>NC_057853.1:70509480-70812510 GCF_015237465.2 Chelonia mydas | reverse complement strand
AACTACCAAGCCAGTCTCATGATGTTTACAGCTTAAGTGGAATATTTGAGAAACAACGTGCTTTCCTTCTTTGGTCTGGTATTGCAAAGAAATGCTTTCATGTACTCGAATTGGGAAGGGACATAAATCATACCCCCAACTTATGACATATGTCATACCCCCAACTTTACTTCTGCTGGCTGATAAAAAGAAAAATAGATGTAAAAGGAAGTGGGGGCAAGGAGGTGAAAGTTTGATCATCACATACATTTCCTTCAGTTTGAACACTGGCACTGTCAGTGAGGGAATCAAACTTCAGTTTTCCTTTTAGGAGAAACAAATTATTTATTTTAACTAGCATTTTTATTTTAAATTGGTTTTTAATATTCCTGAGTAAGAACCACATGTGTTGTAGCCTTAGTCTCTGAATGATTTTAAGTGGTAAGCTTTTAAAACTTGAAACATACAGCTGATAATGTATGTTGTATTGTTTTTTGTTATTTTTTAAAAATAGAACCAACTGGGTTAGTGACGTTTACAAGACAAAGTTTTCAAGACCTTCCAGACTGGGAAAGGTAAGTTAAACACATCTCTCAGTGTGAGAAATTGTTTTACTTGGTTGTGGTGACTTAGGGCCTTATGCAACTCCCAGTAAAGTCATAGGCTCCCAGTGACTTCATTAGGAGTTGAGTCAGGCTCTTAATCATTACAAGGGACACTATTTTGTATGGATCTTTATTTTTATTCATCAAGTTTGTGGGGGGGGGGAGGGAGGGAGTCAGCTGAACTGATGCAAAAGCAATTTGGTGGTGGAGGTTGTTACTCTTTGGTGGGGGAGTTGTTTCAGTGTTCTGTAGAAGTTGATAATTTAGTCAAAAGTTCTAAAATTTTGTAAAATTAATTTCTAACTTGAGCATATTTATGTGCTTCAGCTACCTCATTTCATTTTGTTTGTTCATGATTTAGATGAACATTTAAACAGTGATATTTCCATGAAAATTTGCAGGTATATATGTGGGGATGAGGGAAGCCTGGGTGTGATGGTTCATCTGAAGCAGCAATGACAGGAACTCGAATGCAATGTGGCTGACAGCCAGCATGAAAATTTTGATTTATTAGCTTTTTCATTGGCTAGTGCCATGTCATCAGCAAACAGTCCAAGTAAGATGATGGCTGCTTGTCTGGGTATGTGAAGTTTTAGATTTAAGCAGAGTTTTTGGATGTTGGTGTTTTGGGGCTGGGAAAAGAGGCAAGAAATTGGATGTGTAACCCTAGAATCAAAATCTGCAAATTAGGATTATAGATATAAATACTAGTTAAGATATAACATATGTTAAATTTGTATCCAAAACTGTAAATAGCACGGTGTAGACTTACTGGCTATTCCATGATCTTTCTTTTTTAGACTTACTTTAATAATTGGTGTTTATTAAAAAAGAAAATCTTATAACTATAGTAGTTACAATAGTTACTACCCCTAAAATGTGCTAAAATAACTAGTGTGTACATTCACTTTTGATTTACTTGCTATACAATGCATATTAACTATAATCTAAAAAGTGTACCCTTGTTAGACACATAGTAGAATGAAAGGTCTGATACTATATCTTGCAAATATATAGCATGTCATGGATTTCTTGTTAGTTTTACCAGTTCTCAAATATACTATAGTTAGTACATGATAAATGGATGCCCAGGCCCTAAAGGGTATAAAACAAAAGTTATTTTAGAAGGTAATCCTATTGAAAGTAGTTACTCAGTGCTGACATTGCATTCCCTTGGCACTCACTGCTTGAGTAATTTTGTGCTCTCTCTTTCAAAGAGATTGATTTCTTGAGGTGATGGTGGCACAGTGAATTGTAAGGAAAAAGCACTCAGCTTGCTCTGGTTTCAGGGTAAATATGCAATGATTACTGAGAGAGACTTTGAGGTATGGCAGAGGAGAATTAAGCCACCATTTTAAAAAGATGAGTCAATTCAGAACGTCATATTAACCCTTGAATTGCAGAAGTAAACAGGTATATATGTGCTGAGCAGAAAAGATGCTCTCATTTTGGGGTCCAAAACATTTTTTAAAAATCTATTACTGTAAGTCTCGGAGTACATAAATTCATGCATCTTTAGTAATAACAGAGTACACATGGTTCTCCTAGTCTTCCAGGAAACTGCACACCCTTACAGTTGTATATGTCAAGGGCCAGATCTTAAGCTGGTATAAATCAGTTTACCTCCATTGACTTCCCTGATGCTTTGCCAATGTACTCAGATGAGGATCTGACCCAAAATTATTTTTCAAAATCTGACCAAATCTTCTGTCAGATGATTTTGTCATATTAACATAGTGCTTCTTTGCTCTATCTGTGTAACTACTATTTAGGGGTAGGAAATATGTAATTGTATGCTATTAAAGGTTTTTAAATTGGTGATTGAGGATATAGATATGTTTCACTTTAACCTCAATGGGAGCTGAGTGGCAAATGTTTTTTTCTTTTTAAACAGAAAGGTGAAACATCATTTTATTTCTTGTTTGCTGAAGTGAGGAATCTAAGCCATCACTGATATGAATGTAATTCAGTCTATGTACTAGCTTCTCACACAGAATATTCTGTTTCTTAATATCCTGCTCAAGTAGAGGGCAGATTTATGTCCCCTGTAAATCTATTAATGGATGATTGTAACTAATATAGCTTAATTTAAACCTCAGTCCACAACACTGGTGATCAACCCATAAAATTAAGTTATTTTAATTTTACAATTCTGGATAGAAATTAATGATCAAAAATGATCATTCTGATCAAAATAAGGCCAATTTTGTGAAAACCCAAAGAGTAGTTGTGGGCTGGAGGGTGTAGTTCAGAAGAAATAAAATGGCAGCGAGCAACAGGGTTTTTCAACAGCAGCAAATCTTTATCAGCATAGATCAAAATAAGTTACCATAAGCATAAAGCAACAACAAAAAGATCCCCCAAGGTGGGGTTCACTCAAGGTATGGCTACACTACAGCTTAAATTGACATAAATTATGTTGCTCTGGGGTGTGAATTAGGCACACACACATACCAAGTGATATAATTTATGCCGATTTAAGTGCTGGTGTGGACAGTGCTATGTCTGTGGGAGAAGCTCTCCCGCTGACCTAACTATCGCCGCTCACGGAGACTGGAGTAATTAAGCTGATGGATGAGCTCTCTCCCATTACCTTAGAGCGGCTACACAGATCATTTATCGCAGCTGCTATAAGCTCTCTAGTGTAGCCATAGCCTCAGTACCTGAGTGTGGAGTCCCGCCTTCCAACAGACATTCCTCTCTTTTGTCTTTCCAGCATTCCTGCGTATAGTTCTTCGCCTGAGTTGCTGTGTAACAGAAAAGAAAAGGGAAGCTATAGTTAATCCTTTGTGTACAGGGGTGCAGGTGGTGCCCCTACACTCAGCCACATCCAGGAGTATCAGAATTCTAGGCCCAGACCTGCTGTTCTCTTGTTCTGTGGCCTTGGGCAAGAAACCTAACTTCTGTTTCACCATCTATAAAATGAGAATAATAAAACCCAATTCACCAAGTGGTAGTGAGGATTGACTGATGTGTTTATAGGGAGCGGAGATCATTGGATGGAAAGTACGATGTAAATGCAAAGTATTCATTTTCTTCACCTCCCACTTCCCTAATTTATATCTGACCTTTGTCACATTGTACCAAATTCTGTTCTAAGTTATACTGGTCTTAGTTGTATATCTGGAGTATTCCTTTGGAAAGCAAACAAAGCTTTTCATTGAAGTCAATGGAGTTACTTTGGATTTACACTAATGTAACTGAAAATATAATCTTGTTCATTTATTTTTTTGCAGATTTTTATAATGGAGACTTTTACATTTGGTGATGTAGTTAATTGATTCTCTGTAAGGTAACACTGCATCTGTATATATTTTTAAAATTATAGATCTCATAAAAAACTGACCAGATTGTATGTCACATATGAGGGCACTATAGAAAGCAATGGACGTGGTATGCTACAGGTAAGTGTCTAATAAAAATAGGGCTTTATGCTGTGCTTTTGGCACATTATTGATGACTGGGCAGTTTAGCACAGTTATTCATATACCTCCTTGTTTTTTGTTTTGTTTTTTAAAGTAGTGACATTATACCGGATAAAAGAAACCACAAAACTGATCATTCTGAAAGCCTTAATAGTGTCAACATTCCCCAGCTTTTTTTTTTTCACATGTGTCCCTGTTTCCAAAACCATTTGACAGAAAATCACAAGACCTGGACAGCTTCAGGTCCTTCAGTTCAGACATGGATTGGAGATTGACAGGAGAGGAGTTTCCAGGGTATGATCTTGACAGGATGTCACAGTTTTCAGTTTATTTTTTAAAAGCTGTTGCTGTGCCCCGTCTGGTGACCAGTTCATTAGTCAAAAGGCTCTTTCTGCTGCCAGCACAGTTGTTTTGGTCTGAGAGCCGTCAGCTAAAACCGATTGATAAGGAGAATGTCTCCTCCATTTCCATAAAGAAATATTTAGTTTTGTTTGAAGGGGTGACAAGTTTAGCTTTTAGAGTTTAGTATAAAACTTTGAGTTCTATCACTTTTATGAACTTATCTTGTCATTTGAAGTTGCTTTTAGTTCTTGCAATCTCAGTTGAAAAGGGGAAATACAGTCCTTGCCTGAGGGAGAAATAGATCCATAAAGTCTGTAGCTGGAACTACAAGGTTGCTGGATAACATCTGGGAATGTGTTTGTTAAGGGGGGAGCTCCATGTGATTTGGAGTCCTCCACAGAATTTTCCATGGGGAGTGACCCTTTAAAAAGACCCTAGCATCTCCTGTTTACCAGCACTAGTGGCCAGATGGAGTCTAGAAAGTCTGTCCTGCCTCCTGTGGAGCAGTGCTAGGGAGGTGGTGCCTTTATCGCCTCAGAGGCTCCAGGGATGTCAGCTGCTCCATGCCAATTCACACCTTACATCCACAGTGATCCATTCCTGCAGGGTTTAGGAAACCTTCCGGGCCCCAATGGCCACCCAGGAGGAAGGGGGCTAACATCATTATATGTGTTGTCTGAGAGCATTATGAAAATTGTGTAAGAACATAAGAACGGCGTATTGGGTCAGACCAAAGGTCCATCTAGCCCAGTATCCTGTCTTCCGACAGTGGCCAGTGCCAGGTGCCTCAGGGGGAATGAACAGAACAGGTAATCATCAAGTGATCCATCCCTTGTTGCCCGTTCCCAGCTTGTGGCAAACAGAAGTAGGGACACCATCCCTGCCCATCCTGGCTAATAGCCGGCATGTGTGCGTGTGTACACATTGTTTAATACATATAAAATCTTGTGTGTGTATATATGTATATAAATATGAAACAGGAACCAGTAATGCAAAGTAGAAGTGCGGAGATGAAACATATAAATATAAAAAGGAATGTGCCCAGGGTTACTCTTTCTGTGGGACAGCAAATATGAAGAGTACACAGAAGATAATGGTTTGATAGGTTAACAAATGCACAACAGGATGGTTCCCAAACATTTATACTTCTACAAATTCCCTGTGTAACCGTATGAACTTATTAGAGTTACCCTTATCTCTCCTCATCTCTCTCCTATTTTTTGTGTCTTGTCTTGAATTTAAACTGTTAGGCCCTTCAGAGTAGGGAGGGACCATGTTCTACCTTTTTGCTTGTACAGCAGCTAGGACAATTGATCCCTGATCCTCACTGGGGGTCTTTGGTTGCTACCACGGTATACACATAATACTATTATCATCAATAATAATAGTACATTAACTAGTTATTCCAGGCAGCTCTAAAATATTGTAGTTGATACCCAGTAGGCATTAGTGCTGCTCCAATATTAGCCACAAGCAGACACACGATACTGGACCCAATGATGTGACCAAGCATGGCATATCCGATGTCTCAAGTGAGAGCATCACCACAAGTAGATTGCTGATATTTTAACAGGAGGAAAATTCTTCTCCTTGAAGCCCTTCATAGCTTCATTAAATCCGAGCAGCCAGAATCTGTATGGAGATGATAAACTTAAAAACTACACAGAAATATTAATTTTTCTTTCTTTTCCTTAGCCACCCATCCTGTAACCCTAGGAGGGAGGCGGAAATTATGCTGATACTTTTATAATGCCTTTTATGTGTTGTATAAATTTACATTAAACTCAGCTAAAACAAATATACCCTGAGGGATGATGATATTAACAGAGCACGTAATCCCTCTGCTTGGATTAAGAACTCTGACAAAACATTTTGGAGAATTTTCATCTGAGTTTTATATACCACAGTCACTTTTAGCAACACCTCAACCACTAAATGTCTATCAACATTTTCATCATAAGTTTCAGTGGGAATTTGTTGTTATTTTGGCTAGTTGTTTCAGAGCCTTGCCACTAAGATTAAAAATCATTTTAGACTTGACACTTCATACGAGTTTCTGGTCCAAGGGGGTTTATTTATTCTGCCACCCTCTCATTTTGGTTCAACTCTTATTATCTATTATGAATTCAGTTATCTTAAGAGAGATGTGGAAAAATATAATAGCATTTGAAAGATTAGGATGGAATAGTATCCTTTTTTTAAAAAAAACAAAACTATAAATGTATGCTGGTCACTAGTTTATAATGTAGACTCACAGACTTTAAGGCCAGGAGGGACCATCGTGATCATTCAGTCTGACCTGCACACTGTAGGCCACAGAACTTTACCCACCCACACCTGTAATAGACTCGTAACCTGTGGCTGCATTACTGAAGTCCTCAAATAACGATTTAAAGACTTCAAATTACAGAGAACCCACCATTTGCTCTAGTTTAAACCTGCAAGTGACCCGTGCCCCATCCTGCAGAGGAAGGTGAAAAATCCCCAGGGTCTCTGCCCATCTGACCTGGGGGAAAATTCCTTCCTGACCCCAAATAGTGGCAAGACCAACCAGCCAGATACCTGGGATAGAATTCTCTATAGTAACTCAGAGCCTTCCCCATCTAGTGTCCCATCTCTGGCCTTCGGGGATATTTGCTACTGGCAGTTGCAGATGGGTCACATGTTGTTGTAGGCATGTCTCATCATACCATCCCTTCCATAAACTTATCAAGCTCAGTCTTGAAGCCACTTAGGTTTTTTGCCCCTACTGCTCCCCTTGGAAGGCTGTTCCAGAACTTCACTCCTCTGATGGTTAGAAACCTTCATCTAATTTCAAGCCTAAACTTGTTGATTGCCAGTTTGTATCCATTTGTTCTTGTGTCCACATTGGGAATTAAATAACTCCTCACCTCCCCGGTATTTATCCCCCGATGTATTTATAGAGAGCAATCATACACCCCTCAGCCTTCTCTTGGTTGGCGAACCAAGTCAAGCTCCCTGAGTCTCATCTTATATCAGCAGTACCTCCCAACTTTTTGTCGTCTGCAAATTTTATTATCTCATTCCCACTTTTTGCGCCAAAGTCATTAATGAAAATGTTAAATAAGATTGATTCCAAGACCGATCCCTGAGGAATTCCACTAGTAACCCCCTCTCAGCCTGACAGTTCACCTTTCAGTATGACCCATGCTAGTCTCCCTTTAACCCAGTTCCTTATCCACCTTTCAGCTCTCATATTAATCCCCATTTTATCTAATTTAACTAATAATTTCCCATGTGGAACTGTATCAAATTCCTTACTCAAATCCAGGTAGATTAGATCTACTGCATTTCCTTTGTCTAAAAAATCAGTTATCTTCTCAAAAAAAGAGATCAGATTGGTCTGGCAAAAACTACCTTTTGTAAAATCGTGTTGTATTTTATCCCAATTACTGTTTATCTCTATGTCCTTAACTGCTTTCTCTTTCAAAATTTGTTCCAAGACCTTGCATACAATTGAGGTCAAACTAACAAGCCTGTAGTTTCCTGGATCACTGTTTTTCCCTTTCTTAAAAATAGGTACTATATTACCAATTCTCCATTCATAGGGTATTCATTAAAAATCCTTGCAATAGGGCTTGCAATTTCATGTGCCAGTTCCTTTAATATTCTTGGATGGAGATTAACTGGGCCCTCCTGTTTGGTCCCATTAAACTGTTTGAGTTTGACTTCTACCTCAGATGTGATAAGTTCTTCTTCCAAATCAACATTTCTATTAGCCACTCTGCTACTACCCCTAAACTCCTCATTATCCTTATTAAAAACTGAGGCAAAGTGTTTGTTTAGGTGTTGGACCTTGCCTAGATTATCTTTAATCTCCACCCCATCCTCATAGACTTTAAGGTTGGAAGGGACCATTATGATCGTCTAGTCTGACCTCCTGCACAACACAGGCCACAGAATCTCACCCACCCACTCCTGTAACAAACCCCTGACCTATGTCTGAGCTACTGAAGTCGTCAACTCGTGATTTAAAGACTTCAAGGTGCAGAGAATCCTCCAGCAAGTGACTCGTGCCCCACGCTGCAGAGAAAGGTGAAAACCCCCAGGGCCTCTGCCAATCTGCCCTGGAGGAAAATTCCTTCCCGACCCCAAATATGGCAATCAGTTAAACCCTGAGCATCCTCAATGCTTAGCGGTCCCACTTCTTTCCTTATTTTCTTTTTATTTATACAGCTGTAGAGCCTTACTATTGGTTTTAATTTCCTTTGTAAGGTCTAACTCTGCTAGGCTTTTGGCAGTTCTCACTTTATCCCTACACTTTCTGACCTCCAAAAGGTAGCTTTCCTTTCTGATCCATCCCATATTCCATTCCGTATTGGCTTTTGGCTTTCTGCTTTCTCTTAGTAACCTGTTTGAGATGCTTGCTCATCCAGTTTGGTCTGCAACCCTACCCTATGAAATTTTTCCCTTACAACCAGTTCTTCTGTGAGATCCTTACTACTCACCAATACTAAATCTAAAATGGCATCACCTCTTGTTTGTTTGGTGACTATTTGGTGGAAAAATCTGTCAGCTGTCGCATCCAGGAGAATCTGGACACTACCATTATTAGTAGCACTTGTTCTTCAGTCTATATCTGGGAAATTAAAGTCTCCCATAATCACACAATTGCCAGTAATATTTATTTCATTAAAAATATTTAAGATGTCTCTATCCATATCCACATCAGATCCTGGGAAGTCCATAGCATACCCCAAGCACTAACCTAGAGGAACCTCTGGTAACTTTTTCCCCTAAAGTGCTTTTGACCCAAATAGATTCTATTTTATCCATTCCATCACTTTTAATTTCTTTATAGTCTACCTCATGATTAATATACAGGTGTTAGTCCACCACCTTTATCTCTGTGGATGGAGGCTTTTTTAAAGTGAAATACATGCTATTCCTGCAAAAAATCATGAGTTTAAAGCTTATCTATTTTAAACAGTGTGTCAGTCTATTTTGAACAAAAAGTCTCATCCCATTCAGGTGTCCTCAGCCATAGTTCACAGTGAATCTCACTAGGTAGAGAACTGCTGGTACAGTTGCATTACCAATCTATAAATGGTTTAGGACATGCTGCTGATGGCCAAATGTTTAATAATGTGTAATTTTTCTAACTCCTATAAAATATAGAATGGGAAAATTGTAAAGCGATGTAAAAATGGAAACAACAACTATATTTTACTCCAATAATGTTTGGAAAAAAAGTGTTCCTTCTAAGGATCTTGGGCTGAGAGCATTTTGTCAAATAATAAACCCCCACCCCACATGATCCACTAACTGCTTTCTGCTTCTTAGGTGGAGAAGTTAACCAGGGGACAGGGCGCAACAACCTCTTTCCTATCAGCCTGCTGGACAAGCCACCTTTGCAATTAAACAGGGGCAACTCACCTTCTTTGTCAAGCCAGACAAAGGTCCCCACCACTTAATATGCAGTGAGGGCAAGGTGGGTCAGTCCTGCTAGTTGCATTTCTAAATGCAAGTAGGCAAACAAAACAAAGGCTGAACAGAAAGATGAATCTCATGCAGCATTTATTTACCTTATTAAAGAAAGGATGTAAAGATGTTTGCCTATTCTGTAATCATCTAGGACATTTTTTCTACTAGGTTGATTTTGCAAATCGTTTTGTTGGAGGTGGTGTCACTGGTGCAGGACTGGTACAAGAAGAAATTCGTTTTTTAATCAATCCAGAGCTGATAGTATCTCGGCTCATCACTGAAGTCCTGGACCACAATGAATGTCTTATAATCACAGGTTAGTCTTTGTTAACTCTGTGCAGAACGTTTCAAATACTTATCTTCCTATTATATATGGAATCAGTGTGATGCCAGGAGGTTTCAGTTGACATCTCCAACATCACAGAAGTTCAGGCACTGTCAACAGTCATATACATACCCTGATTTATTCATGCCGTTTTTCTTTTAGATCACAAATTTAAAAAGCATCCTGTGCACCTATCTCCTAGTCTTCACACTCACTGCAATGCTGTTTGTTGATATTTCTCTTTGTAGACCATTCTCAAATGAGTAATTATTGTGATAAGAGATTAATGACCTAATTATGTTCCAGTGTGAGTTTATGCTAAAAATCCCACTGACTTCAGATAACTCAGGAACAGGCTTTATAGTAAAAAACAAACCTCTTTTGAGTCTAATGGACTGATTGTAAATTCCACTTAGGGTCTGCTGTAACTTGGCTATAATACCTACATTAATACTCAGTCTACATAATGTCTCAGTTTATTTTGGGTTTCTTGAACTAAAATACTAAGATTTGATATTGAAGATAGTAGTTATGAAGTGTATTGGAGATGTCTACCCTGCACAGTTATGTACAGAATATTTACTATGCTCACAAAGTTCCATTTTAGTAAATCACGAGCCCAGTGTAAAACCTGGCATGGCTTCTTTTGGAGGTAGTCTCTTTTTTGGTTATGTTAGTATAGTGGTCAAGAATAGAAAGTGGCTCTTATCAGGATGGTTGCATTATTAGCATATCTAGGAGATGCATAGGGTTAACTGATATGCAGATTGTTAACAACTTGTGTGTTTTGCATATTAAGCCTTTATATTTTTAGTGAAATTGTGACATTCATCCTGAAGGGAGTCCAAAGCACTTCACCGTCTTTAAAAACACTCCACTCACTACATCTGTTGTTTGAAGTGCTGCTACAGCTGGGCTGGAAAATTACAGCTGTTTTAATGTTTGCAGGGTTGTTTTAGTAGCACACAGCAATGTATGCAACAATTTAGGAAAGGACTTTAAGAGTTAACTGTTTTTTCTCTGGATTAAATATACCTGTGAAGAACACAATATGAATACATAAATAGATCTAAAACTGTACAGGAATATAGTTTCCCAAATTTGTATTGGCCAAGATATCAGAGATAAAAGGAGAATATTTATACTTAAATTATTAATATAGGGTCTCAGCTCTTACTGAAGTCTGTGGAACAGCTCCCACTGACTTCACAGGGAGGTGGACCAGGCCTTAGACATGGACTAAATATAATGGAGCTTTATTATTACTGTTAGGAAAGACCAAGCTATTTACAACCTGCAATATTTTCCCTACTACTATTTCTTTTTCTGTGGCTTAATCGCATATTTCTTCATCTGTCACTGTATGAGACAAAGAACAGTAGAAACAAAATGAACTAATACTTTTCAATGTTTTGAATTTTTTTTAAGTTTGAATGTGGATTTGAAAATATTTCAGTTAGGTTTATATATCAAGTTGAAGTTTAAAAATGGTACAACAGTGCATGTGTTTTTTAAAAAAAAAAAACAACAAATTGTCCATTTCCAGAGAAAAAGGCCAGTATACAGCACAGAATATTTTTGTGAATGAGCTACTAAAAAAGTGGCCAACAGCAGGCTGACAAGAGAAATAAAACTCATTTATTACACACAGGTCTCTGGAGACTCCTAAACAGTCTCCACGGCTATTTTTAAGATTTAACTAAAGAGCACTGCAAAGAAGAGTCAGTAAGTAAAAGCCACAATCAGTCACCATTAGCAGATACTTCTATTTCGTCAAAAAACAGTTTTCCAAATCCTTCCTGGAATCAGCTACATTTAACCTGATTAAAGTGGGAGATTGAAAACTCAGTCTGAAGAAAGAAACTGGTTTATAGTCACCATAAAAGGAAAAAAATCAATCAACACAAAGAGCAGAGCAAGACAAGGCAATCCAAGAAGTTCCTCTCAGACTGTTGATTTTGCAAGTTATTTAGACAGAATATGCTCAGGGTCTGCACAGTGCCTGGAATATGTTGTTTTGAGACTGTTTACAGAAATATGCAATCTGTTACACCTTTTAGAATTTGGAATTTACTGTTACTCATGTTAATACAGTTTCTAGCACCAAACCAGGATGGATTAAATCAGGCTTCTGAGCCCCACAGAGTTGAAGGGAGGCTGAGCTGTGGCTTTGAGCTATGTAGAGTTTCCCGAAATAATGATGTGCTCAACTGACGTCTTGGGTAAACTGTATCACTGGAATGGTAGACTGAGAGTTCAGGATAGAAGATGAGTCTGGGGAGGATCTGGAGATGGGGAAGGAAGGAAAGTCTCTTTGAAATTAAAGTTGGTGTGAGGGGTCTACATTTTAATGGAACCCAGATTCCCTTTAATTTTAATTCAGACCAGAGGTTAAACAGTGGTAAAAAATTAATTTTATAAATACATTTAAACACATATGTGATAAAATCCTCTGAAAGAATACTTAATGAAAGAATGTACTCATACAAAAGATAGTTTAGTACAATGTCCATTTTTCAGGGTCTCATTTTAAATTTGATTATCTTATATATAGTTGTATCAATAGGCAAATATCTTCAGGAATATAGTTCATGTGCCATATCACATTTGCTGTAAGGTGATATGAGTTTCAGGTTCTCAGTCAAATGCCTTGTGTTAGGCCCTAACAAGATTAAAGCACTGAATTACTTCCCCTCTGGAAAGGGTTAGCTCTTCCAGGTTAAGATTACTAAAAGAGATTGTAAAGGAGGAGTCATCCCAAGAGAAGTCTATATCTCTGGATACAGTAAACAAAGATTTTGGGGCAGCTAGCCATTCACCTTCAAAAATGCAAGCATTTGTTGCTAGGGTCAAACAAGTGTGACATTTTCATTCAGCCAGTATTCTCCCAATTTTTTTTTCAATCCACTTTACTTTATTATAGTGCCTTCTAATTAATATCTGTGATGTGATGTTCTGCTCCCTTAATGGAAATGGCCATTTCATCATCCTTATTTGATCTCTGGCTTTCTTCCATCTTGGTTCTTAGGCATGTCTGCACTGTATGCCACTATCTTCCTGATAAATTACATTCTTTCTGTGATGCATCTTGATGCAGTGGCCTAATGGATGTAACTGTGCTACTCAAATTTGCAGAAGAGTCTGAGAAATTGGAAAGAAATTAAATTTGTTCTGATTGTGCAACATCTGGTTGAGATCATCACTGTAATGAATATGAAACTGGTCATGCAAACAAAGTAGTTCAACACACAGAGAACTGTCTGCCTACAGAAATGTTAGAGGGAATGCTAGAGATTCCAGTGATATATTTCTACTATATTTTCTTGTTTAGATTATATATCACGATTGCCGCTGACAGACTGTGGTTTCTACTCAGGTTGTGAACAAGTCCTGATACTCTAAATTCAGCCTTTTTACCATTTCAGACCAAGTATGTTCAACCAAAGTAAAAACAGGCTGCTTATTCTGCTACTTCACTGGATACCAGTGGTACTAACCTTCCTCCCTCAGAGGGTATGATGTTCTATCTTCTTCCATGCAGACACTATGGGAAAAATAGGTGAGGCAGTGCCCTTTTCCTCCTCCCCTATAGCTAAGTAATTTAATTTACAAAGGTAGATCTTAAGCATAGTAAGATCCGGAGTCCTTATGTTGTTTCTAGTAACATACACAATTCTTTTTAGAGGCTCTAGCATATGACAAACATAGTTTTCTTCGACTTCTGTCATTCATAGAAGTGCTAAAGAAGATATATTCTATGCTACTTTATTGTATTTGTTTTTTCTCCTTTTATAAGCACCACCCTGATCTTATTTTGTAGCTTGTCCTCTAAACCTTGGCACTCCACCTATGTTTTGTTTCTTTCTTTGCTCTCATTTTCTTGGTTGTTTTCTGCTTTGTAAATGGCAAATTATCCTCCTACATTTCTCTACTTGTTGTTTTCCCTAGTGTTCTGCAGTATGCTACTGTGTATACTTTCATTTTAATTCAGATGTTGGAAATGCTAATCAATTTATCCCAAAAAATAGGGCAGAAGATAAAGGAGCCTCTGAAATTCTCCAGAAATGTTTGCAGAGCTGATTCTTTTTCCAACCTCAGCTTGTAAGCCTGTGAGTCACAGGCAAGACTGCTGCCTGTCAAGTAATAATTTTTATCTGGTATCTTTCCAGAGTTTCATTTATGAAAATCAATGGTTTTCATTAATGTGGGTTTCTGGGACATGAGTTTAAATTTTGTGTGATTTCTGTGAGCCTCTTGATGATTAATTCATCTCTTCATAGTTTGGTCATCTGAAGTTGCATTTTCATAAAAAGCAAATGAAAATGACCCTTTAAAAAACAAAACTAATACTTCTACACTCATTAAACTATCATGATATGGTATAGTTTCTCCTTCCTGATAACCCAGTGCTTTCCTTCTAACTGCTATACCCGAAGGGAACGTTTTCTTCTCAAAGTTGAAGGTTTCCAAGGCTGTCCTGGTAGAGAGCTGTCAGCTCTTATTTGCTTTTCTTGTTGTTTGCGCAGACATTTTCCCCAGGCATATCAATAAATATGAATTTTAAGCGAGTCAAGAACAGCCTGTATTGAAAGCTGATAGGCTGTATGTTTCAAAATAAGGTTTGTCTTTTGTATTTAATACTTTATAAACTGTACACAGCTATATCTTTTCTGTGTGCATTTGTGTGTATATGAATGACTGAATGCACTGTCTGTGCCAGATTCACTTGCGTTTGTGACTCTTAGCATTTTTAATGGTAATCGTACTCTTAAGATATGTCTATACTTCAGTGTAAGCCTAGGGTTAATGGGACTTGAGTCAGCTGACCTGAGGGAGAAACTCCTGGGCCTGAGCGTCTACACTGATTCTTAAACCTGACTTAAGACTTTCTATCCCAGGCTTGAACCTGGGGCTCTGGCTTCCACACTACAGTACACACACCTGAGTCAAACCAAACTTATCCCGGAGTCCCTAGCATCCTCCGGAATTGTGGCCTCTCTAGCCCTTTCACCATAATGCTCTATGGGAAAACTTTACTGCCCACCCTGCATGTTACAGAATGTTTGACCCAGCCTGCCAACACAGCCAGCCGAGGAGTGATTTTGGTCTGTGTGCTCTCAGCTTAAGAGCCAGTAACATGGAGGAGGTGCCTTTTGAAGAACTTCTCTTGCTTGCGCTTTCACTCGTGTCAGGAAATGGGCAAAGCTTCCATGAGGCACTTGTGGACAGCATTTTCTGACCCACCAAAGGTACCTGATTGATTCCATGATGGAGGAGGGGGAGTACCTTGGCACGGCAGACTCGTACTCCCTTATGCTGCTCAATACACTTGGCATAGCCGCTGATGCCCCCTAAGTAGACTGCCACTTCTAGCGCAGGGCCATAAGCACAGACTGTAGGGATCGCGTTGTCATGCAGACCTGGGATGACCAGCAGTGGGTCCAGAACTTTCACATGAAGAAAGCAACATTCTTGGAGACTTGTGAGAGGCTTGCCCCAACCCTCCAGCATAAAGAGAGATGAATGAGGTCACCCTGGCCAGTCCAGAAGCGGGTCACTATAACTGTCTGGAAGCTGGCTACCCCAGACTGTTATAGGTCTGTTACCAACCATTTTGGTGTTGGAAAGTTGACTGTGGGTAAAGTGGTGGCGGTGGTTTCTGAGGCAGTCAGGCATGTGTTTTATCTCAAGGTGGCAGGCATTAAAGATATTCCTTAGGTAATTGCTAGCTTTGAGACTATTGGGTTTCCTAACTGCGCTGAGGCCATTGATGGAACTCATGTTCCCATTGTTTGTCCTCGTCAAGGAGCACATCAGTACATAAACCAGAAAGGGGACTATTCCATTGTT
Source organism: Chelonia mydas (assembly GCF_015237465.2). Classification (NCBI taxonomy): domain Eukaryota; kingdom Metazoa; phylum Chordata; order Testudines; family Cheloniidae; genus Chelonia; species Chelonia mydas. Next base: position 70,796,539 of record NC_057853.1, on the reverse strand, counting down.
ATGCAGGCACTAGTGGACCACAGAGGCCGATTTATGAATATCAACATGGGTGCACTGGAAACGTTCATGATGCCTGAGTTTTTCACCAATTGGGAGTCTCTGTTGATGGACAGTCTGGGACACTATTTTCACCAAATGACATTGTCATAAACGGGGTTACTGTCCCCACCATTATTCTGGGGGACCTCACGTACCCTCTTTTTTCCTTGGTTTATGAAACCGTACCCTGATTTCAGAGGCCTTGGCAAAACACAGTTGAATTACACTCTCAGCAGGTGTAGAAGGGGGGAGCAGAGGCAGATCTAACAAAATGCATGGATGTGTGGGAGGACTGTGACTGACTGGGCAAAGGAACTGGGAGACAAGAAGCCAGGGAGTGGATGGGGAAAGGAAACAGAGATTGGATGAGGAGACTGGGATTAGGAGCTAGCGGGTAAAGGAAGATGGATCAGACGAGGAGCCAAAGAGAGGGGGAACTGGTACTGACTGGACAAGGAGACTGGGGACAAGGAGTTGGGGTGGTGGGGGGACTGGGACAGGATGTGGGAAGGGGGAATGATTGGGAGTCATGGGGAGAAGAGATTGGGACTTGAAAAGGATCCTAGAGGGGAAGACTAGTAGTGGCTGGGCAAGGAGACTGGGACTGTGAGAAGCCTGAGGAATAGGAACTGGGTAGAATAGGATAGTGGGACTTGGACAAGGAGCCAGGGATGGGAAAGAGATAGGACTAGAGTTGGACAGAAGCGGTCAAGCTTGGGGGCAATCCAGTGCACAGGAACTGGGGGGTGAATAAATGTTGTGTCATGAAGGAGGCTGTTGTCTGGAGGACCCCTGCCTTGTTTGTTGCAGAGGTTGAAAGGTGTGTAGTAATGAGGCAGAGGATTTCAGGGAGAAAAAAGAGGGTCTCATGGTTAAGACTGTTGAAAGCTGCCCTGGACAAGTAGATTCTATCCCTGCCTCTGCCATAGGGGTTGGCTACACTTGAGACTCTACAGCAGAGAAGCTGCTGCTGTGCTGCTATAGTGTTTCAGCGTAGACACTCACTACAGTGACGGGAGGGATTCTCCCATCAGCCTAGGTAATCCACCTCCCCGAGAGTCAATAGCTAGGTCAGTGGAAGAATTCTTCTGTCAGCCTATCACTATCTACTCTGGGGACTAGATTGGATTAACTATGTTGCTCAAGGGTGTGGATTATTCACACCCCTGAGTGACGAAGCTGGATCGACTTAACTTTTGAGTGTAGACCTGGCCTTAGAGTTCCTCTGTGATACCAAGCAAGTCACTTAAATCAGACTTTTCAGAGGTGGTCACTGATTGTGTGTTCCTCATTTTCTGAGTGCCCATCTTGAGACCCTGGGCCTGCTTTGCAGAATTGCTGAGCGGTCACAGCTGCAACTTTGGTCAATGGGCGATGTGGTTTGAACATATACAGTCCTGTGTAATACTAAGTACTCTGAAAAATCAGATTCTAGGCATTTCAAATCAGGCATCTATCCAAAATTAGTAGCTATTTTTGACCTGAATCTCTCGGTGCCTCAGCTCCTCATCTGTAAAATGGGGATAGTATCACCCCCTCACTTCATAGGCATGTTGTGAAAATAAAGTGATGTTTCTAGAACACTCGGATACTATAGTGATGAGTACCATAGCAAAGCCTATGAGGACATTTATAGTTCTGTCTTTAGAGCAGGGTTTCAGTTCTATGGAGTAAATGAGGTGGAGGGTCACACATTGAGGAGAAAACAAAATATTGAATAGCTGCTCATTAATTGAGCACCATCCATCCTGTGCGCTGAATGACAAAGGCTTCCTGTTGGAAAAAATCGTTCGATTGTGATCCTAATAGCATTCCAATACCAGAGGGCGAAGGGCTTCCTGGTATGTAGAAGTGAGCCTTCGCTGGCCGGACCAGCTCCGTGTACCCCAACTCATTGTTGTCATAATCTGTATCTAAAAGGTGTGATGTAAGGTATCCTATATGAACTGGTAATATGCTGGTCATTAATATTATCGTGTTGTGAAAGTACAGGTGATAGATGAAAAATTATAAATATGTGCTGAAAATATGTTCTTAAAAGGTGTTTGGCAGGCAGGGCTTAAGTCACCCTGTCCTAGACAAAGGAATGTGGTTCTGCCTCCATAAATGTGTCTCCAAAATAAACTCAGCACGAAGAGACAATGAAATTACCTTTATGTGCAAGGTAGATAAAGCCATCCGGCAAACCAGTGTGAGGGATGGCCACTTGACACACACAGTGCGGGATGGAAGCTGCAGCTCCAGGAAACCTTCCTGCCTCCTGAAGCAAGGTCATTGAATTTTGGTACAAGGAGAGAGAGAGAGCGCGCCATTTTGGCATCCTTTACCCGAAGAGTCAGAGAGCTCAAATAACTTGGTTTGTGTTGGATCCTGGCTCAGTAGTAGCAACCCATGCCTGAAGAACAGCTGTGGTGAGAAACTTTGAACGAACAACTCTAGTTTGTTAAGTTAGGTTTCAGTCTTAGATGTAGGTGAAGGGGAACATGATCTGGGGCAGTCAGACTTTTGATTGGAGCTGTGGGGACACAGATTATACACTCAGTTAGCAATCCACAGATGAATTGCCAGTTGATGACCTTCAGGGCTTGTCTACACTGGCACTTTACAGTGCTGCAACTTTCTCACTCAGGAGTGTGAAAAAAACACACCCCTGAGTGCTGCAAGTTTCAGCACTGTAAAGTGCCAGTGTAGACAGTGCACCAGGGCTGGGAGCCATTCCCCTCATGGAGGTGAGTTTTTTATAGTGCTGGGAGAGCTCTCTCCCAGTGCTATGCCGCGACTACACAAGCCACGTTAAAGCGCTGCCACAGCACCACTTTAATGTGGCTAGTGAAGACAAGCCCTCAGAGTGCAGGTGGAGGTAAGGGTATAGCGGAAGAAGCAGTCACGGGTCTCTGAGGTCCAAGGTGACAAACATCCAGTGCAAGACAGCCCTAGACCAGATGTACTGATTTTAAGGTGTGCAGTCTGGATGCCCAAGGCTCCTGTTGGGGTGATGCAGCTCTGAACCACTCCTGGCACACAGTAATAGTAACTGCTTCATTCTGGCTTTTACACCTTCATGTATTCTCTAGACTTTCTTTCAGAGAAATTTATTCTGCCCTGTGAAAATGTACTACTCTCTAAGATCCCATTTTCCTCCTCTTATTGTGTTTCCTTCATTAGGTGTATCATTCCAGTCTTTCAGTGAATGGTGGTTAATACAGTGTAATTATATTCTGAATAGTGGAGTATTTTATTGTCATTGTAATATGTATGCAAGTCAACTTGTTTCAGTGTCTATGTACCTGTGAACCTACTGCCCATTTAGCTCCTGGTCCAAATGAATTAATAATTCATGTCATGTTAAGGAGTTGAACTATGTATTAATGGGTTCTAATATGTTAAACCTTGTCATATCTATCTATATATATATGGTTTAATATATATATAAAAAAACTTGCCATATTATGATTTTCTTCCTCCTTTTCCCTCACTTTGCTGACTCCTGGTATTTCAAAAATGTCCTAACTGAATTGCCAGTTGAAAGAGGAACTCCTAGTGCTAATAACTTAACCCTTCCTAAGAAATGTTTGGCATGAAATTTCTGATCTTTGAACAATATAGATTAGAAATCGTTGCCAGATTATTAAAATTCAGGAAAATATTCTTGCTCATATGAAAGAACTAATTTTCCTGTGTCTCAAACAAAAAACCCCTGTTGGTAAGGCATCTGATTTCTGTGTTGAATAGACATTTATCAGTGAAAACTTGAAGGAAAAATAGTTTGTTGGAAAAATTCTGTGTTGGATTAACTCGTGTCTTTCCATTCTTCCCTGTCCTCCTCGTCGTCCTCCCCCCCAACAAAAATTAACCTGCTACTCACAAGCTCTGCATCCTTAGCCGACAGCCCAGTGTCTTTCCTGGTGAATTTCACTGTGGACTGGGGAGGGTGAGAACTGCAGGTAGTTAAATGTATGTTAGGACTTGTGGATACAGGTAAAAGAGACCTGCAGTTTTGATTGCCTGTGTTGGACACTTACTACCCCCCTGTGGAAAAGAGACTCATATTGATTACATAGGGTTCAGTTTGCCTCATAATGTTCATATGTAGCTCCCTTTAGTATTAACATAAGTTGCACATATATTCAGAAGAGTGAAGACTCCTTGGAGGGAGGCGATGTATTAAGAAGAGAAACATCTGCAAATTGACAAATGGCAAATGATTTATTTCAGGTACTGAGCAATACAGTGAATATACAGGCTATGCAGAAACATACCGATGGGCAAGAAGCCATGAAGATGATACCCCAAGGTAATACATTCACTGTTGAGTAGCTGAGATAATTTTTACAATTAAAGTTTAGCCTTTATTCCTGAAAAAAGAGCAAGGAAACAATCATGAATGTTGAACTATGGCTCTCGGGCACTTTTTAGCTTCTTTTTTACAGTTCTGACCAATTGGGTTTTTTAAAACTGCTAGAAAGCATGTAGGTGCTTTGTTATAGATAAGGCGCATATATTCTATGGCAGGGCAATTTACTGCAGAATCTGTTCTTTGTAACAGGATAGTTTAGGGTAATAAACTAATTATTCATTAATTTAAAGCCGTTATGGTTCCAAAGAAAACCTTTCAAAGAGGAACCAAGTGCAAACTGTAACAGTATTGTCTTCCTTAGACTGGACAGCTTGCAACAGTAGTTCTGAGAGGCATAAATTGCATCTATTCAGAAAGGGTGCTAACTCTGAAATCTGATGACAGTTTATCAGCATTTACTGTTTCACTGCTGAGCATTACCTTGTTTGGTGCCAAAAGCCACAGCTACCTATGACTCCATTTTACTCTCTCATAACTTCTATGGTGTAGTTATGAGTCTTCAGTACAAAAATATCTGTAACACATTGAAAGGGCTTTTTCATGGCCTTCATCACCATGATATCAGTGCTTCACAGACGTAATGAATGTATTTTCACATCACTGTGAGGTAAGGTGGTGTTATTATCTCTGCCAAGTTTGTGTTTCAGAATTGTAGCTTAGCCTACTGAAAGTGTTAACTTGCTGAATGAGTTATAAAGCTTTGAGTCACACTTCAATTTTTTGGAATTGTTTCTAGACACTATATTATTGACTACACAAAATCTTGCTGTCCTCCTTTTCCCAATGCAGGGATGAATGGCAGAGGCGCTGCACTGAAATTGTTGCTATTGATGCATTTCACTTCAGACGTTTCCTTGATCAGTTTGTTCCTGAGAAAATTAGAAGAGAACTCAACAAGGCCAGTAACTTCTAAGGCCCATTATTTACAGCCATTTCATTAATGTTGGAGTTATGCTTTCCCATAGTTCTTGCAGGATCAGCAACTCCTTTGAAGGGGACATCTTGTTTAATTGCAGTATCTTTTCATAATAGGTATCCTTCATATTTTGCAATAGTAAGATTAAAGTCTAAGCATGCCAGATAGAATGCTTGTTGGTAAATGGTTTCTGTCTTGGCATACATTTTTTAATTTTCTAAATGGAAACTAATAGGTCTGTCTAAATCTTCCCAATAATGTTTTTCAAAGGTTCTAAGCCCAGAACTAAAAAGTTACCACTACCAATATTTCCTGCAATTTGTGTTTGACTGGTTAGCTGTAATGAATCTAGCCTACCCTATGATTTTAAAGAAACAAACAAACAAAAAAGTACAGTACCTCATATTTCTATAGAGTGACAGTTAACAATACTGATATTGTTAACCTTCTCTTCTCCCCCTCCCCCTGCCCGCAGTTTCTAATTTATGACCAAATTGTGGACTAATTCTTTCTCCTCTAAATGAGTATCCAATTTAAGTTTCTATTTTCAATCAGATACTGGAGAGGGAATTCTCTTGCTTTATTATGGATCAGATCCTATCCCCATCTAGAAACCAAGTAAACATTGAATTCTGATGATACTGTACATTCTTGGTATACCTTTCCAGCTACAGGTATCTTTAGTTGCAACTCTTTTTTTTAAACTAAACAAGGCAGGTTTTTCATTAATTTCTATGCCCTGTAATTAATCTTTAGCAGGTGTACATATGTACTGTATAGGCCCAACTGTGAAAGGTACTGGGAAACCTCAGATTCCATTTTACATCAGTGCGAATTGAAGCATTCAGCACCTTTCAGGATCAGGTCCTACTGTAGATATGTAAATAAATTCAAGCAAGTATAGGCAAGCTTTTCATTAATCTCCTACTGAAAAGGAAATACCACTTTTAAGGTAATTTTTCCAAAAATGATGTACACCGATCAAGACTAGTTTTAGTTTAAAAACATGTGTTTCCTGTATAAAGTCGCATACATCACATCATTCCATCACTGATGGTAATGAAATAAGCCCTGAAAAAGGCAGTAAATGAATTTAGTAAACTTCAGTGACAGTTTAATTGGAAAACTAAATCGCCCACCCCAATGCATTTGAGATCAGACTAAACTTATCAATCATATTGATAGATGCAAATCCTTTCATATATTAGGATAAATGTATGCATTTTCTTCTGTTTACAACTCCTGTTAGGCAGCGGTAGTTCAATGTGAACAGGTTAATCATATCTGAGGAAAATGCTAAGCCAACTGCTGAGTGAAATAGATTTTACATTCCATTAAGTAAGGTAAACTTAAATATAAGGGGGAATTCTATACTAAATCATACTAGAAATCACCATGCCTTCTGAAGACAACATATTGCTAGTGTATTTGTCTACACTGGTTTTCAGTCAGTTTATCTAAACCAAGAGAGTTAATTTTTTGTGCGGTGTGGAAACAAACAATAAATTTTTTCTTATCTAAAATATATTATGATTTAATTAGTTAGACCATTTATTTATTTAGGCCATCAAATACCTGTTTATACAAGAATGGCACCCCATGATAGGATAGGGATCGGTATCCATTGACTCCTGTAGTTCTGTTATACTTCTATTCTGTTATTAAGCATTAGGAAATGATTGAGAGAGACATTTAATAGAGTGGTTTTATTTTTTAAAAGGATCCTGTTTTATAAGTTGGTATTTTACCTCCTTTTTCAGCTGCACTTATCTCAATGGGACCAGATGTTAGTTGTCACTCAGCTTTCCCAAGAGGTAGTTTGTTGGGAGTGACACCTACTCGTGGTGTTGGAATTATTAATCTTATTTGAAATTATTAATATTAACATGGGAGATCACCAAACACTAATTCAACCATAAATTTCTTTATTAAGTCCAAAGGACAAATGGTATTTATACAATTGCTCAAAACATGCCTAACAGCCCAAAGATAACCAGTCACTACACCCAATACAGTAACAAATTATTCATAAGCATGTGATCAGTATATTTAAAAACAGGTCAGACCCAGGGAAAACTGTCTCATCCTGGTGTGCTCCAGAATGATCAGGTAGGGTCTAACAAAGATCTTTCAGATTCATGGCTCTTTTTATACCCATCAGCTAACTTGCTAGCTGTAGCAAAAACCCAGTTTGAAGCAATTTATCCTTTGCTTTTTTCCTTCCTTTCTTGTCTACTCCCATCTCCTTGCTTACCAGCAGAACAGTGGGAAGGTTTGTGCTTGTTTCTTTTGAAGAGAAAAGGTTTTAAGACCGTTTTTCTTTCTACTGCAGCTTTTTATTAGGTTTTTTTAACCATGCATCCGTCCTACATTATAACTACTACTACTAATTATTCTCATAGGCTTCCTTTATTTGCTGATTAGGGTCTTTTTCTGCTTATTAGCCACAAACTATGAAGCAAATACATTATTTTTAAATCAAAGTTAAGATAACTATAATTCTTTGGTTTTATAACTGGCTGTACACCTGGTTTAACCCATCCCTAAAAAAAACTGATGAATGTTGTCCAAGATCAGCTGTTTAGAATTCTAAGGCATCCATTGTGCCTGATTTCAATATTAAGATTTGCAAATACAAGATGTAAGAAATGTAATAGTAAGATAGTCCACAGGGCTACTGTATTATCATCATGATTCCCTTGAGAATAGTGCTAGTTAATAATATTCTATCCCTGGTGATACTTTATAGATTAATTATCAAGATGCAACTTGCTCTTTTTAATTTCCAGTAGAGCATCACTTATCACTGTTTAGAAATTTGAGATATTTTATGACAAAGACAGTTCCACCCTTATATTGGCTATAAGGGTCATTGTGGAGCAATGAGAGGTACTCCAGGCACTCAGCTTGCTAGTTCTGGAGCTCTTCTATCTGTTGTTAAATAGGACAGTGAGAGAGAATATAAAGCAGTTTCCATGGTCTCCATGTATTTTTGAAGTACACAAAGAAAATACATGTCCCACTCCTTCCTGCAAATAAACAAACAAACACAGAAACAAAATGGCTGTCTTGTTCCAATACAGATTCAGTTCTTTCATCTGGGGAAGTTTATTTTCCACACAGCTGTGTAATGGTTTGCTAGGTGCTGTCATTTTTCACAAACCTGCTCCAGTCATTGAGCACACCAATATTTCTGACTTGAGAGAGATTTTAAAAAGCCACATGCATCTGATGGAACAGGTAATTTGTGAACTGTTGTGTAAGCTCACTGTTTTAAACTTTGAATAATGGTGTACTGCCAAATCATAACTAATATCTGTCAGAATTTACAGACTACATGGGGGCGAAAAAAACGGGTTTACTAATCCGTACCAGACAATGCGTTCAATAAATTTTTATACCTTTGTAAACATTTCAAGGAGAGATTTGTCCTTTTGCCCCCCCTGGGTCTTTTATAGAAGCATCTTTCTTTATTCAAGATTTGTGAGTGACTATGTCAGGTTTTCCTCCTCCTTCCCTCACTTAATATTATATAAGACCAGTATTTTAAGATGGCTTTGTGTATTTTATTCTCAGTTTCAAGGCTTTAAAGAACATGGGACAGATTTGTCCTGCTGTTACATAGTGGTTTAACCTACTGTAATGGTCTCATAATATTTCATGTATGGATCAGCGATAGGCCTTTCAAGTTTTCACTTCACAAGCAATCACAAAAATGCTTCATTACATTTCATTTAGTGCTGGAAATTTGTCTCCTTTTCTTGTAAGGTAATTCTGTTTACTTGGCTCAGATGAGTTTCTTTTGTCTTTGCTATGATAGTTGGTAAATCACAAGTTGGTCCTTTCTGGGTCATGCTCTCTAAATTCTGATTGCTTAACTGGTGAGAAGAGATTTTACACCTTTATGAGAAACAATTGGGTGGTCAAAAGACCTAAACAAAAACCTTAAAAAAAATAAAAAGGACAGAATTTTATTAACTTTATAGTATTGGTATATGAGAGAGGCACAGTAAGAAAAGATATACCATTTTAAACCTATAGCTAATCTAACCTTTAGTTTTGTGAAAGCCAGAAATTAAATACTTCCTTATCCTTGAAAGGTGACAATTATGCAGGGCCTAGGGCAGCAGGAGTTGCATAGGGTAAAGGGGATTATGCAGAAAAACTATAAACACCTGTGCTTGGATGGAAGCCCTCTAAGCAACCTTCATAATGTGGTTTGGGAGGTAGTACTCTTCCCTCTGAGTAGATACTGAACTGAAGCCCCAGCATGGTGTGTGCTAGTACTGTACTGCTTTCAGATGAGACACAAAAACTAGGGCCTGACCAGTATGGTAATTTAAAGAGACCATGGCATTTTCCTTACAAGTAGGGTTAATCCCAGTGTCTCAGCCACATTCCGTTTAAGAAATTCCTATTTACCTAAATACACTCTCAAATTTCAACTGACTATAAGTATCCTCTTTCTTTGCTCAACTTGAGCATAGTGTAGCTATTTCACCGGAAAGATTTCAAGTGGACCAAGTGAGCTTTCACTCGATATAGAATACACATTACATTTAAATATGTAAAGTGCCTTAGGGTTTTATGGAATGAAAGACATTGTTTTACAGATATTCTTGGAATTCTACCTAGGGCATGAGGGATTCCCTGCTCCTCATTAGTCCTGGGGAAATAACTAGGATTTTGTTTTCCTATCTGATTTTCCCTTTAAATGTTTCCATTGCCTATCATTGCTCATTTGCCAACAAACTAGTGTGTTAACTTTCACTTTTAAGCCAGCCTGAAGCTATATTGAATTTTAGTTTACCAGAAAACAGTAGAATAAAAATGTTGATTACTGTTATCTAACACTAAGCTTAAGAATATAACAGCAGAACTACTGTCAAAAACCTCCTCTGCTGATATGCCTTTTGTCTGATTGCAGGCATACTGTGGCTTTGCTCGACCAGCTGTTCCCCCTCAGCATCTTTCAGCAGTAGCCACAGGAAACTGGGGATGTGGTGCCTTCGGTGGTGATTCCAGATTGAAAGGTAAATAATAGCAATGTTTTAAGGACAGAATGAATCAAATCAAATGTCAAGTTGGAGTAAGCTTTCTATTTTAGGTGCTTGGACACTTTGGTTGAGAAGGAAATAAGTTTTTATTCCTCCCTCTTTAAAAGTCCCGAAAATTGAAATGAGTTTTCATAGCAAACTGCTAGCCAAGGGCTGGAGTAGTACTAAAACCATCTGTAGTACTAATCCAAAAAGGAACATGCTTGTTCTTAAATTCATGTATTTTGCACATTATAGTGGGAGGAGGCTATAATTCTATTTTGACAGGCAAGGTCAAATGGAATGAGCATGGGAATGGGAGTCAAGAATTTGAGTTTTAAATCGTTGCTGCCACTGGCACACTCTGTGGCTTTGGGCCAAACTTTGAGCCCGATCTTAAGTGGACCTTTATTTATGGGCCCACAAAACTGTCTTAATTACCTAGTTCTACTCACAAATCCTAAATCCTCAGATACCTAAAATGCAGGAGCAAATAATTTTGGTTGCAAAATAGTACCTGCAATTATTTGCAAGCACAGTTTGCTGCCACAGTTTGCCTCGCCCTCAGTTTCTTTAATCTGTTACAAGTTATTCTCGTTCTTTTCTTGTTTATCCAGTATATGTTTGCACTGATTTTTACAGAAAAATCATTAGTGGCCACTGCCTTAAGCAGACTCCTAATCAGAGCAAAACAGGGTTGATACCTGCCCATCTACCCCACACGAGGGTTAATATCTGTATAGCACTCCGAAGATGTAAAATGTTAAGTATAATACAGTAACTCCTCACTTAATGTTGTAGTTATGTTCCTGAAAAATGCAACTTTAAGCGAAACGATGTTAAGCGAATCCAGTTTCCCCATAAGAATTAATGTAAATGGCAGGGGGAGGGGGTTAGGTTCCACGGAAATTTTTTTTTGCCAGACAAAAGGCATTATATACATTTTAAACAAGCAATTTAATACAGGTATAAGTTTTAAACAATTTTAAAGAAACAATTTAATACTACAATCATCACTGCTGAGTATGAAGCAATGGGAACATCATTGTTGCGTATGAAGCAATGGGAGGTGCCCCCGCCTTACCCCACACAGGCACAGCCCACTGGCACTGCAGACAATGAGGCAGGCAAGGATGCTGAAGGTGCCATAAGCTAGGAGAAGCACATTGCACAGCAGCAGCTTCCCCTACTGTGCAAGCACCAGGGGCGGGGGGCTCAACCCACTCCAACCCTTCCCCCAAGTACCCACCCTTAACTCGCCTCTTCTCCCCCCCCCATCTCCTCCCCCTTTACTCCGCACACTGCCTCCTCGCTCCTCCCTTCTGCCTCCTCAACGCTGCAAACAAGCTGATTGCTGCGGGCAGGAGGCAGGGGGAAGGAGGCTGATCTACAGGGTCTGCCGGTGAGTGGGAGGCGCTCGGGGGTGGGCCTTAGGGGAGCTGATAGGGGGCTGCCAGGTGTGGACAAAGCAGGCAGCAAAACATCGTTATAGCGGAGCATTGCACAACTTTAAATGGAGCATGTTCTGTAATGGAACAGGGATGTAAGATCGAAACAATGTTAAGCGAGAGGACGTTAAGTGGAAAGTTACTGTATTTGAGATTGTTGGCTGATAAGAATGAGTTGCATTATAGGAGAGCTTATGCCCTGTAGCGGGGCAGTCACCCTGCTCCAGCCCTGAAGGGGTTAAAACCAGCCCTGGGAAAGAGCTGCCCCAGGGAGCCAATAGGAAAAGACTGGAAGGTAGCCAATCAGGGCCAGGCTGGGCCCTATAGAAGAGCTTCAGGGCCAGAAGGCAGGGCAGTCTCTCTCTAACAGTGGAGAGAGAAGGACCTATCTGCCCACATTGGTACCTGAGGTAGAGTAGTGCTGGGGAAAAGCCAGAGGAGCTGGGGAACTCCAGCCAGGTAACTCCCCAGGCTGCAGCTTTGTGCAAGGCCTACAGAGGTACGGGGCTGCAGAGGCGTGGCCCCGGGGTTAGGCAGGGGCAGCTGGTCCAACCCCCTTGCCAGTGATGAGTGGTTTACTGACTGCAGTGTGCCCCAGTGAGCGGGGACTAGATGATGACTGGCAGTAGCCACTGAGGCAAGTTGGGGTTTAGAGGGTTGGGGATTCCCCTGGGAGGGACCCAGGGCCAGCGGCAGGTGGCCAGGAGGAGGCGCTCCGGGCTGTAATCGAACTAATTCCCAGGATCACCGGCAGGAGCACTGTGCTGGTGAGTCTTGCTTTGCTACATGCCCCATTTTCTCCCCTACCACTTTGAGGGCACCAATTGCCCGTGCAACATACTTGACATCATCGTCAGGAAAGGACAGGAAACATAGCTTCCTTTGAAGCCTCTGTAAATGCCTCTTGATCTCTGCCTTCCTAAAAGGCAAAGTGTATTCTTGGGACCTCCGGTCTCTTAAATCTCTCCTTCCTTGCAACCAAATCCCTCAATTTCTCTTGCCTTGTCCTTAATCAAGGCATTCAACCTGCAGCAAACCCCAAAGTCCTGGATTAATTTGGGACTGCTTCCCACTTTGTGGGTACCTGCAAATCAAGCACTCGTTTGGATTCTGGATTAGTAGATTCCCAAATCTAGTTCTGCATAGTTATAATTTAACATAATTTAAATCTAAACAGAAATTGCAATATTTTGCTGCTTATTGTCAGGTGTTTGGGGTGAAAAAATATTTTCAAAAGTTAGTTTTATAACTATGACCTAGTGAATATTTTAGGTGGTTATGTTAGAAACTAAATGTAAGCATCATGATCTTCAGGCTGCCAGCTGCATTAGTTTTCTTTCCAAATGTGTTACACTCAGCGAGAGCCTATTTTTCACTCTGTGCTCATTGATTTCGTGACAACTGTTTTTTGTTTTCCATTAAATAAAATAGATTACCAAGTTCAGGCCATCAATACAAAGCCAAATCTGCTGCAATCTGTGATCATATTTGATGGACAGTTCAAGTTAGGGAGTTTTAATAAATGTTTTAATTTGCATAAGAGCTCCTTAGTCTGAAATGCAATATCCCAGTGTAATCCTAAAATGTATGGGTTTCTGCTAGAAATAATGATCACTTGACTAAGGTATGATTGCACCAACAGTGGACATGAACTTTACAATTGATGGTCCTACACTGAAAATACCTTTCACGCAGAGGTCCAGTCTGGGGGTGACCAGTAGGACTGTCCCGGCAGATTTGTTGAGGAAAGAGGCATTACCTTAAAAATCAGTGTTGAGTAGATGAAAATTAGAGGAGGACCTCAGAGAGAGTGAGAGTATAAGGGCATGGCAGAATTATAAGTGTGTGTGTTTAAAGAAATATAAATTATGTTATGAAGCATAAATAAGCTTTTTTTCAGTTACAATATATGAACAGAAGTTTAATTTTATTTGGCTTTTGTTCACTAATGTTGTGGCCTATTGATGTTAGAAAATGTTTATAACCTGATCTCCAGTAAGCCAAGTGCTATAATTATCTCTAGTCTGGCAAGAGAAAATTAGCCACTTTCTCTACCTATTGGTGGAATTTGCCTTACTTTCTGTATCCATCTATGATTTTTCAGAGCTGAAATTCTCAATTTAGTACCACTTGAAAGCAGGTTTTGCTGCAGCTACTGTGTTGAGAATACAGATCAGAATATACAAATGTATCCTCTAACCCAAGGGTTCTCATACTTCATTGCACCACGACCCCCTTCTGACAACAAAAATTACTTCACCACCCCACGAGCGGAGACTGAAACCTGAGCCCGCTTAAGCCCCACTGCCCGGGGGGCGTGGGCAAAGCCTGAGCCCACCACTCTGGGTGTGGGGGGCAAAGCTGAAACTCAAGGGTTTCAGCCCCATGCAGGGGCCCTGCAACCTGAGTCCTGCCACCGAGGGCTGTAGCCCTCGGGCTTTGGCTTCGGCCCTGGGTAGCGGGGCTCAGGCCTCAGCCCTGGGCCACAGCAAGTCTAAGACAGCACTGATGACCCCAATCAAAGGGGGTCGTCACCCACTTTGGGGTCCTGACCCACAGTTTAAGAACCACTGCTCTAACCTTATGCTGTGTTTCCATCAGATATTATAAACTTCGGGGCTGATCCACTGAAATTGGTGGAAAGACATCAACTAGAGTTGGATCAGGCTCTAACCAGGGTTTGGCTGTGTCAGTACTTGGTTGGTAGAATTAGGGAACAGCTAGGTGCTGCACAAGAGGTATTATGATTCAGCATGTGACATTTTTTTTCCTGAGTCAGTGCTGATATGATACTTGAAGAGTTAAAACAGCCTTTTTGAATAAAACATGGGGCAAAACTAAGAACTTGACCAACTTCTGATCATTTAAAATCCCGTGATTCTCTTCCTGAGAATTGAAGTGGTAATTCCTGGCCAAATTCAAACTACTTATTATGTTCTGCCTGGGCAAATTCCCTATATGATTTCAAGTGCAAAAGATGTTTTCTCCGCTTGACCTCAAATGTTATATACCATTGTTTGCACTATGAAATTTGGGAATCGTTTCATCCCAGTAGTAGCTCAGTTTTTAGTGGTGGAGAAAAGTCTATCGGTTAAAGTTTGTAAAGAGCTTTAGGATCCTTTGTGATGGAAGGAATTACATACATGTAAGATTATCAATGTCATCTGTAGTTTTCATGAACTAAAAGAAACTGATATTATAGATTTTACAGGCTGTCTTAAATCTGACAATATATGGCAGTGAGAAAGCAACTTTAGAAATGAAGAACTTGTGTACTGATATGACATTTGGGGCTATATTTTGTATATGTATTTTTATAACCCTTTTTAGTATGGTGTTGACCAGTGTTTTTATTTGTGTTCAGAAATGCAGAGATTCAAGTTTGAGATATGAATTCATTTTCACAGATTAAAAAAGCAAAATAGTCTTCATCTCCAAATGTTCTACCAAGAGATTCTGCTAGGGTGACCAGATGTCCCGATTTTATAGGGACAGTCCCAATTTTTGGGTCTTTTTCTTATATAGGGTCCTATTACCCCCCACCCCTTGTCCTGATTTTTCACACTTGCTGTCTGGTCACCCTAGATTCTGCAGATGTTTCAGGAGAACTTGGTTATTTTATATATTTTTTTTAAAAAAGTACATTTGTTCTAGAAGCCTTAATCACACTCCAGCATGATTGTGTGTCACGCATTAAAGAAAAGCTATTGTATTGAAAATACAGTCTGAATCAAGGTCAAAGTGAATGACCTGAGAACGCAACAAACTGCAGTATAAAGAGAAAATTATTCCTGATTATAAATAGAGGAATGCTATGTTGGCTAAATAAGACTTTTTGAAGTAGATTTCAGCTTGTTTGTGACTGTTTTCAATGATCTTAAGCTATGAGCATAGATATTTTGAATATTTAAAAGGTGAGTTTATCTGGCTGTGTACACACATGTGGTAATGTCTGTCTGTCTGTCTATCAGCTAGAGATACAACTGAGCTACAAAGTTTGGATCCACATCCATAAACCTTCCCAAAGATTGGGGTGCTTGGAGGCAAGGTTTTGATTTGGATTAATTTCTACTTTGTATCAAATGTGATCAGCCTGAGGTGAGGCTGTAACTGATTTCAAGTCACCACAGAATTGGCTGTTCATAAAAATGCCCCTTTTTGGTCTCCTTCAAAAAAATTCTGCTTTAGTATTGTGAAGTGGGCTTTGTTTGTTTATTTTCTGAATTGCACTGTGTGTATGTACTGGAAAAGGTTAAAGATATGCATACAATTATCCTGTGGATCTCTGACTTACTACAGTCTAACAGCCATAGTCATCAGTGTTGTTCCCATGTCCTCTAAATTTCTTTGCACTAGAGCTGTTTGGCCTCTACAGTCTTTTCTATAGTTCCATGAAGTATATCTGCCCTTAATTCTGTAAAAAGAAAAGGAGTACTTGTGGCACCTTAGAGACTAACCAATTGATTTGAGCATGAGCTTTCGTGAGCTACAGCTCACTTCGTCGGATGGAACACTTTATCCAGGCCAACTTAGTTTTTTCTTTAGAAAAATCAAATAGTATATCGTAATCCTATATTGCAGTACTGCCAAAAGGTTCCACTTAGGATTCATGATTCCATTGTGCTAATTTGGGGGGAATAATCTGAAGTGATGCTTCTTGTACAGAAAGGAATTCTTTCCTGATTGTTTTAAAATATTTACCCAGTTTTCCAGTATGTTCCAGTTAAAAGGGAGGAGCAAGGTCTCAGATAACTAAAATAAATGCTAAATGTTCAGTATCGTCATAGTGTTACGAAAATGTATTTTAATGGGGTATGTTATTTGTGATTACATGAGAGACAAGGTACTTCTCAACTACCTAGATCACTGTTTTTATAAAAACTTCTCTAACCTGAAAAAATCTGTTCAAAAAACTAAAGTGAGAAACCAAAGGGAGGTTTTTCCCATTAGCTTCAAAGGACATTGGACCAGGCCCTAACAGAGGTAAGGGAAGGCATGTATGGTGGGAAGTCTGACTGAAGCCACTGCTGTTTGTTCCTCGCTTTCATGAGTGCCAAATTTACAGACTTTTAGCAATTAAAAGTAAAAACTCGGGTGGAAAGCAATTTGCAGAGTACCTTCTCATGCTCCTAGTGCAATGTGCAGTTGCATAGTTCATTTGGCCTAAATGTGAAGATTCATTAGATTCAGTTCTCCTATGCAGGTTAGTTCATTAGGCCCTTTATAAAACAAAACTACTGAAGTGTTACCAAATCCACAGGCTGCTGGTTCAATATTTTAATTAAAATATCATCCCCAAATTGAGATTGATTGTGTATGTGAGGAGTGTAATGAATAATTTAGTTCTGGGTTTAAAAGGGCCCTTTGATTAAAGAGCATAGTATGTTAAATTTGTCCTCCTAGCTGAACAATGAACACCTTACTAGTGTGCTTTGCCCTGCCAGGTGTGACTGCAAGGACAATTCCCTATGTCATATTTTTGTTTAAAATAAAATTCTTCACCACCTTCTACCTGGTGAGTATAGAGTGGATAATATCCCTGACGGACATTGTGAATGGAAAGATTAGCATTCAGACAAGTATATCTCTAGAGACGAGAAATAATGGTAACCCTCCATAGATTCAGCAGTTGATAGAGATCCATCGTTTGGAACATTGTAAGGCTGATTGAGCTAAACGTGATTAAATAATACATAAAGTGCCTATCACGCTACTTGCTAAGTATGGTTTCTTAACATGAATACTTACACATTTTACTCTTCAGAAGAAAGTAGTCTCCCTATTTTCCATATGAAAAAAACGGAGACAGGGAGGCTAAGTAGTATAACGTACCCAAGCTCATAGAGGGAGCCTGTGTCAGAGCAGTGGAGGCGGTGTCATCCAGTGGGTAAAATATAAAACTGGGACTTCGGAAACTTGGGTTATATTCCATGCTCTCCCACTGACTCTCTAGGGGTCACATAAGCCCCCTTTATTCATGCTGAGCAGTAGTTTACTAGGCTAGATTGGCAATCTGCATTGAGTAAAGGACAGTGTATATCTGCACTGACTGAGGGATTCACATTTGGTCCCTGCTTCCCCTGTGTTCTTGGGGGAAGGAATCTATACTAACCCTTTTCCTGGCATAGTTTACACTCAGATGTGCCAGGTTTTATGTTGGGGGAGGAGCGAAGGCACTCCCTGCCCACCTGAATGGAAGAGGGCATATTTTCTCAATGGTTGTTGCTCTGCCCTTATCTGGCTTTGTGACCCACAACGCAGGCAGCTCACACAAGGCAGTGGGGGATGGTCTCTTAATCCACAGTGCAGGAACATTAGCCAGTTTATAATTGAGTCCTACTTGAATAGACCCATTTACTTCAAGGGAACTACTTGAACATCAAGATACAACTTGATGTAAGAGGACAGAATCTGGCCTATTGTGTACTTAACTGCTCTGAGCTTCAGTTTCTGGTTGTTTTTTGTTTTAAGTGGAATGATACTTGCAGTTTTACAAAAAGTGGGCTTTAAGATCTGCAGATGAAGAATACCATGTGGTGTGATTATTAGTTGTGAAAGCTCCCAACTTAAATTTAGACCACCGATTACTCTACTTCTATAATAAATTGTCTTATCCTATATTTACCTGTGTTCTGTGTTCTCTCTCCCTTTTAAAAAAAATTTATTTATTTATTTATTTATTTATTTATTTATTTTTTGCTGCAGCCTTAATACAAATCCTTGCAGCTGCGGAGGCTGGGCGAGATGTGGTTTATTTTACCTTTGGAGATGCTGAGCTGATGAGGGATATTTACAACATGCACACCTTTCTCACTGAGAAGGGCCAAACTGTTGGTAAGCATAAAACAATCTCTCTCCACTGTGAAATATAAAGAGGAATAAATCCCTCTCCAGTGTGAAAGTTGAACAGTAAGAAATGTAGACACTAGGATCATAAAAGTGCTGAATTTAAGTAAAGAAAACCTCAGCATTACAGGTCTATGCAAGAAGCTGTTCCTGAAAAAGTGGTAGATAATAAACATGTGCCATCATAGAAGTTAGTTTATGGTAACTGAAGGCCTGCCAGAGCTCTAAATAGAATTTGAAATGCTTTTCTGTCTTTAAAAAAAAATAGGACCCACATTTTTGTTCCTCATACTATTCTGGTATGGTATTATGAGCCCTATGCTACAAGCCCTGATGCACCTAAGTAGCTGGATTTGAAGTCATTTGGACTCATTGAGTCCCAATGGCAATACAGGAGAAGCTACATTCATTGCCCTGCTGATAGTAGTACCTCTAACTTCTTTGTGGGAAACAGAACTCTAAATTTAGGTCTTTCCAAATCAGTTGAAAAAATAATCCATTCTGTAATGGTTTTGTTGTTTAAAATTATAAAGTGTATATACATACAGTTACTGTGAAACTCACCACTCCTTGCACAGAGTTCAGGTAGTTTTTTTGCAATCAGTTGTGTAAGCAATAGATTTTGTGCAAGGAACTGAGAAGTTGAGTGGGACCCAAAGCCTTGTTTTCAACTAGCTAGCAAACCACAGATTATGACACAGTCCCTCTTGGTCTGCATTTCCAGCCTACACGCTGAAATAAGAGCTGCTGCCCCTTCACTTCCCCTAAACAATGTTCCTTACCACTGAAATCCATGTAAATGCAGATCCTCTGGCCTGTACACAGTTGTTGATTGTGAATATATACATACTTATAGTATGATGCAGTAATTTTAGAATTACTTAATTAGTTTTATTTCTTTTCATTTTCAAGGGGATATTTACAGGCTGTTGCTCAGATATTACAATGAAGAATGCAGAAGCTGTTCTACTCCAGGACCAGATGTGAAGCTTTACCCTTTCCTATATAATACCCTTGAATCCTATGCAGATTCCACCGATGAAGATGAGAAAGGATTGGGCTTTGATGACTAAAATAAAAATTTATGAGGAGGATTTTTTTTCCTCTCCTAATATATTGAATTGCTGGGTGTAATATATGGACCGGCTTAACTTAATATCAATGTATATAATACTGCATTTGTAATCCTATAAACTCTCCTAACCTAAAACCAAACTTTCAGAGGTGAGATTTTCTGTTTATACAACATAAACCCCATTCATCCACATATATAAAGGGTTTGTTTTGTAAATCCTATTTGCATGTCGTCTTGTTCATCGGCAGATTTTGGTCTATATTTGTTACCCTTTGGAATCAACAAATACCAGTTTATGTGAAAACTCTCTCTTTAAGAGAACCTATAAAATATACAGATTTCCAACATAAAGTGATTACTAGTAAACCCACAGCCATGTAACTCATGGGCGTGATGTTAGGAAAGCCTGTAATTATCCATTTCATTGGAAATTCTAACAGTTCCAGTCCATCCCTGGAACTGCCATGGTACTTTTGCCTTTAATTTTCACTTATTAATTTCTGCAGCTTTAAAACTTCACAATTTTAAATATGTTTTAAATAAAAAGTAAAAGTTTAAAAACTGCAAGGATTATGGGGAAGCAAAAATTAAAGCAGCACCCACAACAACTCTTCTGGTGTTGGCACTCTGAGGAGAGAAGGACAACAGGAAGTTAGACTGGGAAAGGGAAAAGAGGGGCTGAGTTATAAGGAAAAAAGAGAGAAAACATTAAAACTAGAGGAAGCAGAGGGAACAATTTCACATTGTTTATTTACATTCTTAAAAATTTGTAGTAGGTCCTAAGTATTATATAAAAACGGTGAACAAGTTCTTAAACATTATGATGGATCTAAAATTACTCAAAGTTTGCTGCAGTGATTTGTAATATTGCTGGAATTCAGTTATTTGTTAGATTTACAACAGCATATCAATGATCCCCTATCTAGAATATATACAGATATACGCATGTAGATGTGTATAAATGTGCACACAATAGACATGAAACGAGGATATGATAATTACTTAGGCATCAGTGGGCAAGAAATCTTTCCATCCTACGAAAAAGAAAACATTAAAACAGCAACTGTTGGTGGGAGCTGTGTGCGCGCGCGCCATTTGAAGTATGGAAGAGATACCAGTGGAGGTATGTCACGTGAAGTAGTGTAGAAATTGTGCTGTTACCATCTCCATGAGTCCAAAATGAATGCTGCTGCTGTACATTTAAAAAAAAAGTATGAATGAGTTTCAAGACTTCAGGAACATAACTGTAGCATAACATCCCAGGAATGTATACTGGCTAAACTCTATTGATTTCAGTGGAAGTTTTGCCTCTGGTAAGCAGTCTGCAATTTAGTCCCAAGGTGGAAAGTACGGCCTTCTCTCCATTAGGGTTTTTTTGTCCAATCTCATTATTGCTGCTGCTGCTGCTACCAGTTAAGCTCCGCAGGTGGTAGTAATACTGAAAGCTGTAGAGTAGATAAAGCACTGTTGGCCACCAACATTTTCAGCATGATGTCTGGTAGATCTCTGAGTGGGCTTAGACAACATGGTGCTTAAATACTGGTGCGCCTACATTAAAGCTCCTGCTGCTGCTCGTACTGTTGGAGCTGAACTAGTGGGGAATTTGGGACATGAAAAAAGATTAGTGCAGACGCTCTGTAAAAACATCTTCACAGTTATGCTAATGGTTCAATTAGGAAAGATCACCATTCCTTGTAATTTAATACATTATGGCACAGGTGATTTAACCCTGCAATTCCCAACTGTTGTACTTTTGGTCCATCCAAATCCATTGAAGAGCAAATTGAAAAAGAAATCTCGATAAAGAGACTTGGAATAGCATTTCAGAACCTGTACTTCGTTTATATCTGTGGCTGTAGAGCTAAAGGAAATGTGTCTGTTCCAGGGATTGCTCAGATTCTGACTATAAGAGGTTAATGCTCATAGTGAACTCTTATTCCAGGCATTTTGGACTAAGGATCGTGTTTTAGGATTTGACTCCAATGCATTGCTGATAATAAACACAACCTGATCATACGTGTGTTCAGAAAATTGAAGCTAAATGCCAAATCCTGTTCAGCTTACTACTTATAGCAAAGGTGAACAGGATTTGGCCTAAACAACTGGAAGAAAATACAGCAGCAAGTCCTGTAGTTGGGCATAACTTCCCCCTTTTTTAAATAAGTCTTATTGAAAACAAGCATTGTGTTCATCTTTGGGGAAAAAATCAGTTTTGTAGATCAAACTCTACCAAATGAATTTCTTGTCATTACAAGAAAGTCTACTTCAGCCATGAAAATGGAGAATATTTGTAACTATAAGATGATTTTCTCAAGTTCATTTTCTGACTGTACCATAGTGTATTCAATTCAAAGAATAAGATGTTGGTAGTATCAAGAATTTCCAGGACAATCCATGTGATCATATCTATGATTTTTTTTTTGTTTTTTTTTCTTAAAATCCTGGAGAATTAAATAATGGTGGAGCAGAGAGAGCAACTTATTCAAGCTCAGTTCTTTAATGTATGTTCCTCCATATATATTCTTTGAAATTTAGTTAATAAATTGTCTGCTTTTTCACCTGTCCATACAGAATTCATTTAATTTATATATAGTCACCTGAAAAATTAGAAGTAATATCTCCTGTATCTTTATGTACTTGGTCTTTGAAGGGGGAATACTGTGAAGGCACTTGCGATGTAATATTGAGTGCAGCATAAAGATTATATTTACTTATACAGACTTGAAGTAACATAGCACACGGTTAAGAAGTTGTTAAAAGCATTATATTCCCAGGCTCTTTCTAATCTGAGAGGAAATTAAACTGTCCAGGATGTTCCATCAAAGCCAAAAGGACAACTTTGGGTCAGTGTAATATTCACTCTACATCTTAATTTCTTTCCCACCCAATCAGCATCATCCATACTTTCTGGAGCATACTATCTAGCCAGAGGCGCTTCTGTTGCTGAATTCAAAATACTGAGAAATGGAGAGTGCTGATGGACTAATCTTGCAGTCAGGGAAGCTAGAATTTTACTCTCCTAGAAACCTGTTTGTGGAATGCTCTATTCTCTTCATTCTTATAGGGGTGTTTGCTACATATGTTCAAATAAACAGAATTATTAAACTTCCTACCCCAACAATTGATTTATACTGTGTTTTAGCTGCAAAATAGAATGATCAATATGTAACAATGGTGGGCAGTCTATTAGATTGGAGTGTGGTCTTATAATCAGGTTAGGGGGACGGAGTGCCTCTGTTCACTTTACAGCTATTACACCTAAATACCTCGGTCAGGAGGTGCTTTTATCCAGTTATGTGTACCAATAGCTGAATATATTAATTTACGGATTGCTGAAATATTCTTGACACATTCTTAAACTTGCAGTTGATGCATCATATTTTGATTTTTCTGGATGCTAATGTTTACATGATTTTTGTAGGAATAAAATATAAAAAAAATCTGATGATCAGAACTTTGTCCTCTTCATTATTTACGATCGTGATGTATCATGTTTGGTAAATTTGAGATGGGTTGAGATTTCCAGTATGTTTACTTTGTATAATACTGGCTATTTACCAAGGTAGTGTAACAGACTAAAAATAAATTGTAGCAAAGAGTAGTCCAGCTAAACCTTCTTTGCCTGTTGTGTGCTGTTGCTAAGCAGTGTTGATCAATTGCAGCATTTTTTAAAAAGAGGATTACTATAAATTTGAAGGATGAGCGAAGTGATTTTGTACAGGGGTCTAACTAATAAACTGTGTGTTAGTGTGCAAGTGCACATACAGTTGGCTATTCAATTCTTTAATTTCCATTGGCAAGCAATTAACAGTATTATGGTATTCACAACTTTGCTTTAAAACGAGTGTTGGAAATACTACAGTAGCATTAATTTAAAAAAAAACTGAAAAAATTTAAACAAATGCTGTGTGTCCTATGTTTGCCCAATCAATTTGTAAAAGCACTTTGAGATTCCCACTAGAT
The DNA here is from genome assembly GCF_015237465.2 of Chelonia mydas. Taxonomy (NCBI): domain Eukaryota; kingdom Metazoa; phylum Chordata; order Testudines; family Cheloniidae; genus Chelonia; species Chelonia mydas. Next base: position 70,772,859 of record NC_057853.1, on the reverse strand, counting down.
GAAAGCTCTGAGAACGAAATGATTATTGTAAAGTCGTCATTTAAATGAATTTCAAAATCAATTTTCTTCATTACAGAAGAATATATATATAATTTTCTCATCAAGGCTTAAGTGTTTGATTATAAAATGCTTTAGACTCTAATCTAGCAGGCAACAACCATCCCTGCAGATCTTGTCTGTCTATCTAGAACTTGTTTTAAAATCTGCATCAATCAAGCCCAAATGTATTACTATTACATGTAGCTGTTCATCTAAATCTTACCCCAATGAATCAGTCTGGAATGAGGTCCAGTACATATAGGGAGGTTATTTCCTTATAGAGGTAGCAATGGAATCTTAGTTTTTATTGCTTACTTTTAAAAAGTGCTATGGCAGAAATAGGAATGTGATTCCAAATTAAAGCAGGAAGTAGCCAGCAAATCACAGCACCTGAAAAAGTGTTTGCTTATCTGGGTGATGAGGGACCACAGATTAAGCTTGCTGAAAGTGAATAACAATTTGCCTTTTAATTGAATGGTGAAATATTTTGCTGTAGCTTGTCTTCCTTAGATTCCTATTTTGCATATGTAAATATTCATGCAGAGTTGATCTTTTAAAACCAGATAACATCAAAGGCAGGTTGAAGTGGCTGCCCCTCAGTGGAGCTCCTACATCGGCAGGATGCTATCAATGGTTGCTCCTCTCTAGAATTGCCCCCTACTTCCTTGTTTATTTATGACCTTTTAAAAAAAGTAAATGCCATAGCCCGGAGGCGATGTGTATCAAATGTAACTCAAAGAAATTCACCCTTTCATTCATCATATTTTTATTAAAGGAAGCATCTGCTCTCTCTGATGGTAGCACTATTTGCATGATGACACAGCTAACCTGCAGTGGCAAACACTAACATGGAAAATCCACTGGTAGCTGAAAACTTGTTTTGTGTTTTCCTTTGGATGCATTGCTATTTTAAAAAAGAGCCTACTCATAACCCAATTGAAAGCCCTCCACCTTCTCTTACCAGTTACCACTTGTGTCAGTGCCCCCATACTGTGGTCTCCGTTTATCTGCAAGCACACATGACACAGTTCTGTCATTTTTCTTTCTTTGAACACTTATTTTTTCTGAAAATGGCCACTAAAGCATATTATTGCTTGTGAATGTCAAATATTATTTACTCCAGCTTTCTAACTGCAGCATGCCAGTGGAGATCACCTGGATCTGATTGGTGTTGGCCATCCAATTAAAAAGCAGAATGGATTACTAGATTGATAGCTGCCGCAGCCCACTGGGCCCTAGATAATCCATGACTGGCTGGGAGAAATATGCTGTAAACGTTAAAAGGGCATGTACTAATGAGAGAAGGAACTCTTCCACTCTGCTCCTGCAACATCTTAAGACCTAAAGTAGCCACCACTCCCTGTCACAGAGTGGTGTAATGCTATGGTACCCTGGGGCAGCAGCCTTGGGATGTAAGGTCAGCTAATTCTTAATAGAAATTAAGATTCTGAGAAAGGAATTTATGTAAAGAGCACTGGGGACTAACCTGAGTTGCAAGGTCTGCTTTCCCATGGATTTAGTCAGGTTTTGACTCTTGCTTAAATGCAAGCCTCCAGTTTCCTAGTCAATGTCTGTCGTTATTCATAGGAACCTCAGGCAAACAGATTTTACAACTGCCAACATTTACACTCCAAGTGTTTTTCCATTTCACACATCTTTGCTTGGGCCTTGGAATGGGGTTAAGGATGGAGTTATGCATACATTGGGATACCAACAAGCTGCAATAAACACTGTCATGTTTACCAGTTTAATATTTTATCACCTCAAAACAGGCAAGCTCTAATACTTGCTATGAATATCTGTAGTAAAATGTTTCAAAAATGTTTATAACAGCATTTTCTACCCGATACTATCTGGCATGTTTAACAGGATTAAAAACATCCATAAAACCTTAGAAGGCTATCAGCTGTAGCTGTCTGAAGATTCGCAAACTATAAACTGTATACTTATGGTCTTGTTTTGTGATTAATGGTATCTCATACTCCTTTATCATTGCTTAAGTGAGTGTGACCTGGAAGCTATGTAGAAGGTGTGTCTCACTGATAACTCCATTACAGTAACACATCAATTTCTGGTTAACTGAGCTGTCAGCTGGAGATACAAAACTATGTGGTTCTGCTAAGTGACACTTGGTACACGGTTAAAGGAAGCCACAGTATGTTCTAAGCATACTTGATAGGTTCTTAGACACACAATGATCATTAACATCCGTGGCTGCTTGGTGTCAGTGGGGATAGACGTTAGATCTATTCCAAAAGCTAAACGACCCCACGCGGTTAGCAGTCCTGGGTATATGGTCTACAGCTGATCAGTTGTAAATCCGTCTAGTAGAGGGCAGTAGTTCCTATATAAAATAACCATTTCATTGTATCTTTTGCTAACCTGAATTTACTACCTGGCTCTCTTTAAAGTTGTCTATATTCTCTAAATCTTATTCTCTAAATGCATTTTAGAAATCCCACCTGTCCTACCTACCAGACAGACAAGGGATTTAATTTCAAAAACAGATTATGAAAAAGAATGACAACACTAGTCTAATCTACAGAACTCCTGCCCCAGTATTGTCCTTACCATGGATGGAACAAATGAAAGGGAAAACTGGACTGTAAAATAGGAGAGATTTAGTTATCTAGCGATTTGTCTCCTTTCAGGTTCACCATTCCAACAATCGAGTTTTTAGAGCCGTGAAACCAAAAGGGAGGGCTCCCATAACTACGAAAAAAGATAGAAAAGAAGATCCTGAATGACAAAGGTGACTGAGGCACCACAGTGCATGGCACCCTTCTACCACAGGTGGCATCTTCTGAAGCCTGTACCCCTCACCTTGGAGAACAGCGTAGATGTCCACATAGCCACCTTGTTGATTTATTTGTATTTTCAGTGGCGCCTTTCTCTATCTTGTTCTCAGTTTGCTTCCCAGCAGGAGGCCCTGCCTAATGAACTAAAAAAACTACCCCTGAAGACAGGTTTCAGAGTAACAGCCGTGTTAGTCTGTATTCGTAAAAAGAAAAGGAGTACTTGTGGCACCTTAGAGACTAACCAGTTTATTTGAGCATGAGCTTTCGTGAGCTACAGCTCACTTCATCGGATGCATAGCATATCGTGGAAACTGCAGAAGACATTATATACACACAGAGACCATGAAACAAAACTTCTTCCCACCCCACTCTCCTGCTGGTAACAGCTTATCTAAAGTGATCATCAAGTAGAGCCATTTCCAGCACAAATCCAGGTTTTCTCACCCTTCCCCCCCCCCCCCCCCCACATACAAACTCACTCTCTTTGAAACCTCTCTTTATAATGCGCATGATAATCAAGGTGGGTCATTTCCAGCACTAATCCAGGTTTTCTCCCCCCCCCCCCCCCCACACACACCCCCCTCCAAAAACCACACACACAAACTCACTCTCCTGCTGGCAATAGCTCATCTTACAATGTGCACAGCAATAATCCAAGTTTAACCAGAACGTCTTGGGGGGGGGGGTTGTAGGAAAAAAACAAGGGGAGATAGGCTACCTTGCATAATGACTTAGCCACTCCCAGTCTCTATTCAAGCCCAAATTAATAGTATCCAATTTGCAAATGAATTCCAATTCAGCAGTTTCTCGCTGGAGTCTGGATTTGAAGTTTTTTTGCTTTAAGATAGCGACCCTCATGTCTGTGATTGCGTGACCAGAGAGATTGAAGTGTTCTCCGACTGGTTTATGAATGTTATAATTCTTGACATCTGATTTGTGTCCATTTATTCTTTTACGTAGAGACTGTCCAGTTTGACCAATGTACATGGCAGAGGGGCATTGCTGGCACATGATGGCATATATCACATTGGTGGATGTGCAGGTGAACGAGCCTCTGATAGTGTGGCTGATGTTGTTAGGCCCTGTGATGGTGTCCCCTGAATAGATATGTGGGCACAGTTGGCAACGGGCTTTGTTGCAAGGATAGGTTCCTGGGTTAGTGGTTCTGTTGTGTGGTATGTGGTTGTTGGTGAGTATTCGCTTCAGGTTGGGGGGCTGTCTGTAGGCAAGGACTGGCCTTTCTCCCAAGATTTGTGAGAGTGTTGGGTCATCCTTCAGGATAGGCATATCTATTCAGGGGACACCATCACATCAGCATAAACATTTTTTTCCTCTGGAGTCAGCTGGCCAGATTCTTATCTGTTGAGTAAAATTGTGTTATTTTCACAGTTTCTTTTCAGATTAAAACTGCACTTGAACCAGGAAGTTGCAGTGCAGTGCTGCAATACATCAATTTATTTGAATCATCAGGACATCCTGGCACACCTGATGCAAACATAAATTTACTATAAATCCCAGTTTGACCAATTCTAATTCTGCTAATATTGTTCAGGGAAAGATTTGACTTACATTTCCAAAATTAAATGGTGAAAAACCTGCTTTGGATGGCTGCATTCTGTAATTAAATGACACAATTTTCCTTATTGTACTAGGAATTGATTGAGTTTAATCCAAAATGTCATTGAAATAAATTAGGGTAATTGTATATGTTTCACATTTTTTTCTAAAAAAAGGACAAGGCCCTGAACAAATAGTATTTTCAAATCTTGTGCTAACTCTATCTTAGAAATGCCTACATTGTAAGTAATTATCCTGTTGAAGTTTTAAGTCATTATTTCCGCAGTTGCCTGAGGAACTTTACAGAGAAACAGTATTAATAAGATGCCAGGAGTAAGAATTTCTTAACTTCATCTCTGTCATGAAACAGAAGTTGTATAAACAAAATGGCATTTTCATTCATAATTACTTGACCTTCTGCAGATCTGGGTCAAGAATGAGGGAGAGTTTGATTTTATGTTCAACTTAAATGGAAAACTTTAAATTGGAGGTGGAAAGGCAAAAATCCAACATCCACTGTGAATTGAGCATCCCAAACTCTGATCAAAAAAGGCGTCTACTTATAGTTTTCCCACAGAGAAGGTCTCAGCAGAGGAGTCTTCAAAGCTTACAATGGAAATTTCTCATGGAAATGTCAGATTGCGACTTATTTTAATGAGAGGGAAGAAAGTGTGGTCCAGAGGTTAGAGACGGGGACAGGGAATAAATATTTGGGGTTCTTTTCCTGTACATTTCTGCTTGTAACTTACAATGCTACTTTGGGCATTTTGTATTTAATCTTTCTGTATCTGTTTCTCTATGTACAGAATAAAATTGGGTTAAGAGCACTTATCTGCCTCCAATAGAGTGTTTAGAGGTGAGTCTTTATTCATGAATGTTTAAGAAAAGCATTACTGTTATTTATTAGTAAATGAGTGAATCCTCATGCTTGGCTAAACACCCATCTCCACTCTTGTTTTGTTTTGTTGGGTGAGAAGAGTGCTACAGCCATTCATTTTCCCTCCTTGCTGCCTTCTTAGTTGGAATGTCCAATGTAGGGCAGCAGGATTTTTTGCATCTCTTTCTCCCCCTCAGTTGTGTTGAAAATGGGTTTCTCTAACAAGACAAATTGGAAAGACTCAATTCTGCTAGTTCAGAAGAACAAACAAACTTGGCCGGTCTCTTCCACGTAGTTGGCAAGTTGTGAAACAAAACTGAAGTGCAAGGAGGTGCAAGGGCACCAACAGCTGATGGAGCAGCTCGGGTGTCTGTGGTTCCTGTACCACCCAATATAGATCTCAAATTGGGGCTCCTGCAGAGATCTCGAAGGTGCGTCCTCCCTGAGGCCAGTGGCCTGCTCCCAGGCACTACTCAGGGTCGGGTCATCTCTCTGCTCCTGCATGAAATCTTATATCTCACTCCAGCTCTGCCTGCGTGTTGTCCAGGACAGGTGCCTTGCTGCACAGGAGTTGGCGGGCATCTTCCCAGCCATAGCTGTCCCTTCCCCAGGGTCTGCTCTGGTGTGTGTCCGAGCAGCCCTCTCCCCAGAGACCTAGCCCCTTCCATTCATGGGGTGGGTGGTTGATACTTCTGGAGGATCTCCCTGAATTCTGGCTAGTCTTGCCCCAGCACTACGGGGTAGGCCAATCTGGGGGCCACACCCACGTGGAGGACTTCCTCCTGGTGGCAGATCTCAATCCTCACCCAGGCTGTGGGATAAGGATGGTTGAGCCCATGGACACATTGTAAGTGCATCTGTTCACCAGAGAGTTTAAGGTCAGGGACCAGCCCCACCCCTATGAGGGTCTGACTACATCCTGAGTCCATGAGGGCATTCGTGGGGGAGTCTCTTCAACCCATACAGGGACCACGATTTTTCCCAGTCCTCTTTTCCGAGCTCTTTGGCCAGCAACCCAGACATGCCCGTAGTTGCAGTCCATGAACGGACATTCCCGCCAAAAATGTCCCTCTTGGCCACACTCCCAGCAGCATTCTCGGGCTTCTTGGGAGTGCCGATCCCTTCAAATCAGAGTCTGGGCGATCCTGTGTCTGGGTTCGGGGCTGGGGGGTTTAGTGAGTGTGGGGTGGGCGATGGACTGAGGTTCAAAGGCCTCTGCTCCCAGGGGGCTTCCCTTGCCTGGCCCGTCCCTTCTGCTCAGGTTTCCAGATTCCCAGGGTGGTGCCTCAGCTCCCTTGGCTGCCAGATAGTCCTCCATCAGGCTCATGCTGCTGACAAGGTTGCTGGTTGGTGGCGTCGCACCCATGCTCTCCCTCCTGCCGGGAGGATCTGGGTGAACTGTTCTAGCGCCACCATCTCCGCCACCTGGGATCTGGTCAAGCCTTCTGGGTCCAACCATCTCCAACAGTGGTCCCGTACCCGTTGGTCCACGGCCCGTGGTCGAGCCCCAGGAGGGTACTGTTCTTTGCAGAGGTGCTGGTGGTAAGTCTCCGAGCTAATGCCGGTATGCTCCAATATGGCAGCCTTCACCCAAGGGTACTCCAGGACCTCTGGGGAATCAAGGTTACAGTAGACACTGTGCCTGTCCAAATACAGAGCTAGCATGGTGGCCCAGTGCTCCGGGGGCCACTGGGCAGATGTAGCGACCAGATCGAAAGTGACCAGGAATGCCTCAGGGTCGTCCCCTGGTCCCATCTTAGTGAGGCGTATTGGCAGCCCCACCAAAGTCTCTCCAGATCCTGCCCCTATGAGTGCAGGAGCTGGGGCTCCTGGTGGGCGTAATAGAGTTGCCACTTGCTGGACCACGCACTCTTGTTGTATTTGTTGCTAGGCAGCCAACTTATGAAGAAGCTGCTGCTGCTGTTCCTGATGCTGGATCATCTGCAGCTGGCTGGCCATCTGCTGCATCATCTGAGCCTGTTGCTGTCGCTGTTGGGCTGCTTGCTCTTGCTGACTCTCCAGCATCCACTTTAGAAGCTTCTCGGTCTCCATCTTGGACGGTGGTGGGGCTCCCGTCATTTAGATTCCTTCCCCTGGACCTTTCAGCAGGTCCTGGTCATTGCCCACATTCTCCACCACGTGTGATGGTCTACGCCCCTAGGGTCAGGGTAGCGTGGCCTAGCGGCCAGAGTCTATGGAGTAGCCCTTGGGTGCAGGGCAGCGTGGCCTAGTGGCCAGAGTTCAATGGGGGTGAGGCGCCCACCAAGGGGTGTAGCAGCCCCGGTAGGGGCATCCGGGCCCACCCGACTCCACTGGGCCCCAACCCAGGGCCATAACAGTGGTATAGCAACTTGCCACTGACTCAGTGTGGGGGTCCTACTGAAAGACGTTGAGGTTTCCCGGGTGCGAGGTACCACTCTGCCACCCTCCCTGGGTCACTTCCTACTAGTATGTGCGCTGGGGTCTCCCATGAGCCTTTGGATTCTCCATGGTCAGTTGGGCCGGTCGCCTCCTGTGGCTCCTCCAGTTGCTGGGGTTCAAGTGGGCCCGGGGAGGCTCTGATTCCTGGCGCAGTAAGGAGCTGTGGCTGGCCCTCTGCAGGAGCTTCCCAGACGGGTCCTTCCCCTGCGGCCTCCAGCCCACAATGAGCTGGGCTTCCTCCCTTTATACTGCTAGAGCATTTGGAGTATGCCCAGTCCCGCTGCAGGGGCAGGACTTCCGCTGCCAATAATATGGCCTTAACCCTGTCTGGGCTAGTGCAGGGTAAGCAGACCCCATCATGCACCAATTCTGACTTTTATCTGTCTTTATGTGTAATCATTCAAAATCTATCTTTCTGTAGTTAATAAGGTGACCAGATGTCCCGATTTAATAGGGACAGTCCTGATTTTGGGGTCTTTTTGTTATATAGGCTCCTATTACCCCCCCACACCCGATTTTTCACATTTGCTGTCTGGTCACCCTACTAGTTAATGAAGTTGTTTTATTGTTTCATCTAAGCCAGTGTGGTTTGGATTGAAGTGTTTGAGAACCTCCACTTGAGATAACAGGGTTTGTGCACATCATTTTCTATTAATGAAGTGATAGACTTTCTATCAGCTTGTATTGTCCAGAAGGAAAGAGGTAGGCAGTACAGGACCCACATTTCTGGGGACAAGTCTGGGACTGGGAATTTGCTGGTGTCACTCTCAGGAGTGGCTGGCTAGAAGCACGCCTGTAATTCAGCTAAGAGTGATTTTGCATGCATGAACAGACCAGGAGCGGTTTCTCTCACAGCGAGGTAGTGTAAAAGGCACGGCAATTGGAGAGGTTAGGGGACACAGCTGTTCAACCATCTAGATTGTACCCTGGGGAATGTCACAGTCCACTTCCCTCCTCTTTTGCTCGTTTTCTCCATGTGTTGTCCAACCACATGCAGGATGTTTGGGGTGTGGATAGTTTTTTGGTTATGTGGGCGTGTATTGCCCTACTACAATCCCAGTGATAATAATTAATAGTCCCATTTCACTTGCTTCAGTGCATCTGTCATTCCTCAGTACTGCCAGCCCAAAAATTATGTCAGGTCCTAAAATTTGGGGTACTTTTTATATGCCTCATGGTCTTTGAACCTGTAGGATTCACATTTTCAAGTCTTTTCCTGCAATCATCATGGCTAATTCTTGGTAATCAACTGACGTCAGAATCTGGAGCTTTAAAATCCCTCTCCAAAAAGCATGAGACGTGATAAAGTCAAGAGAGCTGCAACACTGAGACTCCCCTCTCCCAGCCCCTCACATGTGAGCTTTAGAAACAATTAGACGATCTAGCACAATAGCTGTATTTTCTTGGAACTTTTCCATTATGATAGACAGCAGGATCCTCCAATGGCTGCTAATGGGATGCAGGCTTTTGTCATTCCCATTCCATACTGCTCAAATTCTGTTTCCTTTCATCAAGAGCCCCCATCTTTGCTTCCGCAAAGCTTAATAAGTCTGGGGAATTCATAGAATATTCATAGAATATTAGAGTAGGAAGGGACCTCAGGAGGTCATCTAGTCCAACCCCCTGCTCAAAGCAGGACCAATCCCCAATTTTTGCTCCATTTCCCTAAATGGCCCCCTCAAGGATTGAACTCACAACCCTGGGTTTAGCAGGCCAATGCTCAAACCACTGAGCCAATTCCATATACCTATTAGCTTTAGACAGCTTCAAATCATTTAAGTAATAAATTGAGTCTTAATTTGCCTCTGTGGTACTGTAGCAAAAGCTTTTGACAGGTCAATATAAAATTGTACCAATGAAAAGCCCATAGTCTGTGACCAAAGCTAAGTACTTATGTACCAAGGAAACTGATGGCAGAGTGCTCTGCCTTTCTGAAAATGCAGAAGGCAGTGGGGTTACTAAACTATGGTTTTTAACATAATCTTAAATTTGTATCTGAGATTTGAGCTCTAATAATGTTGATCGAATTCTTCACTGGATGTTGTGTGGATGATGTGGAACTGCATCTCTAAACAACAGACTTCACATGTTTTCAAACACCTTACCTTAGCATCTCCCTAGGGCTCTGGGAGACACTAGCAGGCAAAGAATACAATGGTTCTCATGTTACAAACATTTATGAATATTAATTAATATTCAAAACACACTATAAGGTGGCATTATTTGAATAGTACAGATAGAGATACTGAGACATCCACAGGTTAAGTGACTTGTCCAGCTCCCACAATGAGTCAGTGTCCTCTGGGTATAGAACCCCAAGCAGCCTGGCTCCCAGTGTCCTGCCTGATCTCTTAGCCACATCCGATAAAAGATCTTGCTTTTGAAAACCTTTGTGCAGTAATATTTTCTTCAAAAGGTGAAACTCCTGCAACCACAAAACTGAAACCTTCCCATAAAATCTAGGTTTATGTTTTGTCCTGTGCTCATGAAAGTGTTCATGTTGCTTTAAAAATATTTTTATAAGCTCTCTTTTTATATCTCCACACTCTGGTATAATGGCCTTATCACTGCTCACGCTCTTCAGCTCTGTCTAGTCAGTGATCTCAGCTCTGTCCTGAAAGGCTCAGCCTGTCTAGAAGGAAAGTCATAATTCAGTCTCCCTATTAGTGTAGGTCTAAGCCTCTAAAGCATGCAGTGATAGACTGTGCCAGTTATGCTTGGTGGCTTTATAATATTGAATGAAATGTCAGCTTCAGACTCATTTTATTTGGGATGTAGGCTGATCATGATCCATAGTCCCAAAACTGCATATGGACTGCTTTCTGCTCTGATCCAGATGTCCTCTTACTACAACATCCAAGATAATGCAATGGGAGAACAGCAGGTAAGGGGAACCGGAGGGACTGCAAAAGTGGGGGGCTAAGCACAAGCCCACAATACCACTCACTCAAACTTGCCATAGCTGCCCTCCTGTCATGCCGCAGGGAAGAAGCTCTGCCATTACCCCACACAGCTCTGGTCAGGGGCCAAATGGGGGGCCTGGGACCCCTACCCCAGCATTGCACCCCTGCCAAGTTACATTCTCAAAGTGGGAGTCATGGGCCACTCTGTTTAAAAAGGGTGTGTGTGAGGAACAAACCGAGCAATTATCTTTCCTTTCCTGTCTCTGGCACCTATGAGCAGGATTTGCCAGGAATAAATTTCACACTTTCCCAAACTTTCTCATAAAGCCTCAGACAGATTTTTTTTTTCAATTGGCAGCAATGATAATATGACAAACACCCCGCAAATCCATGAGCACTAAGACACATCCTTGCATGAAGAGCTCCATAAGTAATAAGCAGTATTATTAAATATCCCTTCAATATACAGCTGTGCAACTGAGGAAGACCGGTGGAGAGGTCAGCAAGAACCTGAGTTCTGACTGAATAGCACCAATCCTAGGGCAGTTCCTAAGGTAATTACATATCCTGCTTGGAGCTCTTCATGCAAGGATCTCAAAGCTCTTTACAGGGAGGGTTATGTAGCATTATCCTCATTTTACAGATGGCAAAACACAGGACACAGAGAGAGTCACTAGGACGGAAAAGGACATAGGTCTTCTGACACCTATTCCAATGTTGGGTCCACCACACCACACTGTCTCATTTAAATAATATAATCAGAAAAGCATGGATGGGAGGGAGAGTTGGGAAAATGTGGGAACTTCTATAATGAGCATAGGCCTGAGCTGGGGAGCACAGCACAACGTGGATGGCAATGGCCAAGTGAACACAAGAGCAGACAGCTGCTCAGAGTCTCAGATCAACTGTTCACCTTCTTTCCAAATCTCCAATATTAATTTCCTTGAAAACTATGTAATGGAATTTTGGCTGCCAGTGGATCAATGGTTAATGTGAACAATAAATGAGAAACCAGTCTTGTTCCCCTTGATCATGCAAACTCAGAATTAAACCCATGAACCCTTACAATTCCTCAGTATGGTAGGAAATAGAAAAATCCAGGCAATGAATGTTTAAGGGAAGTGCAGATCCACCTTCAGCATTGTGGATGCAATGTTTCCAAATGGCCACTACCAAGAAAATAAGAATTGATTGTTACACAGTTTGAAATGACCCCTATATCCAGTCAATCTGTCATCTTAATGGATTCAATACCTAAGCACCATGTGGTTTTCAAAGCTGTTGTAAGACATTGGATATTTTACATGAATGCTTTTGCTAAAAGTTTGTTTAGTGGGGGGCTGAGGAGGAGAAAGGGGTGAACATGGGAAGAATGTGTTTAAAAAATTATAAACCTTCTGCTGTACAAGAAGTTTGGAGAATGGCTTCAAAGGATTCCATTAAAAATAGATATGGGGCCAGAACAAAAGTAAACAGAAGAAGCTGTTTAGTTATTGCAGAATAACCCAGTAGGAGCAATGCATCTAAGAGAACTTTAGCTTTGAGGCACAACATGGTGTTGATTAGTGCAAATAAACCTCTAAGAGAGGCACCTTTCAGCAATTACAATCAGACATTGCCACTGGGGCTTCAAAAGCTTCATTAGCAAACCCACTCCCAAAGCGAGCTAAAAATCTCAAATACCAAAGAAATTAAATCGCTCAATAACTTTTTTGCCTGCTATTATTTGTGCATGGTTATTTTCTTTTAAATTAAAATTTAGGAATATAATTACACACGTTCATGAAGAATAAAAAATCATAATGGCCCATCCCTGAATCCTGAAAATAAATGAAGCATGTGATATAGAATAAAAGGTTAAAAAAGTCTTTCTGAATGTGTGGAGTTGCATTGATGTTTTACAGTCATTTAAAAGAAACTGTAAAATCTGAAAAATGAAGGTTCATTTAGACATTGTTTAGGGGAATACTGGAGAAACACTCAGTAAAAAAACATGAGATAATTCCTTGTTTTTCTTAGGGCTGTCTGATTAATGGCAACTTTCTCTCTTAGGTCCTGATCTTACAACACTTGAAGATGTGTGTGCATAACTTTACTTGTGAGTAGGTCCCTGAACTCTATGGGACTATTCATATGAGTAAAAGTGCACACGTACTGCAATCTGAGAGTTTCGTAAGGAATAAAGAACTGTTGTGAATGGCACCAGTATTAGACATGTTTGCAATCCAAGCAGAAGCACCCAGTAACTCCACCAAAACCATTTAGGCCAAAAACCTTTCTCCACTCCTGCTGTCACAGAGGTTGTTCAACTACTAGAATTTCTAGTTAAAAAGAAGTGCTCACGTATTTCCAGTTTTTTACTATCAATTGTTCATGACACGCTATCAAATTTTTAAAACATTTATTCCCATACCAAGTTGTAAAAAGTTTTTGCTGTTTATTATGGAGCAACAGCCAGCATGACTCTATCTATTGCATCACTGAAGGGGGTCTTTAATTATGTCAGCATATTTCTGGAAAGAGGGTTTGCTAACTTATGATGCTTCTGTTGGCTGGCTTTGTGTAAACTGTTGGCTACTGTTTTTGATTTAACTTCTCAGTTATAAACCTGAGAGTTTTAAGATAAATAGTTACTTGGACGGTGGAAGACATTCCCCATCAGACTATAGTTATTTTAGAAGAAGCCAATTTTGAACTTAAGTTACTTAACAAGATAAAGGTTGCCAAAGTCAAAATATAAGTGTGTGACACGCCTTTAATCTCAGTGGCATGCACATCACAAAATACTGCAATCTGCACTTGTGCTTTTGGAGCTTAATCCTTAATGACAAATAGTGACCAAAACTTGACAGAAGGACCAGCACAAGAATTACATGAACTTTGGTTTTTTTTAGTAATGTATGGCACATCTAAAAAATATTGTTTTCCTCCATGACATTGCCTTCACAGAACCATGCTGTAAGAGTGGCATGCCTGGCCACAGAACTATTTAGAGCAGTAAGACCATCAGGAGTAGGTGTAGGGACAGGGGTGTGTGCAGTGGTGAGCTGGAACTGGTTCGCTCCGGTTTGCTGGAACTGGTTTTTAAATTTAGAAGCCCTTTTAGAACTGGTTGTCCTGCGAGGGACAACCAGTTCTAAAAGGGCTTCTAAATTTAACTACCAGCCAAAAGTGGCACCTAGGTGCCGACTCCGTGGGTGCTCTGGGGCTGGAGCACCCATGGGAAAAATTTGGTGGGTGCAGAGCACCCACCAGCAGCTCCCTGCCCCGCGCCTGGCCCCAGCTCATCTCTGCTCCGCCTCTGCCCCTGAACGCGCCGCCCTGTTCTGCTTCTCTGCCCCCCTCCCCCGGTTTCCCGCAAATCAGCTGTTCGCGCGGGAAGCCTGGGAGGGCTGAGAAGCAAGCAGCGGCTTCGCGCTCAGGCCCAGAGAGGCGGAGGTGGAGGTGAGCTGGGGCGGGGAGCAGTTCCCCTGCGTGGCCCCTGGGTTACCTGCTGTGGCACGGGCAGCCCTCCTCGCGCCCCCCCCCCGCCCCCCCGCCCCAGCTCACCTCCGCTCCGCCTCCCTGGGCCCAAGCGTGAAGCCACTGCTTGCTTCTCAGCCCTCTGGCACGAACAGCTGATTCACGGGAAGCTGGGGGGGAGCGAAAAAGCAGAGCGGGGCAGCGCATTCAGAAGAGGAGGCGGAGGCGAAGCGGAGGTGAGCTGGGGCCGGGCACAGGGCGGGGAGCTGCCGGTGGGTGCTCTGCACCCACCAAATTCTCCCCATGGCTGCTCCAGCCCCGGGGCATCCACGGAGTCGGTGCCTAAGGCGCCACTTTTGATGTGATCAGTGGGGGAGTGGCCGCTCCCCCTGTTCCCCCCTAGCTACTCTACCCTGCCCCTAGGAGCCAGAGGGACCTGCCAGATGCTTCCTGGGAGCTGCCCCAGGTAAGCACCAGTGGGACTCCCCACCTTGCCCCCGGCAGGTCCCTCTGGCTCTTAGGGGCAGGGCGGAGTGAGCACCCACTACGGTGGCGACACCCTCCTGCCCAGTTATGGGGGCAGTCAGGGGACAGGGGTGGATGGGGCAGGGTTCCGGGGGGGGAGGGGTATCAAGGAATGCGGGGGGTTGGATGGGGCAGGAGTCGCAGGGGCGGGACAGGAGTCCTGGGGGGGGGCCACGACCCCCTTCTGGGGTGAGGAGAGAACCGGTTGTTAAGATTTTGGCAGCTCATCACTGGGTGTGTGTGTGTGTACTTTGCACCTCACATTTCATGCACCAAAGGTGTGTGTATGCCCTTCTCCTCTTCTGAGTAGTTCTGCATTTACATTTTTTAAATAGTTAGTTAGATTCTTTAGTCAGTTGTAGTGTAGCTGGTTTTAGCAGTTATTCAGGTTAAAATTGCTATTGTTCTCGCAGAGCTTTTGGGGTAGGCCACTATTTCTCAATGACCGGCCTGTGGACCGGTGCTGGTCCCTGAGATCTCCCTGACACAGTTTAGGAAGGCAGCAAGCTGGTTCCTGGTATCAAAAAGGTTGAGAAACACTGGGCAAGGCTACTGCGGCAGACTCGAGTAACCAGATGGAATGTTCCATTTTAGGGATATACATGTCTTGACTTTTCTACTTGTCATAACCATAAGGGTAGCCTAAAATTCCTCCTTACCTGTAAGGGGTTAAGAAGCTCAAATAACCTGGTTGGCACCTGACCAAAGGAACCAATGGGGACAAAAGATACTTTCAAATTTGAGGGGTGGGAGAGGCTTTGTTTTGGGTTCTTTGTTTCTGTGTTCGCTCTTGGGACTAAATCAATCCATGTCTTCCAAACCCTCCTGAACCAGTCTCTCATATTACAGAAATTGTAAGTACAGCTAGGCAAGGCGTATTAGTTTATCTTTGTTTTCTCAACTTGTGAATTTTCCCTTTGCTGGAGGGAGGTTCATCCTTGTTTTGTTGTAACTTTGAAACTAAGGCTAGAAGGGGTTCCTCTGTGTTTTGTGCATCTTTTGTTACCCTGTAAAATTATCTTCCAACTTGATTTTACAGAGGGGATTTCTACCTTTTCTTTTTTTAAAAAAATAAAATTCTTCTTTTAAGAACTGATTGATTTTTTTTTTTAGTGTCCAAAGATCCAGGGATTTGGGTCTGTGTTCACTTTGTAACCAATTGGTTAGGATATTATTCTCAAGCCTCCCCAGGAAAGGTGGTGTAAGGGCTTGGGGGGATATTGTGGGGGAACAGGAACTCCAAGTAGTCCTTTCCCTGATTCTTTGTGTAAATCACTTAGTGATGGCAGCATACTGTTCAAAGACAAGGTGGAATTTGTGCCTTGGGAAATTTTTTAACCTAAGCTGGTAAAAATAAGCTTAGGGGGTCTTGCATGCGGGTCCCCACATCTTTACCCCAGAGTTCAGAGTGGGGAAGGAACCCTGACACTACTCTAAATGGATTAATTACTAGAGTCATGACTGCTACAGTGTGGCTCTGCATAGAAAACACATTTTCAGAACAACAGCTGCTTGATAAGTAATCTGATTTTTATAGTAATCCACTTAAGGGGGAAGGAATTTTTCACATTTGTTATCTTCATTTTCCACTGCAAACACAATGTACTTCTAACAACGGTGTTTTCAGCTGGAGTGGTACCGTCCGCAAATTCAGGATGGAGAACAGTTCAGTCGCTTTCTTTTTGGTGACTGGATAAAGATACCTTGAACAAACACCACATTTAAATCTAGCCACAGACATGAGTCTAGCTACTGGCTGAAAAATGACCACACATTTGAGCAGCACTCTACCATCATTGTTAAATTTGCATGAGAGTCACAATGTAAGCAGTAAAGTGGCTGGACTGATTTTTGCTGGGGATCTTCACACAACAGGAAATCCAGATCTCCTGTAGACATTAGCCTTGAGAAAAGAAGGTAAATTCTAGGAAGTCAGATATTTTATTACCTGTATGACAGACAAAGTCAGGACTGAAGGATCCAATGTAATCAAACATATGGATAATAAAAGTAACTAATTTATGAAACTCACTGTATTTCCTTAATTAACTCATAATTGAAGGAATATTGGACAAGATCCTCAAAAGTATTTAGGCTCCTTACTTGATTTCATTGAAATCAATGAAAATTAGGAACTTAAATATCTGAGCCATTATGCCCTTACACTGGATGGCAAAACTTGATAACCTATAAAACTAGTAACCCAAAGCAAACAAAAGACATTGGGTGAACTCCTGAGATCACTAAGTCAATAGAAGTTTGGCCATTGACTTTACTGTGGTAAGGAATGCCAACTGAATTTGGTTGTATATTTCAAAATTGCTTAGATCCTAAAGTGACTCCACTCTTGGAACACTCAAATTTACTAAACATAAGAAGGGGATGTGTTGGCTACACAGTGGAGACAATGAGTATATAAATATGTTTGTTAGACTAAAAATTAAAGTTGTAGTGAAAAAAACACGGCATTAGGATTGGGTGTTTGTCATAGAAATCACTTGCTTTCACTAAGAACCTGTCAGTTGCTGCTCAGTGTAATTTGGTTCTTTCTAAAACGATGGTATGAATCGCAGGGTGATAAGTATGTGTACAATCAATATATTCTCACCCTAATGTATATAGACGGAATCATGACACTCCAGGGCCGTTAGCACAGGGAGAATGTTGGCTCTTGTAGCAAAACAGTGTAGAATGTAATGACAGCAGAATGTGTGACATTAGGGTGGCACGTGAAAAATGAAAGGTTTCTGCTGTGATCTGTTTGGGTTGTGCTGAGGGATGGCAGTCAACTTTCTGAGTGAGCTGGTTGAGAAACGTACGAATGTGTGAGGAATTGAGACTGTATCTGGTGTGTCTGAATGCCTAAACTATCGTGTCCCACCTGCGTTAAGGCCTGTGTGGAAAGATACAATGGCAGGTGAGGGATTTGTCCTTCAGTTTCTGATTTCATTATGTTCCAGCTGGGTTGTATGGGAGGAGAAATATTAGATAAGACAATTAGCACAAACCCCAGCTCTTAAGAAAAGTGCCATGGATTCTTTAATATTCATACAGACAAGACAGGTCTTTGATTTTTATTCCAAAGATCCATCCAGAGTAAACAGCATGGAATTCAAATGAACTATGTGAAGAATTAAGGACTTGATAGCATTTGAACCTGCTCTTCAACCTGTAGTTTAGATCTCTAAACCAGCCTCTCCATGGCTATTTGGAATATTTACAAACTTAGTATTAGGCTTACTGCTGTAGTGTGTTTGCAGTTCTCATTTGGAGATGTGCCTTGCTTTAAATGAGAGAGAATATTTAATTTACTTTAGATTGTATTCATAATGTAATTACACGTAACAAACAAACTGAGAAAAACATTTTTATTTATTTTTATTTTTTAATGTAAAATGGAATTTCTATGCTGGAGTTCAGGAAACACTGTCAAACGTAGTAGAAATAGGAATATAAAAACAATAAAGTGTCTCAGAAAATAAATATCTATCTTTCAGGAGGGGAAGTTATTAATGAGACTGTCCTTCTCAGAGTAGTCTGTATCCAGACCATCTCTAATGAGAACATTCTTTGAAGTAAGAAGCATACGGAGAAGTCATGCTGTGTTAAAAAAAAGAGTTGTGTGAGGCAATTAACTTCTGGAAGTGCAATGTTGACCGCATGTAGTTGTCAATCTGGCAGGCAGAACTGATGTACAAGAAAGCAAGTAAGGATAGTTGTGAGGAATTATAGTAGCTTATAGTCTATGAAGGATATTCATTTTGAGTCTGATTTTATAGTTAAAGGAGGTTCCACAAAAGACTACCGAATTGCTCTGTTATTGGAATAATGCCAGCTACCAAGTGGCACTTCTTCCCATAGTCAGTGGACAGTATACAGTGAAACAAAGAGCTGAATTATGCCTTCCCTTACACAAACACAGCTCCCGATGAAGTCGATGGGAGCCACGGTGCATATCCGAAGACATAATTTGAACCTAGTTTGGTCAACCAATGGGACCGAATTGGGGACATACAGGAAAAATAAATGGATAACTTCTCATTAGAAAGTACATCTATAAGTTACAACTAGAAACACCCTTCCGCTCCCCCCTCCTACCTCCCCCCCCAGGATAATTGGTCTTAAGAAAAATAAATCTTTTGGGCTGAATATCTTCAATTTATAGCCTACACAGCATGCAATTACAAATGTTAGACTGTTATCTCTAACACTAACTATTTGGCATGGCTGTCATAGAAGCATAGGACTGAAAGGGACCTTGAGAGGTCTTCTAGTCCAGTCCCCTGCATTCAAGGTAGGACTAAGTATTATTCAGAGTAGATGGTCCCTGACAGGTGTTTGTCTAATCTGCTCTTAAAAATCTCCAGTGAGGAGATTCCACAACCTGCCTAGGCAATTTATTCCAGTGCTTAATCGCCCTGACAGTTAAGAAGATTTTCCTAATGCCAATCCAAACTGCCCTTGCTGCAATTTAAGTCCATTGCTTCTTGTCCTATCCTCAGAGGTTAAATCAGCAGTCATATGCTGCTGATTTTTTTAATGTCAATGAGCAAAACTCATTCTCAGTGTAATGCCATTTACTGCAGTATGGAGTTGAAACTGGGTGACTTCAAAGGACTTACACCACTTGTGAACTGGCTCCGTAGCTTCTGACACTTGAGATTTTTGTGTGCTATCATTCTGCATGTGGAAACTCCATTCAAGTTAGCGGGAGCTTTATGTAGAAATCAAAGCAAGGTAAGTATGTGTCCTATTCAGCAGGCAAGTAGGATGTATGATGAAGTAGGTCAATGGTTACACAGATTTTGCGTCATAAGAAATTAGCCCAGAAGACTTCACAGGAGTTCATTAGAAAGCATGGGATCAGTAACATTACAGGCACACAGAGGACCAGATTCGTGGACTTGCAATACAGGAGAAGAAGTGGAAGCAAGCAATTCCCAAAAACTTCAAGACAATGTCTTTGTAGGGTAGAGGTAGGCAATGAATGGAACAGGTGCCTACAAGGAGAGAGCTATAAAGAAGCAAAAGGGGAAGCAAATAGAAACAATAAGTACAAACAGGTTGTTGGGTGCCCCAAGGCTAAATGAAACAATTAAATGTAGAAGCCTGGTCTTACAACACAGGGCCAGATCATCTTTTTACATAAAAACCCATGAAAAAGGAAATTTGCTGCAAAAATTGTGCAGAGTTCAGAGAGCAGAATAAGCACTTCAGCCCAGATCCACAAAGGTATTTAGGCTCCAAACTTCCACGGAAACCAATGGAAGTTTGGAGCCTAAATACCTTTGTGGATCTGGGTCTTAGATACTTTTAAGAAAGGGGAAAAAAAGTAGCTACAGGCCTGTTAGTTTGACCTCTGTAGTATGCAAGGTCTTGGAAAAAATTTTGAAGGAGAAAGTAGTTAAGGACATTGAGGTCAATGGTAATTGGGACAAAATACAACATGGTTTTACAAAAGGTAGATCGTGCCAAGCCAACCTGATCTCCTTCTTTGAGAAAGTAACATTTTTTAGACAAAGGAAACGCAGTGGATCTAATTTACCTCGATTTCAGTAAGCCGTTTGATATGGTGCCACATGGGGAATTATTAGTTAAATTGGAAAAGACGGGGATCAATATGAAAATTGAAAGGTGGATAAGGAACTGGTTAAAGGGGAGACTACAGTGGGTCCTACTGAAAGGTGAACTGTCAGGCTGGAGGGAGGTTACGAGTGGAGCTCCTCAGGGATAGGTTTTGGGACCAATCTTATTTAATCTTTTTATTACTGACCTCTGGCACAAAAAGTGGGAGTGTGCTAATAAAGTTTGTGGATGACATAAAGCTGGGAGGTATTACTAATTCAGAGAAGGACCGGGATATCATACAGGAAGATCTGGATGACCTTGTAAACTGGAGTAATAGTAATAGGATGAAATTTAATAGTGAGAAGTGTAAGGTCATGCATTTAGGGATTAATAACAAGAATTTTAGTTATAAGCTGGGGACGCATCAATTGGAAGTAACAGAGGAGGAGAAGGACCTTGGAGTATTGGTTGACCACAGGATGACTATAAGCCGCCAATGTGATATGGCTGTGAAAAAAGCTAATGCGGTCTTGGGATGCATCAGGCGAGGTATTTCCAGTAAAGATAAGGAGGTGTTAGTACCGTTATACAAGGCACTGGTGAGACCTCATCTGGAATACTGCGTGCAGTTCTCGTCTCCCATGTTTAAGAAGGATGAATTCAAACTGGAACAGGTACAGAGAAGAGCTACTAGGATTATCTGAGGAATGGAAAACTTGTCTTATAAAAGGAGACTCAAGGAGCTTGACTTGTTTAGCCTAACCAAAAGAAGGCTGAGGGGAGATATGATTGCTCTCTATAAATATATCAGAGGGATAAATACCAGGGAGGAAGAGGAATTACTTAAACTCAGTACCAATGTGGACACAAGAACAAATGGATATAAACTGGTCATCAGGAAGTTTAGGCTTGAAATTAGACGAAAGTTTCTAAGCATCAGAGGAGTGAAGTTCTGGAACAGCCTTCCAAGGGAAGCAGTGGGGGCAAAAGACCTATCTAGCTTCAAAATTAAGCTTGATAAGTTTATGGAGGAGATGGTATGATGGGATAACATGATTTTGGCAATTAATTGATCTTGGACTATTAGTGGTAAATAGACCCAATGGCCTGTGATGGGATGTTAGATGGGGTAGGATCTGAGTTACTACAGAGAATTCTTTCCTGGGTATCTGGCTGGTGAGTCTTGCCCACATGCTTAGGGTTCATCTGATCACCATATTTGGGGTCGGGAAGGAATTTTCCTCCAGGGTAGATTAGTAGAAACCCCGGGGGGTTTTTGCCTTCCCCTGCAGTGCAGGGTATGGGTCACTTGCTGGAGGATTCTCTGCACCCTGAAGTCTTTAAACCATGATTTGAGGACTTCAGTAGCTCAGACATAGGTGAGAGGTTTATTGCAGGAGTGGGTGGGTGAGATTCTGTGGCCTGCGTTGTGCAGGTCAGACTAGATTATCATAATGGTCCCTTCTGACCTTAAAGTCTATAAAATGATGAGGATGGTATGTTTATCCTAGCATATATACCATGCTCATCACTATAGTGTCTAAATGTTTATTAGGTATACCTGCTTTCACGTGAAGTCAATGGGAGTTCTGTAAGGCTTTGATGACACTATATCTTTTAATTGAGTTTATAATCAATGTAACATGATTGCCGCTAAACAAGGTTTGTGCCTGCTTGCAATAAGATTAAAACTTGGTTAGTAACTATGGCAGCTAACAGTGTTTCATTCATTGCCAGCAGACTAGACTATCATATGGCTGTTTTCATGTAACTGGTTCAGCAAACTTTTTGTTTTGCAATGACAACAGGATCCACTAACTAGTTTGGCCGGTCCACCTCCCTCCCAGATCTGTGTGGCAGAACATCACTAAGTACATCACTTCATGAACTGCTCTTTGTGCTTCACCCCTGGGAACTCTCCCCCAGCTCTAAAGATCATTTCACAAGAGCATTTTAACTTAAATTGACAATACTAATAATTATTCAAAATATGACAATTGCTTGAAAAATATTCACGCAGTTGGTAGAACTAGTAAGATAGTAATGAAGATTTCTAATGTATCTAATTTAGCTGATTCTGAGGACCAAGAAATTTTTTATCTCAAGGAAAAAATATGTTCCTGTATTCTAATCAGCAAAATTAGAGTGAACTATCAATTGCTGTAATAACCAAGGGCCTAATCTGATTCTGGGGTAATTTAAAATACATTACAGTAGAGGCTCATGTAAAACCTGCCAGTGCTCCTTCCTGTCTCAGATTTTGCTTATTACTGAAGTCAAGTTGACCCTGATTAAATCATTTTTTGTAACACACTCTTTGTGTAGAATAAATTATGACTCCCTCGCCATCCTCCTTCCCTTCTTATCCAGGTACAATTTTTTCCATTATTCCAT
This sequence comes from Chelonia mydas, assembly GCF_015237465.2. Taxonomy (NCBI): domain Eukaryota; kingdom Metazoa; phylum Chordata; order Testudines; family Cheloniidae; genus Chelonia; species Chelonia mydas. Next base: position 70,750,315 of record NC_057853.1, on the reverse strand, counting down.
CCTACCTCAATTTGCCCAGAAAATTATGAAGCATGTGGATATTTATGCCATGGTGTCAACTGTAAGCTGAGGTAACAATTTTAGTTGGCTCTATAGATGATTGACCTTGGTTGCATGTTATTCTGTAGTTTTATCAAGGACAGTTGAAATAACAAATATACAACTTTACATATAATCAAGGAAAGTACATAAATATTTGTAGCTCGAAGAAATCCAGTAAAGAAGAAGCCTGGAATATATTCCTCAAATAATAATGACAGCAGGAGGAAAAATCAAAATCTTGTTGCCATACTGTATATTCAGGCACATAAAACAGGGCTAATCATATAATTATAAGGGCTTAGACATGTTTCCAATCATTTTGTCAAGGTCTAGAACTGTCTCATTTCATACCAATATTGGATAGAAAAGCATAAATGTCCTCAAAACATATTATATCTTTTATGTAGCTTTTGGTAATTCATTCCCACTATTCCAGTAAAGACCTTGCATTTTAAATCTTCCTGCTTTCCTCCAATTTTCCTGCCATATTTCTTATCTACTCATTAGTCGCACATACACTTGTAGTCTATCTTTAATGAAATATTGCTGGGTAAGGATCAAAGGACCCTTCTATGCCATCTGTTAGTTTAACAGTGTTCTGTGTTTTGAATGAGGACTAAGACCAAATTAAATATTTGGCTCTTGCCATGAGTTTTGAAGCTAACTAGTGTTGTTAAGAAGGCATATAGTGGCAACTTCATGGTTATAACAGTCCCTAGGATTTTGCTGCCTCAAGAAGTACTTTATGACCTCGTTGTTCTATGTAGATGCAAACAGGTTCATCTCTAGTAATCCAATCTTCCTTGCTAACCACCTGAAAACCTCCAGATTGAAACTACTTTCTCTCTAATTTTTGTCTTGCCTAGTCGTCTCGTCTATTAAAGACCCTTTGATTTGAGCTGCATGTATTGATTTTGTTTTGTTCTATCCAACTGAGAGTCTGGGGATCCTTCATGAGGACTGTGCTCCTGGTTTTCCTAGCTTGTTCACGTATAATACTATCATGTTGTCCTTTACATGACTGTAACAGGTAGTGACAGCAAAGTGTGATACATAAGCAACACTGCCTTATAAAGTTTTCAACTAGACACATTAAATATAGGAATACAGGACCGGTGGTTAGACATCTGAATTCTACTCCCAGCTCTGAAACTGATTTCCTGTTTGACCTGGGGCAATTAATCTTACTGGAATGGATGCTGCTCTTGATCGCCCCACTCTAAATCTTGATCAGCTCTACTGAAGTCTGTGGGCCTGATCCTGATCTTTCTTACAGTGTTTTTTACAGTCGCTTAATGCCATTAACTACAAGGGAGATAGTCTTGATTTACAATTGGAGGAGATTAGAATCAATCATATTGAGACAACTTCTCTGGCTTGCTCCTGCCTCATTGTTCTGCTGGTGGGGAGTAAAGGGGCCAAAGAAACTGCTGGATGTTCAGAGCTAAGGACTTTTCCACTGTAGGGGAGTCCCCAACCAATGTAGAGTAAGTTTGCTCTTACATCACCTCACATACAATCCCCAGCATAGGTGCAAGACAGGAGAGAAGAGGGGATGTGACTAAAGCAAGCAATATTCTGGTAATCCTGAACTAGTGGATGGCACTTTGAGGGCTGTCAATAGCTGGCATAGCCTCATGACTGCTATAAACTGTGCTCGTGTAGAGCTAGCCTGAAAATCAAAGTGCACAACTGACTCCCTTGTTGGGTCATCTTGCTCTGAAGTGCCCATCAGAGAATCTGGGCCACTGACTTCAATAAAATTACACTGGTGTGATCAGAACTACACACTGACACAACCAAGCCTTTTGTGCCTCAGGTCAGTTATCTCATTAGCAGTAGTAAGTACATATATTGCTGTAGTGCCCCATTAGGACCCCACTGTGCTGGGTGCAGTACAAACACAGAAAAGAGACAGTCCCTGTCTTGAAGGTCTTGCAATTTAAAGCCATAGATGGACAAAGAATAGGGGATGAAACATACAAGCAAATGGTGAAGAACTGGCATGGCTGATTATCAGTGATATGGGTACTTACCTCTCTTCAAGGAGGCATGGTAAGGCTTAAACCTTTGTGGCATCCTTTGATGAGAAGGGCTTGACAAGGCACTGTAATATTATTACTAGTTTGATGGATGTTAGTAAACAACACCCTAGTGTTTGTGAAGTCTCCCCCACCGGTTGTGGAGCAGAGTTCTGCCATGGCTGTTGTGGTGAAGAGGGGATGGCAAACCCTGAAACCCCTCAGCTGGAGAACAGTAAGTGTGAGAGCCCATCCCAAGAAAAACAGGGTTTCTCACAAGTGCTGAGACTGATGTGGGGTTACAGCAGCGTCTAAGCCAGTGGGCCGTTGAGGAAGAAGGAGAAGGAGATGAAGATACCGCCATTAGGTGGAGGAGGCAGAGACAGGGCGAGTAGCTTGAGGACAGTGAGGTGAGCCGTGCAGGGGGGAGAGGGAGGGAGGTGAGGGGAAGCGGACCATAGAGTGGGAACAGCTGAGAGAAGAGAGCCCACAGAGAGAAGCAGGGGAGGGAAAGAGGGGTCCCCTGGGCCAGAGGGGACATGAGTTGGAGAGGGTCCCACAAGGCAGAGGAGGAGATGGTAGGGTTGCCACCTCTGAGATGCAAAAAAACGGGACACCCGAGATGCTCCTGAGCGCCTGGGGCGGATGCAGTTTGCGGGGGAGTGTCCCGTCCCGTGGAACGGAGGGGGAGACTGCTGGCCGATGGGGCGAGCGGCTGGCGGGGGAGGGGACCCGTGGGGCGGTTGGCGGGGGCGGGGTCCCGTGGGGCGGAGGGCAGGTGGGCGCTCCCAGCTCTCCCGCCTTCTCTTGCCTCTCCAGCACCGCCCTGCGGACAGCGCCAGGCTCTCGCTCGCTCCCCACGTGGCCCCTCCCACCCACCGTTTGATGACCTCACCGCGCCCAGCGGACGCCGAGTATAGATTCCGAGCGCGCGGCCATCCTTCTCCACGTGACACAGGTAATTGTCCCCTCCTCGCCCGCCCCGCAGCTGGGAGACCCCTCCCTGTCCCTCCCCCCCCCCGCGCTGGCGCTGCGGCGGTCAGGGCCGTTCTTCCTCAGTAGCGGCCCGGCAACTGGGGGGGCTGCGCCGCGCTGCGCCGCCTCCAGGACCTGCCGGAGCCTCCCCAGCCCTCGCACAGGTCTGTCACCCGCCCGGCTGCCGGAGCGGCCCGCGGGGAGACCGTGCCCTGGGCCCAAGGGGCGTCTGTCAAGGCTGTGCCCCCAGGTGGGGCAGGCGGCCTGGTGTGGGGAGAGGGGGCTGGCGGGGATCAGCTGGGCATTGCACGTTAGAGAAGAGGCAGGTAACTCCACCTGGCTGGAGGAGGAGGAGGATGTGCAAAATACCTTTGTAAAGCAGGCTATTGATTTTAATGGACAAGGCCTGGGCACCTCGGGTATGGGTCACTCTGGGCACAGGTGGGGCCTCTCGCTTTGGCCTGGGGGTGGGAAAAGGCTGGATGAAGAATAAAAATCCTCTTCAGAATTCCTTGGCTAGCAAAGGCTCTGTGGGGTGGCATTTTAGGGATAAGTGCCTGTTTGTTAACGTTGCTGTGCTGGTGTACCAGGCAGAGCAGACTGCCTACGGTAGGCTGCTTCTGGACCATGGTGGCTAAGCTGGGTGTTTATGATGATGGACTTGAGTTGCTGTAGTCTAGCCAGGTACGTAATCCAAATTAATAGGGTCACCTCTGCTTTAGACAGTACATATGTTTTGGACTAATGTAATTTGGCTACTACTGTTTATTCAAGTAATCCTTGACTACTCTGCATTGCATTGTGTGACCTCCCTATGGGTTGCAGCAGCACAAATATGAAAAAGAGTAAATAAATTGAAAAAGACAATCTAATAGTGTTGTGTATCACTTTAGTTTGCAAAGAGATGGAGACTTAAATGGTCATTCAAGTTTTTCTCTAAAGTTCATGATTAGAATACCGTATGTAATTACATAATACCATCTACTTCTATGGGAGGTAGTATGGCATCGTGGATAGAGTACAGATTTGGGACTCGGAAGACCTGGATTCTATTCTCAGTGTGACCCTCTGGCTGATCTTCGGCAAGTGACTTCACCTTCCTGTGCTTGCTTTCTCATCTGCAACATGGGAATAATGATGCTTACCTCTTTTGTAAAGTGCTTTGAGATCTACTGATGAAAAGCTCTATATAAGAGCTAGGTATTTACAATCTGGCACTTGGAATGGAAATATATTTTTAATTGTCCTCTTAGGATTAATTTAATCCTGAATCTGAAAAGGAAAGTCTTCAATATACAGTTCCCCCCTTCTCTTATTCATCCAAGAGTTGTACTGAAAAGCAAAAGAGAATGGTAATGCTGATCCTAACTTGATTACTAGCTTTCCAAAGTGAGGGCCTTTAAGTGAGAGGCCTGAAGGACTGAAACAATTAGAGAAGTCTGTTTAGCCTTTATTATTATGCTAAATTTTGATACATCACTATGAATGTTTTGACAATCTGATTAGCCATAATTATCCCATCTTGGGCAAGGTGAATAACAGACTGATGACATGGTTGTGTTCAGTGGTCATGGTAGGTTAATGCATTTACATTTCACACAGGAGACTGAGGGCTTGTCTTCACTACCGCACTACATTGATGCAGCTGCGCCGATGTAGCATGTCTGGTGAAGACACGCTTATGTTGTCGGGAGAGTGCTCTCTTGTCAACACCTCAATGAGAGGTAGAAGTTGGTGGGAGAGCGTCTTCTGCTGATATAGTGCGGTGTAGACAGCACTTTAAGTCGATGTAACTTACGTCGCTCAAGGGGGTGGTTTTTTCACACCCCTGAATGACATAAGTTACATTGACTTAGGTGGTAGTGTAGACAAGCCTTTGAAGAACAAAAGTGACTTTCCTTCTCCTTTCTTTCAAGTAGTTGTCCTAACTACTCCAGGAAACTGGTGATAGTAATAATTATTGTGATGCTACCAACTTTATTGTCCACTAAAACATACCAACTTGGTGCTGTGTGTGTGTGTGTGTGTGTGTTTGTAAAAGATAGGGTAGTATTTTCATTTCCTGACTTATTTTTTCCACTATGTGTTAATTGGGTTTTGCTTGCATATAGAGGACTTCAAGTATTTATTGTGTGTGAATAAATTGTTTGGCTACCCCCCCTCCCTCCCAAAAAAAAACAAAAACAAAAAAACCCACAACCAAAACCATTAAGGGAAATGGATATTTCTACATTTAGTACAGTTCCTCTCTGCAGGAAAAAATAAGGATTTAGTTTTGCAGTGATGTCTGAGCATTTTTCTGAAGCAATCCTCCTTCCCTTCCCTCTTCTCCTATCTGCTTCTGTGATCCAAGGCTACTTATTCATACCTCTCTTATTCAGTTCAAATATCTAAAAGGCACCAGCTTCTATGGGTTTTTTTCTGCCTTTATCCATTCTTCTGCACCAACCATATGTTATAGAGAATTATGCTGTTGAGGAAACTCTTAAGAGGGAGTTGCATGGAATGCATTTTGAAAATTAACCATGCTAAGGGACAGATGTTTTTCTGAAGCTTGGGCCAGACTGTTAATGTTCTTCATGGAGACTTTATACCACAGAGATCTAAAAGAACCACAAAATACACCTGGTGTTTTAGGAGGAGAATGAGGTCAGTACAGTCTATGCCATACTTAAGTCTAATGAGCAATTAAAACAATCAGTTTATCAGAAGATTACCATTGATACCAGACATACTGTGCCACAACCTTTCCCTTCCACCTCTGCTTCCTCTAAAAGGAAGATTAGACACAGGGCTGTGGTAATTGACAATCTTGTCAATGTCAAAAGCTAGTTTCTCCTGCAAGGGTTGAAAACTAGTTTATCTTAAGCTGTATTACAGTACAGACATGTAGGCTTTCAGACTTAAATCCCCTAATGCTGTCTGTCTTCCTCCACTATTTTAATGCTGGAGTGGTTTATTTTGCTTAATAAATATCAAGTTTGCTTTTCCTTCCAGTTCAGTACTCCCTTCTCATTTTTCAATCCCTGGTAGAGATTTAATTAATATTTTCCTTTTGGTTGCTCCTAACTCAGCATGCTCCCTTGCCAATCGCTGTTTTCATTTCAAGGTTGATTTAGGAGGCATTGTGAAATGGAATAATCCTAACTGCTTCTTGATTCTGTCTGTTGCCCTTTGTGCTGGTTTTTGAATGATGGGCTCAGGGCTGAGTAGGCCAGAATGCTCTGTGATCACACTTGTGGTCTCTAATTTGCTAAGTGTTGATGCTGACAGCTGGTGTCTGTGCTGGAGAGCAGCAAGCACAAGGAGGAACCAGGAGGACGTTAGATTTATTGAGCAAAATTAATCCTTAATGTAAACCTGTTGACTTTGGAGTTACATCAGAGATGGCTTTGTCCACTTCTGTTTCGTATCTGTGTAAAATGAGGTATCACTTTTTTGTTAGTCAGGGATAATATGTCTAGTAACATTTTTAGCTCCGCAATAATCTTCATACCGTCCTAGAAGACAACTAATCTGTCTTTGAGTTTGTGGATTATCTCTTAAAATGGGACACTGACCCTCTTTTGAAATTTAAGCAGAACAAGTGGAAGATGGCTGAAGTCACTTGTAGACCCCTTGCTTCTCTTTTTTCTCTGCTGGAATATTTAAGGGATACAATCAACTTGAGATCTAGTCCATATTTTTAAAAATGAGGTAAAAGTAGCTTTTGGTGTTACATCTGCCATGAATACCCCGGTCAAGTTTTGTGCTTTTACCATCACTTATTTTTAAAAAGTTTTTTTCTTTTGCATTTGCTCTCGGGTCTTTGCTATAACAATATTACCAATACTTGTAGCATAGGTAGGTGAAATATCTTCCAATATATAGGTATGGTTTTTAAGTTGACAGTGACCCTTTAAGGACTAATTCAGTGTGCATGCTTTGTATCCCTGTATTTTTTCATGCCTTTATTTATGCATGCATTCATGCATGCCAATGAGCAAAGTGATGTATAAGCAAGGATTTGTACCCACTTACCTCTTGGCTTTCTTGTTCCTGCTGTGAAGTCATACGCCTCATTGTGACGTATCCGTTCTTTCCTTGATAACAAATTGACATGAGAAATAGAAGACTTTTACATTATGCTGTGGCAGATGATATGCTATGCACATCATTGCTTTTAATGCCATTATATTAAATAAACTATGTACTAAAAATACCACTTAGAGGTCTAAAAATATATTCTTAACTCTGCCAATGTGATCCCAAATGGCTTTGGATTTTTGTATGACTATCATCTGTTTCCATAGCACCTGAGTGCTCTAGTCATGACCAGGACTCTGTTTTGCTAGGCACTGTACAAACACAAAACAAAAAGACAGTTCCTGCCCCAAAGAGCTTACAATCAAAGTATATAATAACAGATGGGAGTACAAGGAAACAATGAGGCTGCGTTAGTCAGTTCGATAGCTAGTCATCTCAGTCTACCAGGGCCATAATTGTTAGTTTTTTTTGTAGGCATCACGGAAAAGGAATTTTAAGGAAGGATATGAAAGATGATGATATTAGTTTGGCAGATGTTTTTGGCAAACTCCTCCCAAGTCTGAGGGGCAGCACAGGAGAAGATATGAAGATGTTTGTTTGAAGATATAACAAGCTGGTGATGGAGGTTGGCATTATGGGCATATCAGAGTTAACATCTCGATAGTGAATTAGAGATGATCGGTAATGTGGGGGTAGACTGTGAAGGGCCTTAAGGGGATGTCTACACTGCAGCTAGGAGGTGTAATTCCCAGGAAGGGTGGACAGACATACTGGGTCAGCTTGAGTTAGCATGCTAAAGTAGCAGCGTGGATGTTGCAACACTGGCAGTGGCTCAGACTAGTCTCTCAAACTTGGCCCCGGGGGTCAGGTGGGCTTGGACTTGGGCAGCTAAACTGAGCTATATTAAGCAGAGCCAGCATGAGTCTGTCTACCTGTGCTGGGAATCACACTTCCCAGCTGCAGTGTGAGCATAGCATGAGAGTGAAGACAAGCAGATTGTTTCATGCAACAAAGAGGGGGAAAGCCAGTGGAGGAATGCAGAGAGGGGGTGACGAAGTCAAAGTAGTGGGCTAGGACAACAATTTTAGCAAGAGCATTCTGAATGGATATGAGTGGACCAAGATTGTATTTGTCAAGGTCAGAGAAAAGGATGTTGCAGTAACTGAGATGAGAGCCCAAATGAGAGTTTTAGCTGTGTGGAGGAATAGGAAAGGCTGTATCTAGTAATGTTATGAAAGAATTGACATGATACACTGGGAATATGAAACCCTCAGTGACATCAATGAATGCTGAGGGCTCTAGGCATAGATACCATAGCACATGCACTACATATTGTAGGACTAGTATCTCATAAACTAGTTTATCAGTTCCTTTTAATATGATCATATTAGCTTAGTGGTCACTGTGAACAGTGGCAAAGTACATTGGGATAAGGATTGTATTTTCAAGATGGCTGTAATTTCACAAAATCAAGTTGCTGTTTTTATATTCATGTTTCATATTGGGAACCTGGTGTACTCTGACCTCAGAGTCTTTGCATAGTGACTCAGCATCCTGGATATAGTCTTTCCTGACTTCTGATCCATTATTAGAATAGTTTTTCTCTCCTTGGGATTCAGTGACAGGGCATGTTTGTGTCTCATGACAGAGGAGAGACTACACAGTAGGCCTTTTAGTGAGGATGATACTCTTTTTAGTAGTAGTACTACTAGTAATACTCTTTGAGTAGTAATTAAAAATAGGCTTAAATAGGAAATTAGCTTCAGCGTTTACTTTGGAGGGAATAGTGTACCTTCTTAGTAATAAGATTTTTTTGCGTTGACTTACATCTGAAAGCACTGTTCAAACACTAACTCATCTTTGCCATAACCTTGTGAAATAATTACTACTTATCTATTTTAAAGGGGAGGAAACCGAAACAGGTTAAATGGTTTGGGCGAGGCCAGCCAAAAGCATGATCAAGGTTAAAACGCAGAAGTTCCTGGCTTCCAGCCCCATGCTTAGTCCACTAGACAGTATTCCCAATTATTTTCAGTCGTTATTGGCATATTGATCTTACTGAGGAGACTCGTACTTCTGTAAACATGTCCTCCTTTTCTCCTTATTGATCTTCCATATGGTTAGATAGGTGCATGCTTTGCATTATATTCTTCCTAGTTGAAACCAGTAGTGCAGGTGAGAGTATTTGGCAACTGCATATCTTGTTGTTCATTTCCAGTATGGCCACAAGGATATCCTTCTGTGTGCCCCTAGCAGGCTGAAACACATACTACTTTTGCTCCAGAGGGAATTCTGTACCACTGTGCATGCACAGAATTCATGTCTCCCACAGATGTTTTTTTCTCTGCAGAAAATGCATTCTGCTGGAGAGGCACTGCAATTACTCCTTTTGCTCACCAGTGGCTGCTGCGGTGCCAGAACACAGGGAAGCCAGCTCACTGGTCAGAGCAGCCAATAGGGAGGTGGAGAGGCTGCGTTCTTCACATCACCCTGCCTGCAGAGCCAGGGGAGGAGGCATGGGATATGGTGGAGACAGTCAGCATGGGGCTGTTGGGGTGGGTAACATAGACTGGGGTTCAGAAGGGCTAGTGGGAGAGACAGACTGGGATGGGTGCTGACTGGGAGTGGGGGTGCAGGGACAGGAGGATGGGGTGTGTGAGTGGGGGTGCAAGGACACATGGGGGGGAAGCGGGTGCATGGGGATGGAATCAGATGTGCCTGACTGAATGGGAGAGGCTAGCGGTCAACCAGGGTCTGCATGGGAGAGGCTCCCCAATTCCCTAATAATCCCTCCCCCCAAAAACAAACAAACAAACCTGTTCCATACTTTTCCCACCCACAACCAGCAATCCTCCAGGTTTGCTCCCAGGCACCTTCCCAGCAATTACTTCCCTCTCCCTCAGCTCTTCCATTACCCTTGTCTCCCCCAAGCCTTTGCACTGCTTCTGAGTCGTGTGGGAAATACGTTTCTGTATTGTAGTTTAAACGAATTATTACTCAAAGTTCTGTATTAACATGCCTATTAAGAAATCTCTTTTTCAAAAAATATTTCCTGAACCTTTTTTGTTTTGTTACAGACATACTTGCTGACAGGTATTTTGAAATAAATTACCAAAATAATTGAAACTGGCATGTTTATATTGTGTTATTTTGACAAATAAAATATGCAGAATTTTAAAATATTGTGTTCAGAATTTGTAATTATTGGGCGCAGAATTCCCTCAGGAGTATTCTTTACACTCAGACTTATTCTTTAATGTGGAGACAGTGGAGAATCTGCATATCACAGTTCTTGGTCCAGAGAGAATGTATATCACAGTTGCCTGCTGCCCTCCATGTGTGAGGTGCAGTATCCACAGAACTGTAAGATCTGTAACAATGAAAAGAAAAATGATGGTGTGGAATGCACACTGGACTAAATTGCCCTATGTCTGTCTTTAATATATGTTTGCCTGATAAGGGGGTTTTGTAACCTGTGTCTAACAATGATGCAGGGGTTTCCTTTCTTTTGATAGTTGTCAACAGAGAAGCATATTTTACTAAATGCTCAAAAATCCATAACAGAGAGAGAGACAGACACTATACTGGTTTTTTAAAAAAAAATCAACCTGCTTTGGGATGAAGTGACATCAGTGGAATAAAGGGAAAGCTGATAGCACTGAATATAAATTAGAAGCTAGGAATTGTAGAAAACCAATAAAGCAAGCAAAAGGATACATGGAAAAATCAGTGGCTAGCAGAGTTAAGGATAATAAGGAGGAGTGTAAGTATATTAGGAATCAAGGGAACCCTAACAATGGTATTGGTTCATTACTAGATAGAAATGAAATTTTCAGTAATAATGTAGAAGGCAAAAGTGTTCTAATATATAGAACTGGTTTTGGAGGAAAAGCAGGATGATGTTTTAAATGATTAAAAACTGGCGGATAGCTCTCAAAATTAAGTGTAGGCAGGGAATCTTCATAATCAAAGCTGGTGTGTTTCTAGGGGTGTCCCTTGAGTCAGTTCTTGGCTGTATGCTATTTATCATTTTTTATTAATGACCTGAAAGAACTCTCAAAATAATGACTGATAGAGTTTGCAGATGAAACACAGATTGGGGGAGTGGTAAGTAATGAAGAAGACAGGTCACTGATACAGAACCATCTGGATTGCTTGATAAGCTGGGTGCAAGCAAACAATGTGTGTTTGAGTATGGTAAAAGGAAAAGTCATACATCTAGGAATAAAGAATACAGGCCATATGTACTCTGACCTGGGAAGCAGTGACTTTGAAAAAGACTTGGGGGTCATGGTGGCTAATCAGCTGAATGTGAGTTCCCAGTGTGACGCTGTGACCAAAGAGGCTAATGTGATATATAAACAGGGGAGTATTGAGTAGGAATAGGGAGGTTGTATTACCTCAGCATTTGGCACTGGTGCAACTGCTGCTGGAATACTGTGTCCTGTTCTCATGCCCCCAGTTCAAGAAGGATGTTGACAAATTGGAGAGAAGAGCCATGAGAATGATTAAAGGACTGGAAAAACATGCCTTATAGTGATATACTGAAGGAGCTTCCTCTGTTTAGTTAATGAAAAAGGAAAGTGAAGAGGTGATTTGATCAGTGTATACGTACCTAGGTGGAGAATAGAAATTTGATAATAGAGGACTCTTCAATCTTGCAGGGAAAGGTTTAACAAGATCCAATAGCTGGACGTTGAAACTAGACAAATTCAGACTGAAAAAAACATTTTTAACAGGTGAGGGTAATTATCCATTAGAACAGTTTACCAAGGGCTGAGGTGAATTCTCCATCACAAGGAATCTTTAAATCAAGATTGTATGTTTTTAAAAAGAGAGATGCTCTAATTCAAACAAATTAATACAATGGAGTCCTGTGGCCTATGTTATGCAGAACGTCAGACTAGAGAATCACAATGGTCCCTTGTGATGGGGTGGACTAGGCCCAGAGGCCCCTGCCACACCTGTCCCAGGACAGGAGCAGTGGAGCAAAGTCTTCAAAGTGGCTTAGAAAGACTATTCAGGAGGTTGCAAGGGGGTAGCCAATCAGACGGTTGCAGGCTAGCATAAAAGGAGCTGCAGTGCAGACCAGAGTCAGTTCCTTGCTAGAGCCAGAGGAGTGCAAAGGGTGTTTCTGGCTGGTGAAAGGGAACTGCAGCACCATGGACAGCTCAGTTCTAGGAGGGAATCGGGGAGGGAGGAAGAGGTGCTCCTGGTTGGCTCCAGGAACTGAAAGGCTGGATGGGAACCAGGAAAGCAAGTAAGGACCTCCTGACTGGCTGCAGGAGCTGCAAGTGCTAAGGTAGATAGTTGCTGGCAGGGACTGGGGGGCAAGTAAGGTGTTCCTGGCTGGTTCCTGGGACTCGACAAAGCTAAGGGCTGCTGAGAAGTGGCCTAGGGAAATGTAGTTACTTAAAAGGGATGTGGCACATGGCGGCTGCTACTTAAAGGGTCCCTGAGTTGGGACCTGGAGTAGTAGGAGGGCCTGCTCCACTGGGGAGGTAGTTATTCCCTGAGAGAAGGGCTCAGAAAGGGCAAAACCATTGCCTCCAGGGAGGAAGCCCTGGGGGTATGGCCTGATACCAGGGCCAGGACTGGTAATATAAATATAAATATGGTAAAGACTTCAGAGACACCCGACCAGAAGGGGTGCTTGTGAGGGGTGGGTGCGACCCCGTTACATTCCTTCAGGCTTTATGATCTTTGAATCTAAGCTGGAGGAAGTTGACGTGTGGCGGTGTGAGTACTCCCTACAGTGGATTGCATATATGTTTGAGGAAAATGTTATTGAAGTCTGACCCAAGCCCATCTGAGCCTGGTGTTTTGTACATCATAAGGGATTTCACAGCAATTACGAGCCTCTCCTTTTTAACAGTCCTAGAAGTGCTGCTGCTTGAACTTCAGTGAGATTATTAGGTGTAGCTTTTGCTAAACCACCTTGCATGCTGGTGATTCCGTCAAGGGATTCTTCCTGCTTACTGTAGAGAACCTTTTCTAATTACACAAAGTTATTTCCTCTGCTTTGCTGGTTAATGTGTTTTGTACTGGTTGAAGGATTTAGATCAGGCTGGACAATGGTTGCTTTCTCATTTGCTAGCCTTACTTTCCATATTCCTATGTTCATAACAGTTTTGTTTTACATATTTTGCCATTTTTTTATGTAATAGTTGTCCTGTTTTTTGCTGTGGAGATTTTAGCATTTTTATATTTTTCTTGCACTACGTTCATGAATGATTTCCTTCCCCTTCCCCTTCACCCTCCCCCCCAAAAAAAACAAAACAAAACCCCAAAACAAAACACCCACACACTTTTTCTAGGAGCTGAACCTTCTGTACTTTTTCTGGTCTGAGGTGAAGGCATTAATTTTGCCCCAAAGGTTTTCACAGTGTTACTTGTGTTAGCTCTCCAGTATTACCAAAATGCAAAAGATTTTTAAAATATTTAATAGGAATTGGGCTAAAAGCATGCATCTCCTTAAGAGTAAATTACTTGACCTTTGTGACTTAGGATAACAGCTTTGGGGCTGCTTGCAGCAGAGGGAGAGACATCTGGAATCAGGAGAAGGTTTGAGGAAAAATGAGGAGAGGATTTTCATGCCTATCATTTTCATTGGATCTCTTTTAGGCATGAGGAGATGATCTTTTGTGGAGCATGCTTGGAGCAGGAACAAAGCAGGTGTTTGTGTGTGTGCTTCAGATGTGCATAGGAATAGTTCTTTCATTACCTCACATGTCTGTCAACACTTGCCTTCTGAGTGCACAGGGCTGAATCTGTCTATGGTAAGAAGTAGTGTTATACCAATAAAATAAAAACCATCAGGACCTTATTAAAGAGGATAAGACAAAATGTCACATTTATTATGAATACAAAAAGAATCATAGTAGGCAGTCAGTTATAGCTATAACATTTCATTCAGTTTCACATTCTCACACACACACACTGTCTGTCTGTCTGTCTCCAGCTGCTGTATACTTACCAGTCCTAAATGTAGCTTGAGTTCTTGGCTTGGGTTCGTAGCTTGTGGCAGCTAACTGGCCAGGAAAGCCAGGCACAAGGAAGAGCTGGGTCTCTGTTGGGCATGCACCAATTCCCTTCCATGTTGGCAGCAGAATGTTACCCTTCAAAATCTTCCATCTCACCCATCCTTTTTGTAGGCTTTAATTTGAATCCAGAGTCTATAGGTCTTGCTGTGTCACACTGCCTCTGGGTTCAGTGTGATGGATCACCCGTCAATTGCAGACATGACTTTCAGCCTAGGACCTGGCTTTGATGTTTCTTCTATTATACTTTTGTTCTTTTCTTTTGAGGGTGGACTTTTCATTCCCCTTCCAATTTAGGAGTTTTACAGCCACCTCTTCCTGATTTTTTTTTTTTTTTTTTTTTTAAAGTGTCTTTCTCTCTCCTGTTGCAGCATGAAGGACTCGCACAAATAACAGGGAAAACTGATTCTACAGGGATTATTTATGTGCAGTTGAACTGAATATACACAAAGTGTTTTCAGATGCACAAAGTGAAAAATATTTTTCTTCTAATCTGTGTCAGTTGTAGTCGTCATCGATGTTGCTGATAACTATAGTAGGTAAAAAATAAAATAAAAATCAGACAGGTGATTTTTAAGTTGGTGTCCTTTTCAAATCTTTTAGAAGTGTATTTAAAACTTTAATATGCTTCTTTAAAAGCTTTGTTTTAGTGATTGTTTAGTTAGTGACCCAAGTAACACAAGTAAGGAAATTCACAGCTAAAACTGGCAGCATAACTAGATAATCCATGCAAAGACCAGTCTCAATGGATCAGTGTAGCCGATCACTGTGCTTTGATTATCATGTTTGCAATACCTATGCACAATAACTCCGACGTGTCATCCCTGACATCTGCTAACTTTGAATATTCGTGCTTTATATCATATCCTTATGTTTAGTTTTTCAGGTGTTTTAAAGTGGAAATAAAATTACTGTCTTCCCCTAACATTTTTGGTCTTCCTGCATTTTGATTTGTCTAATAGTATAGTTGGATTCTTGTATAGGTTTCAAACTGTAGTTTACATTTAGAACTCTAATTCTGAGTGAGAGCTGTGTATCCTCAACTGGCATCACTGGAAGTTGTTAATGCTCAGAATTTCTCAGATGAAGATGAAACTCTTTGCATGTGTGTGTGATGTTTGTTTGTTCAACATTCTAGGAAATTCACTTGTCCAGTTAAAGCAAGCAAGCAAAGAAACTAAGTGGTCGTTGGGTGTAACAGTGTACCACCTTCACTTTTCAGGAGTGCTCATTTACACAAATTATAAATTGCTTCAAAAGAATAACCTAGGTGGTCATTCACAAGCCACCTCTTACAGTAACCTTGTCTTATTTAAACCTAAAGCCAACATGAACAGTTAATGTTCCATGTACTCCCTCCATAACACATGGAGCTATGAATTTGGGACCAGCAGCTCCATCTTCCCCTCCCAGGCATAAGATGTGGGAGGAAGCCCTCTAGGATATCTGTAAGGGGTTTGGTCTTTAAAAATGCCACATCATCCTTCAAGGAGAGACAGCCGCAACAGCTGCCAATATCACCAAGGGGTGTGAGTAAACCTCCTTTTTCTTCATGTGTCCAGGACATTGGGGGCACATAGCTCAAGCAATTCCCTGTTTATAGCCATAGAAGCCCTCAGAGTCATCAGTTCCAGATTCTGTCAGCTGTTTGGGAGATAGACTGTTGGGTGTGGGAAATGGGAATGGGCAACTCCTTAGAAACACCTTCACAGCTGTAGACAGCAGGGATATTAGAGCATCGGCTTCATAACTGATCAGTGGGCTTTCCACTGTCTTGAAGATATTTTGTATTTAAGCTTGAACTTTGTTAAAGAGGAAATATATGGCACAAGGCTAGATTTCATAGTAAGATATTGTAGTGCGTTGGGCATTCTTCCGACCATGTTTATTTTGTCTTTTTTAATAGACTTGGATCTTCTACCTAATGAACAAACATGAGTCATTTGAAGTTTCTTGTAGCTACCTTGAAACCTCATGGCATTCAATTTTTGGTAAAGCAAGATGTAGCCAGAAAGGTATTTCTGCAGAGCCAACGGTATGTTTCATCGGGAGCCACAGAACCATTCCTGAGTGGAAGTAATTCAAATTATGTAGAGGAAATGTACTACACATGGCTTGAAAACCCTAAAAGTGTGCATAAGGTAAGTCTAAATGTTAACTGAAAATTCTACTGTTAAGATAAAAGTATAAATATTGATTCCACTCGTTGACTATTTTGTAAATGGTCTTTTATTAAATGAAAAAATGAAACTTATCTTATATATTGATCATTGCAAGATATGAAATTGCAGCAACATAAAAATATAAGAAGCCCAAGTATGGTGAACTGGTCTGAAGAATATGGGATGTCTTGGTTATGAAAATATTAACAGAAGCAGACATCTGATTTTCAGAATTTTTTTGTTGCAATATGATTATTTAATCAGTCTATTGAAGGAAATTAGTTATGATTTACAGAAATTTCAAGCTTCTAATATTTGTAATAGTCACAACATGTTCTCTGCTATACTTAAGTCATTTTATATATATATATATATATATATATATATATATATATATATATATATATATATATATATATATCTATGGATGGTGTGGTATTTTACAGCTGCCTAAGGGAGCTGAGTGCTCAGTTCCCCATGCTGGATTTGGAAATTCCAGCCTTAAATGTTTTGTAAAACTACCATCTTTAAGTTTCTATAGTTTGGAAAATATTTCACTCTGTACATGTCTCTAAATTCCAAACACCTGCTAGCTATTTCTTAATTGTTACCTCTAAACTTTGTATTTTTGTTAATGAAAAATATTTTTTTTAGGGCTGTCGATTAATTGCTGTTAACTCACACAGTTAAGTCAAAAAATTGAATCCTGATTAATCTAAATTTTAATCGCACTGTTAAACAATAGAATACCAACTGAAATTTATTAAATATTTTTGGATGTTTTTCGACATCTTCTTCAAATATATTGATTTCAGTTACAACACAGAATACAAAATATAAAGAGAGCACTGTACACAATTTTTGTTTACAAATATTTTCCCTGTAAAAATGGCAAAAGGAATGGTATTTTTCAATTTACCTCATGCAAGTACCGTAGTGCAATCTCTTTATTGTAAAAGTGCAACTTACAAATGTAGATTGGGGCGGGGGTGTTTACATAAATGCACTGAAAAACAAAACAATGTAAAACTTTAGAGCCAATAGGTCCACTCAGTCTTACTTCTTGTTCAGCCAATTGCTAGGACAAACAAGTTAGTTTACATTTACGGGAGATAATGTCGTTGTCGGCTTATTTACAGTGTCACCTGAAAGTGAGAACAAGCATTCGCATGGCACTTTTGTAGCCAGCATTGCAAGGTATTTACATGTCAGATATGCTAAACATTAGTGTGCCCCTTCATGCTTTGATCACCATTCCAGAGGGGACACTTCCATGCTGATGACACTCTAAAAACATGTGTTTAATTACATTTGTGACTGAACTCCTTGGGAGAGAATTGTATGTCTCTTGCTCTGTTTTACCTGCATTCTGCAATATATTTCATGTTATAGTAGTCTCAGATGATAACCCAGCACATGTTCATTTTAAGAACATTTTCACTGCAGATTTGACAAAACACAAAGAAGGTACCAATGTGAGATTTCTAAAGGTAGCTACAGCACTCAACCCATGGTTTAAGAATCTGAAGTGCCTTCCAAAATCTGAGAGGGACAAGGTATGGAACATGTTTTCAGAAGTCTTAAAAGAGTAACACTCCAATGCAGAAACTTCAGAGCCCTAACCACCAAAAAAGAAAATCAACCTTCTGCTGGTGGCATCTGACCCATGATGATGAAAATGAACATTTGTTGGTCTGTGTTGCTTTGGGTCGTTATTAAGCAAAACCCGTTGTCGGCATGGACGCATGTCCTCTGGAATGATGGTTGAAGCATGAAGGGACATATGAATCTTTAGCACATCTGAACTTAAATATCTTGCAACGATAGCTAAAACAGTGCCATGCAAATGCCTGTTCTCGTTTTCAGGTGACATAAATAAGAAGCGTGCAGCATTATGTCCTGCAAATGTAAACAAACTTCTTAGTCTGAGCGACTGGCTGAACAACAAGTCCACTCAATGCTACTTCTAGGCTCTAAAATTTTACATTGTTTGTTTTATTTTTGAGTGCAGTTATTTTTTTGTACACAATTCAACGTTTGTAAGATCAGATTTCATGGTAAAGAGATTGCGCTATAGTACTTGTATTAGGTGAACTGAAAAATATATATATATTTTTTTTACAGTGCAAATATTTGTAATCAACAATAAATATAAAGTGAGCACTTTACACTTTATATTCTGTGTTGTATTTGAAATCAATATATTTGAAAATGTAGAAAACATCAAAAATAATTAAATAAATGGCATTCTATTACTTAACAGTGCAATTAATTGTGATTCATTTTTTAATCGCTTGACAGCTCTAATTTTTTTCTTACTCTATGACGTTTTCTGTCAATTATCAAGACTTGTTTGTTTGTATGGGGATGCTAATTCACTTAAAATATTTGCTTTTATGCATTAATTTTTTGCATGGATTGGAATCTTAACTTATTTAGTTACAGAAAATTACTCTCTTGTCTTGCTCTGTAAGAAATAGTTCAAACAAGTGTTTGGTGAAACACTGCTATTGTGTGTTTGTGCTTAGGCACATTTTTATAAATGTGTCATATTTAGAACTTGGTTTTACTCTGATAAATCATCTAGAAATGAGTCAAATGAGGCTTACAAATTAAAAGGGAGGCCAAAATTAGCAATTATGATTTTTCTTTTGGTTCGTCTGTGTGTGAATTTAGTTCTGGTGAAAGGTGACAGCAGTGGTGACTGAAGCCTTCTGTTTCTTCACAGAACAAGTACAGCACAGACTGTGCAAAGCTTCCCTGTTTTACCTTACCTCTGAGCTGGAGGGCCCATCTCCAGGGCCGAGAGAGGTAGTTCAGTTTCCAGGCCCTTTCTGGCCTTGGTTCCTATGAGGAGACTGCCAGCAAAGTTACCAACAAGTGTTCTGTAGGATGGTGGGGTTTATGAATTCAGTGGATATAGTCCTGAGACCACCTTCTTTTTTCACATATGTAATTCAACACTTCTGAGGTGGTGACAATTTTTGGTTATTAAATACATGGACAGTTTTAAAAGTATTTAAAGGGTATTAATTTTTTCTCATCTAGATTGCCAGGGTTTATGGCTGCTGTTAGCATCTCTTTTAAGAAAAGTGCAATTGTTTACTCTTTTTTTTTATGCCTGACTGCCCCATGTAGCTATGGAACTTACTCATCTCTTCTTCTTGTCTTAATTAGGCTGAAAACAAAATTTAATTTAACAAATTTTTTGTGAGTTGGTGTTCAGCTGATCAAAAGGAATATGTACAACATCATTCAATATAGTAAATTGATAATGTGGCTCTTCCCTTTTTGGCCAGTAGTAATTTGGAAGCCATTTTTCTGATTGTGTTAGGGAGTGAAGATAACAATGAATGGAGTGTAGATTTCTTGGAGTAAATTTTTCAGCAACCAGTCTGTCTCGTCTATCTTAAGATCTGATCCTGTACACACATGAGAGTGACTCACATAAGAAAAGGGCTAACGACTATTCTCTTAGATTTGCAGGATAAGATCTTTAGACTTTAAGATCATCAAGACGGAGAAAATGCCTTACTTTGTTTGCCAAATGATGTGGAATCATACATTTTTTTATATAATGATTAATACACTTTTTCAAGTGTTTCACAGCATTTTAACATTGCATGTCCTATTGACTTTGATGGATTTTCACAGCTAGAAATCCATGTAAAGTTGAAAATTTTTGTACATGTGGTGTTTAAATTAATATTAACTGTGTCCTCAACACAGGTTAAGTTCTGCACAATGATGTTAAAATAAAGGAAATAAGATTCACCTGTTACAGTACACTGTTGATTACTGATAGTGGCGCTTAGGAGAATTTTAAAGGTCAATAGGCATCTGTTATACTTGCAGATATTGCTTTTTTTTTTTTTTTTTTAATTGTGTGTGGCAACACAGTTCAGAAAAATGTGACTTCAGCTAAGCTGCCAGTTTGGGTAGAGGGAAACTACCATGTTATGTGAGAACTTTGGTGGCAGCTTCTGTAGTATTGTATTATACTAGCGCTTAGCAGCTCTAACTGAGATTGAGGTCCCATGTACTATGTGCTGTAAAAATGTATAGTAAGGGACAATCCCTGCTATGGTGACCTTATTAGGTAAGCGGAAAAGAGACAAAAGGTGGGAGAGAAAAGGGAGGCACGGAAAGATGGGGTGACTTGCCTATGTTTGTAGAGCTAGAATTAGAACCCGGGTCTCTGTCCCAGTGCCCTGTCCGTTGGACAGTGCTTTGAGAACCACGAGGTCATACTTGCAACCATGGTGGTTTATTAAGAGAAAAACAAAATCAATCAACTTTATTATCTGGTTTTTTTAACACTTTTATTTTGAGAGGTTTTTAAACAGTAAGTACACTTGTATTTGAAATAATTAAGCTATTGAGTAAATGAGAAATGTTTAAGCAGGATGATACATTTCTATATTGACCAACATTCTTTGATGGGCATCTTACCCCTAAACAAATAGTGCTTAGGAGTTAGGGTACAAGCTCTAAAGCAGTCAAAAGAAACAGAGATTGTTATCCTGGTCATTGACAAAACTGCCTGCTTGGAGGTCTGTTGTCTTCACTTTGCTTCTGGAATTAGCTGAGATCTATTCTTCTGGTAGTAATTGACTCTTTAAAGGGCTGCTTTGCAATTTTAAGAACGTGTGGGTATTTCAGTGTCTTGTAGGTAAAAACATTCTAACAATGCCTCAGATACTGTAATTTGATTTGTTTGTGTCATTTGTGAAGTTGAAAGGGACATGATCAGATTAAAATCGTAATTAAAAAAGAAAATATTCTAAATTACTATAAACAACTTGAATGATTAAAATTGAGATTTAACAAATCTACTTTTTCCTTTTCTCTGGTTATGCTGTGTATTTACTTTTTGCAGTCCCCCTAGTCTAGATAGTGAAAAATGCACTAGTCACTTTTGCTTTTGTTTAATGAATTTAATTTTTAGCTTCTGGCACACAAACTCATTGCTACAGTGTTTGGATTGTAAATATCAGAGGTCATGTTTAACAGACAAAACATTTCTACTGGATTTTTTAAATGTCACGTAAATGATTTTTTTTGTCTTAAGTCCTGTACTTTTTTTTTTTTTTTAATCAAATCTAAATTTTGGGCCATTTTTGACTGCAGTGTTGCTTTTTTGAACTACATTCCCCAGGGCCAGCCCCCTAAATTAAAAAAACAGAAAATGGCCTTAATCTTCCTTCCACCCTTCGCATTAACTCTGTAACCTGCTATATTATCTCCTCTCCAAAAGAAGATTGGAAAGATTCTGCTTCCAGAGTCATGGCTGCTCTTGCCACCCCTTGCCAAACCTAGCATGCAAGATTTATTGAGAACATAGACATACAGGTTATATCATCCCCCTGCTGTCTGTCAGAACTTGCATTTGAAGTCAAATAACTGTAAGGAGTTCTAGTGGACATTGGATATGTTTTTTAAAAATCTAACAAAATCTTGTTGGAGCATGGTAACTCTTAATCTATTGCATTACACTTGCTGAGGTAAAGTTTTAGCTGGCTTTCTGCCTAGTTTTTATTTGTGTGTAGGCACATATATTTGCGCTTGCACTTTTGTTGGCACAGCACCAGTATGCATGCCATGTAAAGTCTAACACTTTTAGTTTTATCTCCTAGACTTACATGAGTGTTAAAATTTGCAGTTTCAAAACTCATTGTCTTCATTAGGTTTTGCAGGCGTAAATTCAAGCACTTATGTATGTGTGCAGGTGTTAGTGTACATGCAGATATTTACAGCTGCAAAGTGCAGGCACAAGTACGTGGCTCACGTAATCCTGCCCATGCTTAAATTAAAGGCGGCATTTGCAAATTTAGGTTGCATTCCTGCGGTTGTGGGAGGCTTTTAGTTTTCTCCCTCTTAACTCAATTCTGGGTGTGAGGGAACTTTAAAAGACTGCTACTGGGTATGTTTAGACCAGCCATTGTGAATGTTTAAAGGGACACAGTCAACTTAAAAAGTCACCTCTTTTTGAACATTTTTATTTAGGTGTTACAAGTAACACTAGTAAGATTTATGTAAATGAAAGATGCTAGTTGAAAAACACATATTTTTTTCAATGTGTTTTCTTTCTGCACTTGATATTATTTTGCTTGTAGCCAGTTTCACTTTTCCCCCCTGTGTAGTCAATATCCCCCATTGTTTGAGAGTTTTTCACAGCAAGGGGGGAAAAAAAAGTTCTTCCGTTTGTTTAAATGGTGGGAGGGATGCAGGGGAGGGGAGAGGGAGAGAAACCACAGAAATTTGTGGGGAGACTCGAACAAGTATAATCGCTAAGATTACATTTAGCTCTCTTATAAAAATTGACTTGATTTCAAGTCAACGTTGTCTCTTTAAAGAGATAAGTGCACAGAAGATGTTTTTCGTATCATTCAGTGAATCCAGATGAATTTACAAATTAATCAGGCCATTAAGAGAGTCAAGGAACTCATCCTAAAGCAAGAAAGATGTAGTAGACTTAAGATGTTAATATTTTATTGATGGAAAGTACTGTGTTACACCAGTTAAGTATTTGAATGTCTCCTTAACCCATTGGGCAGCACTAGAAACTAATATGTCCAGCATAGTTTGCAAAGGCCTGATTTTGCATCAGGCTTATGACCATTATAAAAGCCAGTGAATCTGAGTATTTTGGATACTGTACCAAGGGGTTATTTCCCTTTACTTTGGACTTCCTCTGCTGAGATGTAGGAGGTCTCCTTTTGAATCTGGGAGGTGGTAAGATTTTAAGCTGATTCCGCTCACTTCTTCCTGGAAACTCCTATAAATCTCCATGAATCTCTGCTCCCTACATCACTTTTCTCAGAAGGGTGCTAGAAGGTGTGGCTGCTCGTGTGTGTAATATATATATATATTTTTAAAACCTTCTGTTTTTGCAATGTAATTATGAATCTGAAACTGACACTCTCATTGTCATCAGTGTTGGCACTTACAGATCTCACTCTGATATGCAGATTTTTGGAATATTGGAGAGAATAAGGATAATTTTTTCCAGGGGAGTGGGAAGGGGAAAGTGCAATGGGATTTCTCTTGGAAACTATTTTAAACCCCCATTCCCCTCACTCCAGTTAATCCTTTTCTGAGTTGCTTTTGTACTCCTCTGTGTTCATCTTCCTCCTCCTGAAAGTAGTACAGTATCTAAAACAGCTATGGTCATAAAATGACATGATCTCTAACAATGTGTTGTCATTTCTGCTCATAGACTGGTGTCAGGGACATAGATCATAGGGAGGGGGCTTGTCAAGGCTCAGTTATTACTATTACAAGATTAATTACAGAACTGCATGGTTTGATATTGAGTACATAATGGTTACCATGTTTTCCTGTATGCAGCCACTGTACCATGAGCGTGTAATTGCTTCCTTATGTTGTATGCTTGGAAATCAGTCTCTATAAAAGAGAGACGACTGCTGTATGAATGTGAAACTAAAAAATAAGTTCAAGGAACCGTGTTCTAAGGCTTTATTATGCTGCCTTTTCATGATAGGACAAAGTACATTTTAGTAGAACATGGAAATAGGCTTTTTAGAATAAAACTACTTTAGATTTTTCTGGAGTGATGCTAGAATATAAAATAGCAAGTAACCTACCTTTATGTATGTTGATATCTACTGCTTTACAAGTAAGTAATAACAAAACTGTTATTGAATCATTTGAATTGTGTTTATATTTGTTTGAGAGTAAAAGCACATATTTATTTAATAACTTGCTGCTTTGGAAAAAATGTTGAAATACAGGACACAACAAAACTTATTAAAGGTTTAATTCCTTTATATATGGCTGCATTTAATGTAATCATTCTGTTGATAGTCTGTTCTTCCTAGTACTATAACTTAAATAACCAGATCTGTGGTGATACTTTTATCTTAAAGAATTTTACTCTTTCAATTTGGAAAGGCTGTGGAACTAGGTGGATCTCAATCCATTCAGTTGCATGATAAGCTTTATTGGTAGAGACAAAATCTGATGCACAAGAGCTCCAGAAGACTTCATTCTGATGTCTTTCAAGATTGATACCATACAATTTTCTGGAGTTCTTGATGGATGTGTGTCTCGGAAAAACTAATTTTCTTTAGCTAAATGGTGTATTTTTCTCCTCCCCTCTGATGAAATGTCAAACCTGCTCAGCAAATCAATACAGTCAAGAACATCAATAGCAAAAGTGAACTTATACCCCCCCGGCCCCGTGTGCCTCATCTGCCTGTATCTTCAGATGTAACCATTCTGAAGCTATTTCTGAAGTCTTTTGTCATATTGAATTTGCATAGCGGGAACAGGGTCTGTGGTTATAAACCTTAAAAACAGTTAACTTGTTAATAATTTCTGAATAGACTTTGCCACCAACAGCCTCAAAGACCATTTGTCTAGAGCCGTATTATTCCATTGCTTGTTGGTCTGCCCTGTAATATTCTGTTTTTATATCTAAATGTAAAACCTTGTGAGAGACATGACAGTAAAAGTTACATTTGTACCTTCCATGAATGTAACTTTAAATTTATGAATATCAAATGTCAAATATGCTGTGAAAATTAGAAACCTGAACTAATAAGCTGTTTGAAACTTCTTAATTTTAATGATCGTTCAGAAAGGACACTAATAAATGCTGTATTAAGCTACGTTATTCTCACTACCTGAAACTTAAAGAGTAACTTTCAGTGTACTCTAATGTGTGAATCTTTAACGTTCCTTTCTGTGTAACTATATGGAAGTGCTCTTTCAGGAAACCTTTCTTAATACAAGTGTGATCACGGAGTACTTTGGATGAGCAGTCCAGTTTACCAGCTCAACTCCAGTCATCTAGAATCTACTATATACCCTGAAGATCTTGTTTCAGTATCCTGTTGAAACTGTCTTGGATAAAGAGATTGTCTTCTGTCTGATTTGAAGCAATGAATTTATGTGATAATGCTTTGCTTATGTTGCTAATTTTGTTTTTAAAAAAAGTTCAAACCCCCCAAATAGCTGTCTGGATTTTGTTGTTTGAATTGTTTGGGTAGGGTTTAGTTAGAAGGGGATTAATCAAATGGGAATGGATGCTAACTAATCAATGGGATTGGAAGTTAAGCATGTACATAAGTGTTTGCAGGATCAGGGCCTAGATCTTGAAGATTGATGTGGAATCATTTAGTAGAGAATTTAGATTTCAGATGGTTAGTATCCTATGAATTATAGAAATACCACATCAGAGTAGAAGGTTATCACTCCAGAGACATGCACTTCCGAGACCCAAGGCTGTAGGCCTTCTCAGATTTTCTACGCTAGAATCAGAATAACTTTCTTAAGATATTAGTAAAATGTGGACTTAGTACTACACTGGAATAGTCATACAGTTTTGGTCTGTCTAGTACCTGTCCTAGGATACAGTGGAGGCCCAGTATTCAAGGATTAAATGAAGATGTTCAACCTATCTACTTGTGCCCACACCTAATTGATAGGGAGGACCAGGATCTCTTTTTCAGTGACTTCAGAATTGTTTTTTATGAGAGTTGAAAGGATTTCCACCTCTTGGGTTCAAATATTCCCTTATGCAGGAAAAATGTGGGGTGGGGGAGAAGGGGAAATGACAAGCAACTGAATTCCTACTAAAATATTTCTCCACCCTGCAAAATGAGGTGTGTATCTAGCTGTCAGGGGCATTGCGTGAGAGGCTGTGTTGTAGAGGAGGAGCTTCTACATAACCAGCAGCATCAATGAGCATCAGATCGGAAAACCTGTAATGTACTAAATATAAATCCTGAATAAATAGATGGTGACAGTCTGCTTGGCACCATTTTTGAAGGTATAGGTGTTTGACAATGTGCCCCTAGTTACAAGTACCCTGCTGGGCAGAATTCTATGGATAGTGACATCTGGTTGAAAGACTAGCTCATTTCCTCTGGTTTCTCTGAATCCTGTGCATTTCAGAAAGGAAATTTTAATAATGAATTAAAACCCAAAAGCTACTGAGTTAGTTGACAAAATATGACTCTCTAAGAAGTCTGAATTTCCCTAGATAAATGGGATGGCTAAAGGGTGAGGACGTTTGCAGCTCATCAATAGTGTAACTAACCGCGCTCTTGAGTCTACAAACTGAATTCCTCTCGTGAATGAATAAGCTTCTAAAAGTAGTGGGTTATTGCTACTAGCTTAAAATTAGCATGAATACCAAATAACTTCAGGAAAAATCATATTTGGGGGGAAGAAAGGTATCCATCCTGTTTTTGCTTAGCCAAAATGATGCATTTAAAACCTATCCAGTGGCTGGAGACGGAACAAAGCATTCTAAGGAATTAGAGAAGTGTTGTTTTGCTTCATCAAGTTTAATGGGAGTGGATGGGGGAGGGAATAGCGGAGCCCCCTCTGTTGGGTTATCAAGTTGCTCTGATTTATGCCAGTTCAGGGCCATGTGTATACAGTGCAGAACTTTCAGTCACTCAGGCTCCCTGGAACAATACAGCGGAGCAATTACATAATAGAGAACACAATCCTGTTAGTTGTTTGCAAATAGCTTTAAAATTAATGTGAATAAGAATAAAGAACATCAGAGACTCTAGAGCCTAGAGGCTGTTAAAACACCCAATCTAAACCACATATAACATTTTGTGTCCGCTCCAGCCACTGAAATAATACCTGGCCCTGGGATTTCAGTGTTTCACAAATATTGAATATCACTAAACCCCAGGGAGGTGGGAAGCAGTATTGCCACTTTACAGATGGGAATGCTCAGGCACCGAGTGATTGTATGGGTTACCCAAGTTTGTGTCAGACCCAAGAATGGAACCCTTCTCACACATGGGCCCAGGCCTCCGTATGTAGGGAGGGAACTTGGTTACTTCATGTGTGTGCTTGTACCATTGGAGCTCCCCTTTTTCTCCAAGGGTACCATGAGAAGAGAATAGCTGTAACTTGCATTTGGAGCCTCTTGGAGCACTGTGGGCTGAGGCTAGCTTGAGATATGCTGATTCAGTGCATCCTGGGTGCCCTGTCCTGTCCTCTTTCCTGTCAGCATGACCCACTTTAGGGACTGTACTGGCTGGGCCACAATGGACAGACTTTCTACCTCTGGTTACTGCACCTTGATTACAATGGACAATCAAATCCATTAGCTGTAAAAGAGTTTAGAAAACATGTCTCCAACGTAGTCAATATTGTTCTGACTTTCTGTAGCCCATGTGTTTGGGCTCCGGTTCCACTAGGCAAAAATGAAGTCTTGCTAACTTTTCAGGGTTTTTCTTTAAATAAAGATTAACAGTTGGCCTAGTGAGACTGCATTGCAATTAAATTCCGTATCATGGCATTTACCTTCTACTGAATCTGAAAATACCATCTATTGGAAAACAATCACAATTGTCCTTTTTGGTTTCCAGTAATGTTTGTTACATAGTCTTCCTATTTCAACAGTGAGGACAAGTTGTGTGGTAGTTCTGTATCTGACAAAGGGTTTAAAATATGGTGGCTGGTGTGATATTTTGCTGTAAGGGTTCAATGCAGATGGTGTTTTTCGATGGTGGCTTTTATTTTTTTAAACAGTCAGGTTCTAATATCCAGGACATCAGATTAGGCATTTGTTTAATTAGATCCATTTTTGTTTTAAAATTTTAAAACAAAAATCTTGCCATAGAAACTCCCCAGTTTGGCTAGCTCAAGGGGGAAAAGGGGAAGTATTAACAATTTTTTCCAATCCAATGATGGAAATCAGAGGTGGAACAGACTTACTAGGCAGCCCCTGGTGATGCAAGATTGTTCTTGTTTTGTTTTTATTTTTATTTTGTCCTGTTCTGCTGTCCACTTCTGTCATCATCAAAGCATTTAATGATGTGTGGCAACATATGTGTTTAGATTAGAAGAGCAACACTCTCCTCTGAAACGATATAGCTCAGAAACCCAGGTGGTGATGGAAAAAGAAGGGGATTTTTGTCTTGGTTTCTCTTATTCATTGTATTATTACATTTAAGCCAGCATTTGTGTTGTACCTCAAGGAGTTTGTATGTCTTGCCTGAGAAATAAATATAACCACAGAGAAGGGATTAGCTCCAGGCTTGTTAATTGTAGGGGGAACTGAATATTATGACTTTAAATCATAACAGTTTGCATTTATCTGGAGACATTTGAATAGGACTAATTGATGCAAATAGGTGGATCTTTTGTTTGTGAGATTTTGACTTTTGAAATGAGTATCTTCGTAAATTATGCCTCAGAGCCACTTACATAACCCTGAAATCACAGCCCTGAAGTCTGGCTGACTGCGTAATATCTTGAGATGCTGAAGAACAGAGCCTACTCCTGAACTCATTCAGACAAAACTCTAAATGTAGTCGATAAGGCCTCTGCTTGAGTGAACAGCTCGTGGATTGGCCCTGAAGAGAAGACTACTGGAGTATCCAAAAACCCTTAAATATAATTAAAGAAACCTACCTGTTTTATTAATCAAGACTTTCAGATTTAGAGCTTATAGATGCAATAATAGAACTCTCCTGGTTATATATCTGTTAATGTTTGCCTGCATTATCATCATAGGTAAATGGTGTAGATGGATAATGTTATGCTTTTAGCAATGTGACACTTTAGATTTCTCTAAAATAGCCAACCAACCCATCTCCCCCCTGCAAATAAAACCTGTTCTTCTTGACTTTTTGAAATGCCTGTCTGACAGGTCATCTTTATCTGAACAGGTAGCAAGCTGGCATTTGTATTTCATTCTTCAGTGGCATAATGGAAAGCTCTGTAGCATGGCAGAAGTCAAAACCCTAGAAATCAAACAGCAATAATAGTTTACATTTAGCTGGTACCATGGAGTTGCCACAGAATATGAGGGTGGGAGGGGATACCCTGCAGTGTATATGTAATTGTCTGAAATTGTGTCACAAAATGCATGCGACTTCAAAGGGATCTCACAAAACTGGGTGATTGGGGCAACAAAATGGCAGATGAAATTCAGTGTCTGATAAATGCAAAGTAATGCCAATTGCAAAACATAATCCCAACTCTACATACAAAATTATGGGGACTAAATTAGCGGTCACCACTCAAGAAAGAGATTTTGGAATCACTGTGGATAGTTCTCTGAAAAACATGCGCTCAGTGTGCAGCGGTAGTCAAAAAAAGCTAATAATGTTAGGAATTATTAGGAAAGGGATAGATAATAAGACTAAATATCATAATGCCACTGTATAAATCTCTGGTAAACCCATATGAATACTGTGTGCCATTCTTGTCACCTCATTTCAAAAAAGATGTATTAGAGAAGTACAGAGAAGGACAACAAAAATTATTAGTATGGAACAGCTTCCATGTGAGGAGAGATTAAAAAGACCGTGACTTTTCAGTTAGGAAAAGACAACTAAGAGGCGATATGACAGAGGTCTATAAAATCATGAATGGTGTGGAGAAAGTGAATAAGGAAGTGTTTTTATTTACCCCTTTGCATAACATAAGAGCCCTAGGGGTCACCCAATGAAATTAATAGGCAGCAGATTTAAAACAAACTTCTTTACACAACACACAGTCAACCTGTAGAACTCGTTGCCTGGGGATGTTGTGAAGGCCAAAAGTATAATTGGGCTAAAAAAAATTAGAAAAGTTCATGGAGGATAGGTCCATCAATGGCTATTAGCCAATATGGTCAGGGATGCAACCCCATGCTCTGGGTGTCCCTAAACCTCTGACTGCCAGATGCTGGGACTGGACAACAGGGCAGGGATCACTTCATAGTTGCCCTGTTCTTTTTATTCCCTCTGAAGCATCTGCCATTGGCCACTGTCAGAAAACAGGAAACTGGGCTAGATGGACCATTGGTCTGACCTAGTATGGCCATTATGTTGCCACATTCACTGTCATGTGTAAAGTTACTGCTTTGAATCATGGGTTTAATTTGATCTAACAAAGCAATTTTCTTCCTTCCTTCCGTTTTTCTGTTCATCCCTCTTCTCTGCAACCTTGTCCAGTCTTGGGATTTGTTTTTCCGAAACGCTAACGCTGGAGCCCCTCCTGGTCAAGCTTACCAGACACACTTACCAGACCTTTCAAAAAGCAGAGCGTTGTTGTTTCAGAGCCATGGATTGGCAAAGACACCAGGTAAAGCTGAAAAACTAGTTGAGGACCACCTGGCTGTGCAGTCATTGATCAGAGCGTATCAAGTAAGTGTACTATTGCTACTTATCAGTATATAGGGGAGGGAGTTTCCTTTTAAAGGCACTTTGCACATATTAACGGATTGCTTTCTTGTGTTTCCTCTGTCTGTATGTTTCCATCTGTTTTATGCCTAGATTGTAAACTCTTTGGTGCAGGCACTGTCTTTTTATACTGTTTGTACAATGCGTAGCTCAGTGAGGTTCAGATCTATAATGGGGTTCCTGAGTGGTACTGCAATACATATTGATTGGTCCTCAAACATTTTTAAGAGACCGATAACTTTATCCCAGTTGTCCACACTGGGGGACACAGAGGTTAAGTGACAGTACTGCAAAGGGTGTCCATATCCGAGCAGGGATGGTTTAATTCATCTTGGTTCTTTTATTTCACGCATCACTGTGGAACTGGAGCACCTCTAGGGTTTGGCCTCTTCACCAAAACAGCTGATCCTCAGCTCCACCTGCCCATCTGACTCTGTCCAGATGGAGAACTGAGTCAGAATAAAGAAATGTTCTGAAATCCAGCTTTTTCACTGGAGCAGATTTTTCCTGGGTAATAAGTGATAATACAATCCATTGCAAAACAGTTGCATATTGTGCAGTAGCTTAAACTGTAGCTGAATTAATGTCTGTCTTATTTTTTTCATTAAGGTATGTGCAGTGAAATGACACTCTTCGTTGTCCTCCACAGTGTGCTTTGCTTTATCTGAATCAGTTTTCAGACAAGGGAAAGCCACTGTGATCTATATCAGTTTTACCTTCTATAAGCTCTGAGTTCTCTTTGCCTAGAAAAAAGGAAGCAGTATACTTTGAATGAGAGAGCAAATTCAGCAAAATGTGAATCCTGATCACTGTGAATACGAAAGTTGGAGAAAATAGTTTTGTGACTTCCCTTTCAGCTCATTCTATGGTATCATGTGGTTGAGAAGTAGCATCCTTGTCCCTGTGCTAAATGTGTTCCACTCTAAGTGTTAAATGAATGCATTCTGCCGTATGGTAAATAGGTGCAAAGACCTGTGTAAATAGTCATGTCATGGAAGTCACTTAAATAAAAGTAGACTATGCCGAAAATATGGTCAGTTTCACACCATGCTATTGTTCCTTCACTTGTGTGAAATCTATAGCAAAATTTTGTTGAAGTAGCAGCAAGAATTACAGAATGTTTGGTTGCTCTGATGCTAAAAAAAGCAGTTGGAAACAAAATACGCAGAGAACACAACTTTCCTTTATTTGGAACTATATATTCCCTGACGTAATTGATGGAATAGAGGTGTCTTTGTTTGTTGTAGGCATCTCCATGACAAAATAATGAAAGGATTATTTAAAAGCATTTTGGTGATTATAGATGTATCTAATGCTCTTTATAAATTGTGTTGAAGAGATGCTATCAATTGTAAATGCTTCTCTGTCAGATAATTAAATAAATATAATGGAGAAAGATCTAAAACTTTTGATTTCTCGGACTTGCTAGTTTTGTGCTTTTGTAGTAGACTGCTCTGTGGCCCTTCTGTTGGGAAATTCAGTAAATGTACTGATTTTTTTCTAATACCGGATTCTAGATTCTGTGAAGGAGGACTTAATACAAAATCAGATAGTAATTTATGTTGTTAATCCTTTGCCTTCCTCCCCCCCCCCCCCCCCCCCCCAAAAAAAAAGACAAAAATGTTTCCAAGTAAATTTCCTGATTTCTCTCATAATATAGATGATCAATTATAAGATTCGTTATCTTTCCACAAGGCATAATAAATCTAAAGCACATGCTTCTGATAATCTGTGTGCTTAAATTTATGCAAAAACTGTATATGAATATTAATGCAAATTTCTAGTCTGTTACCATCTGGAGATGTTGACAGGGATGATATCTGTATTGATATATTTTTCTTATTTTGCTGCTACCACACTCTGAAACCAATGTGGAGAGAGGGAGAAAGTCTTGAATCTTTGTGGTGATCACCTCAAACTTCATTCTCCTTTTTCAGAGTCCTTCTGTTCTTGAGTAGGATTATGTTTACGTTTGAAGCCAAATCAGAGCTAGTGTTTAAGTTCTGTAATTACACCCAAATCTTATTCATTGTTTGCCTGAAATTTTGGGGCACAAATAGTGGAAATCTCTCAAGAACAGTTAAGTAGGAGATTTTTACCACCTTTGGCTGAAATCTTGCAAGAAACATTATTTCAAGAATTTCAGCCATATGTGAATTGAAAAATAGGACTGTTCAAATTTTGGATCCAGTGCAAAATTATTTGATCCTGAGTTTTGAATAGGAGCATTCCTGCCCCAGGCAATTTGAAGGGGATCATATGAGGTTTTTGTGTTTTGCCCTTCTATATTAGTTCTCTATGGGTGACAAACAATTCCATTAAAATAATTGATTGAAATGCCTTACATTGTGATTAATTATAGAATCTTACTTAATATTTACTAAATTACAATGCTATCGTAACCATTAATTTTAATGTAGTTCATGGAAATGCCTCATCACTTTTTCTTTCTTTCCCTGTAACTATAAATGGGTCTCTAAAATATGCTTTTGTACAGACTGTTCCTAGCATGATTTCTGAGAAACAATGTAGAGTAAGACTGACCTAATTCAGCTCCTATTTGAATAGATGGTAAAACAGGGATTTTAAAAACTTGAGTATGATTCATTCTGTTTCCTTAAATGTGTGGCTGAATTTTAACAAAGTTTAAAACCTAGTCATTTTAAAAAAAAAATGGGTAAATCAGTTTTGAAAAATATGGAACTTGTTCTACAGAACTTTGAAAGGTTTGATTTAATCTATGTTGAAATGGAAGTTGTACTTTCTCAGTCATATTATAAAGCTTCAGATGCTCATCTTAAAGATGATATTTTTGTGGTTGGTTGTTAATTATTCCTAATAATGAGACACTTAATTTTTAAAAATTGCTTTTACTCTTACAGTGCAATTTTTTTGTCTAGTGTAAGGTAGCTAATGTTTACATCAATAGTTTTGCACAATTATTTCTGCTTGCAAGCTGTGATTCTTTGAAGCTTCATGAATGTAAGGGTCTTGGAATATAGTGAACATTACAAAGTTATGAGCTCTTTGCTGGGAAGAGCAAGCTCAAAGATTGAATATGAATGTATATTCTTAAGTAGGGCCAAAAGCAGTGGTCCTATGTGATGTACCTTGGTAAGAAAATGGGTGTAAATTGTAAAGTAATGCAACCTATACCAGATTATTTAGGGGACTTGCCGTATCTTGGACATTCCCATCAGTTGCTTTCTGCTGCACCTCTTTACCACCCCAACTCCCCATCAACTATGACATGTAAATTAGTCATTTTGACAAATTGAGGCAGGTAAAACCACTGTACCACTTATGCCTGATGTGTGACATATATTACCACTCACTTCACTGCATAATTTACCCCAGAGACTACCATTGGAACCTGCATCTGGTTTCCCCAGGTTTGAGTTTTGTCCTCACTGACACAGCAGTGAGTAGGAGCCGATTCTAAACACAGGCTGAACTTTGGTGTGATCTCAGGAAGTCAGTTGGGTTCTTTATTTAAAAAAAAAAGTTTGATAAATAATAATAAGCACAATCATAAAATAAAAGGCACAAACAAACTGCTTCCATATCATCTTCTGTTATCTTATTATTTCAAACAGAGGCTTTCAAGCTACTTTGGGTGGAGTGGTCAAAGAAGCCTGTCCTAGTGGTCGGTAGAATTAAATGTTTTCTTATGAAATGGTCTGCAGAACAAAACAGATGGGGGAACCCCCTGATTTTGAAGGTGGAGAGTCAATTAAGCTTAAATTGGTTTATGGGAATTGTTGGAATTTTCCTTAATAGGGTGAGGAGGAAACCAATATTAAAACACCTTTGAAAAGAATTCCCTTCTGTGCATTCACTCTTGAACTGATATGTAAAGTATTAACTCATTTCACAACACATTGTAAATTTGTATGCATTATTCTTCACACAGCATTCTCACAATTTTTTTTTCTATTTCAATAATTTAGCTTATTTTTAATATTAATGTTGCAAACCGGGAGCACTGTCAGACTTGTGATTTACATGGGTCCCTAAAAACAACGTGTCTTGAAAGTGTTTTGCCAAGAGTGGGAAATATTATTCAAATGATAAATCTAAGTGTGGTGCAGAAGTGCTTCTTTTGACATTTACTGTCACTGAGTGTAATAATTAATAATTTTTTTGCCAGATGGCTTTTTGTGAGACTTTTACTGTTATACCTCACGTGATTTATGTTATGTTGTCTTGGAATAGTTATCTATTACAGAGATTAATTAACAAAAGATAATTGAAAATGTTAATATCCATAGAAAATTGTTTCCCTTTTTCCTGAGTTTGTGCAGTTGATCAGGATAAAACCTATAAGTGGCAGAAAATAAAAATAATACCCAATGGAAATCTATTGAGAGGCTCAATCTTGCAAGCTCTACCTACAGGGCATATTGCTTACTACCATGAGTTCAGATGAGATTACTCGCAGTAATAAGTATTAGGTTTTGGTCAGAAGTGTTTGCTGGATTGGGCCCTGAAGATGAAATCCTGGTGTTAATTAGTGAATTTTGTCACTTACTTCAGTGAGATCAGGATATTAGAATATTACCCTATCATGTGAGAGACCAGCATGACTTTGGAGAGGTCATCCTAGCCCAGTGGTTGGGGAAGACTTTTTTTTTAAATGGTTTTTTCCCACACCGCTGCAGCATTGAACCTGAATTTCTTCACCGCCCTCCCACCCCCACTATTTGTATCTTGTAAACTAAATCAATGTGAAGTAGCAATTGAAAAAAGAAAACGTATATGCTATATCTGGCATTTTATATTGTGATAGACAATGTTACTGTTTTGTGCTTTCAATGAACCAAGTAAGCATCAAATAGACTTACACACAAAGTGCCCAGTATTCATATGCATATACAGCTGCTGTAAAAATGAAATGCTGAATTTTCCTTTCTGGCGTGTGTAGTTCCCTCCAAACTTCATATTTTTGAAAGTGTGGCTTTATGCTAAAAAGATGTACGTAAAATGGCACCATTTTAATTGACAGATTTTTTTTTTTTCAGAATTATAGCTGTTAATACTAGTGCCCCAAATGAGTTACTTTTACTTCTTCTGTTAATGCTGCAGAACAAACACAGCTAAACACTGATGGAGCTGAAGATTCTGTTCCATCTTGAGTATCGTCAACAGAATTGTTTGCTCAGATCTAATCAGATACACTTGTGTAGCCATTGTAAACAATGAGGTTGCACAGATGTCATCAAGAGCACAGTGTGACCTGCAGAATTTTTAATACTGGTGATGATGCACAACAACCCTGGCTCGATCAATGCTAAATTTACAAGACTGGGAATTATAGAACAATGTTTTGTTTTGTTTCTTTTCTTTGTAAACAGAGCACATATCATATGGAAAATAGATGCAAATACCAAACTCCACAATGGCATTTTTACAGAGTCACTTTTAAGAGTACAACTGCATTTGAAGAAATGTTCACAGTTGCTACCTCTTGTACTGAAATTCTAGTTCAGCCCTTGGCATTATAGTTTATTTTCACTGATGTTTAGGACACTAGTATATTGAATGAAATTGTAGTCAAGTGACTCATAATTTATCCATGAATTTAAAAAATAAGCTGTGTCTGGAAGTTTTATATTAGTACCTGAAAAGGGAAATGAAAAGAATATCCTATTACTATTATAAGATATATACATGGTTCCTTAAATTTGCCCAGAGTTTTACAGAACATAGATAAATTGTAACCTCTATCAGAAATTGCTGCTTATGTACAATTCAAAAATTAAACTGAAAGGTAAGCAAGATAGAGAACATAATTGCTTATGTCCCCAGTGTTGAGGTCAGTGTTCATAATAGGGATTATTGGGGCATATATCCAGTGACAGTACTCCTTATTTTCAGTTCTTTTCATAGCGCACTATATTGTGACACTTGCATTAGTGGTGTGTGTGTGTCCGTCCCCAACTAAATATATACCCCAAATAAAAACCCCAAAACAGAGTACCAAAAAAATGGTGGTTAAAGGCATATTTTGAAAATTGATAGTCTGGTCCTACTGAGGGCAATAAAAAGGAGTATAAACTCTAGTAAGTGTAAAAGTACAATAAGGCAAGCTAAAAAAGAATCAGAAGAGTGACTAGCCAAGAACGCAAAAACTAAGAGCAAAAATTTTTTACATCAGAAGCAGAAAACCTGCCAGTCAGTGAGTCTACTGGACAATTGAGATGCTGAAGGAACACACAAGGAAGACAAGCCCATTGCAGAGAAGCTAAATGAATTCTCTGCATTGATCTTCACTGCAGAGGAGCTGGGGGAGATTCCCACCCCTAAGCCATTCTTTTTAGGTGCCAGATATGAGGAACTGCCCTAGATTGAGATATCAGTAGAGGAAGTTTTGGATCAACTTGATAAAATAAACAGTAATAAGTCACCAGGACTCGATGGTATTCACCCAAGAGTTCTGAAGGAACTCAAATATGAAATAGCAGAACTAGTAACTGTTGTATGTAACCTATCACTTAAATCAGCGTGTGTACCAGATGACTGGAGAGTAGCTAATATAACACGTGTTTTTAAAAATAGCTCTAGAGGCTATCCTGGCAATTATAGGCCAGTAGGCCTAACGTCAGTACTAGGCAGATTGATACTTTTGTTCTTTGCTATAGTTTCAACCAGACACATAGGTGAACACGATATGGTGGGGAAGAATCAACATGGCTTTGGTAAATGGTGAGACATAATTTCCAATCTATTAGAATTTTTTGAGGGTGCCAACAGGCATGTGGACAAAGGTAATCCAGTTGATATAGTATACTTGGACTTTTAGAAAGCTTTCGACAAGTCCCTTGCCAAAGGCTCTTAAGCAAAGTGAGCAGACCTGAGATAAGAGGAAATGTGCTCTCATGGATCAGTAACTGGTTAAAAGATAGGAAATAAAGGGTAGGAATAATTGGTTAGTTTTCATAGTGGAGAGACGTAAACAGCGGGGTCCCCAAAGGAACCGTACTGGAACCTGTGCTGTTCAACATGTTCATAAATGTTCTGGAAAAAGGGGTGAACAGCGAAGTGGCAAAATTTGCAGACAACACAATTACTCAAGACAGTTAAGTCAAAAACTGACTGCAAAAAGTTACAAAGGGGATCGCACAAAACTGGGTGACTGTGCAACAAAATAAAAGATGAATTCAACGTTAAGGACAAAGTGTTGCACCTTCAAAAAATAATCCCAATTATACATACAATATGATGGAATCTAAATTAGCTGTTACCACTCAAAAAAGAGGTCTTGGAGTTACGGTGGATAGTTTCCTGAAAACATCCACTCAATGTACAGCAGCAATCAAAAAAGCTAACCGAATGTAAGAAACCGTTAGGAAAGGGAGAGATAATAAGACAGAAAATATAATGCTGCTATATAAATCCATGGTGTGCCTGCACCTTGAATACTATATGCAGTTCTGGTCACCCCGTCTCAAAAAAACCCCAAACCATTATTAAATTGGAAAAGGTGCAGAGGAGGGCAACAAAATGCTTAGGGGGTGTGGACCAGCATCTTCCAAGGGGGCGGAAAAAATACTGGGATTGTTCAGCTTAGAAAAAGGATGACTAAGGAGGGATATGTTAGAGGTCTATAAAATCTGAATGGCGTGGAGAAAGTGAATAGGGAAGTGTTGTTTACCCCTTCACAATAACACACGAAGTAGGGATCAACTAATGAAAATAAGCAGCAGGATTTAAAACAAATATAAGGAAGTACTTTCCACAATGCACGATCAACCTGTGGAACTCTTTGCCATGGAATGTTGTGAAGGCCAAAAGTATAAGTGGGTTCAAAAAAGAATTAGATAAGTTCATGGAGGATAGATCCATCAATGGTTGTTAGCCAAGATGGTCAGGACACCACCCATGCACTGGATGTCCCTAACCCTCCAATTGCCAGAAACATCTGGCACTGGCCACTGACAACAGGAAACAGAGAAACGGGAAAGGAGGAAAGAATGCACCGCAGCCTGACTCAACAATTCAAATCTGCCCTTCCATTGGGAAATGCCTGCCCCAGCTGTGACAAGAGCTGTGGGTCAGGGATTGGTCTAATTAGCCACCTGTGGATCCACCTGGGATAACCGGCTATCATTTTATGGACGATAATCATACTCTAACTCTGAGGGATGGTTGACTGCTACTGGGCTAGATGGACCATTGGTCTGGCTCAGTATGGCTGTTCGTATGGTTTTTGTGTGTGTATGTTTGATGATTCCATGAGTTATCTGTGTGTTGGGGGCACAATTATTGGCAAGTTCTCCCTTTTTACTGACTTTATTATTTTTTTTCTTGGTGTTTCCTCCCTCTTCCTACCTAATTGCACCCATACAGATCCGTGGACATCATGTGGCTCAGCTGGATCCCCTAGGAATCTTGGACGCAGACTTGGATTCATTTGTTCCATCTGATTTAATCACTACTATTGATAAACTGGGTGAGAACTGCAAACTACTTTGATATAAATCAATATGTTTGGCCAGAGGCATGTCTTGTGGTACAATGTATCCTCTAGAGAGAGTCACTAGGCAAGATAATTACAACAACTGAGTATTCTGTTTTTCTTAGATAGGACAACTATTAATTAGTGAAAATATTCCTCTAACCTTTTTGGTTACTTTATGATAAATCACTGTGACTTTGCTTTGATTGTGATACGTTTTTTGTGACTCTAACCAGTGACCACTCCTCAGGGAAATTTGAAAATAGAGCATTCCCTCATTCTTGCACTACCTATTCGTAGAAGCAGCTATAGCTCATTGTTCCAAGCTTGGGGCGATCAAGCATACTTTTAGAACATTAGAGAACAGAGTATGGATTGGCTGATGAGATGGTAATATATGATGTAAATTTGGCAATTTGCACAGTTATATTACAATAAGATGGCTAAATCATTCCAGTGAAGCTTCTCCCTTTGCAGCTGGTTGCCACTGCATGCTATTTAGTTGGAACTTTTATTGTGGGGAGGGTATGGGGGACAATGGAATTAAGAACAAGTGCATAGTAAATGAACAGTTACACAATGCCCATAGTATCTTCCTAGTGTATTAAAAGGACAGGAAACAATCATACACAGTGCATGGTTCTGGACCACATCTAAAGCGACTAATAGATGTAGACATTTCTATAATTGCACATCACTATGGTTTGAGCACTGTGCAGCAGAGATCTTCATTGTCAACTGAATCAAATACAAAATGCATCCTATTCATTGTTACATAAGGGCTAGTTTCTAATAATTATTATTTTTAGTCATATGGTCTTATTGTTATGACTTAGATATATTCCAAAAACCATATTGTCCTAAAGTTTTTTTTAGAGTGATATTATAAACATGCTAAAATCTTAATACAATAGTTCAGTGACTGATAGTTTTTCCTGTTCCTTATTTACTTCTGTGGAACAGTAGACTGTGCATTTCCATGAATGAATCTTTCTGTGAATGATACAGAAGCTACATATTTTTAAAAAGTTTTGATATAAGTTTTCTGACTAAATGAAGAGATGCCCAGACTAGTCTTAGTCCTCTCAATGTGAATCCCATCTTCTTTTCTTAATTTGAAGAATCTGTCCAAGCTGTATCCTGTATCTCAGGGATTGGCAACCTTTGGTACATGGCCCACCAGGGTAAGCCCCCTGGCGGGCTGGGCCGGTTTGTTTACCTCCTGCGTCCGCAGGTTCAGCCAATCGCGGCTCCCACTGGCGGTGGTTTGCCGCTCCAGGGCAATGGGGTCTGCGGGAAGCTGCGCGGGCTGAGGGATGTGCTGGCCACCGCTTCCCGCAGCCCCCATTGGCCTGGAACAGCGAACTGCGGCCAGTGGGAGCCGCAATCGGCCGAACCTGCAGACGCGGCCGGTAAACAAACTGGCCTGGCTCACCAGGGGGCTTACCCTGGTGGGCCATGTACCAAAGGTTGCCAATCCCTGAGATACAGGATACAGCTTGGACAGATTCTTCAAATTGACAGATTCTTTAAACTGGCGGACTGCGTGCCAAAGGTTGCTGATCCCTGCTGTATCTTAGAAGAAGAAAATGGAGATTGTAAAATTTTGAACACTGACTGTAAAACTCAGTCTTGCAGTCATCACTTAACGGTGTCTTAAAGCAGTGGTTCTCAAACTTTTTTTTAGCAATCCAAAGACCCCTATTTTGATTTATAATTTTTCAGACTCCCAAACCCCCTGCTCAGCCCCAGGCCCTGCTGCCCCTCCTCTTCCCCGCCTCCCCCCCGAGTGCACCCCATCCCTGCTCCTCCCACTCCTTCTGCACACCACTGAACAGTTGTTCAGTGGTGTGCAGGAGGCGCTGGGAGGGAGGGGAGTTGATTACTGGGGCCAGCAGCCCCGGACATGACTCCCTGACCCGGACTCCAGCTTCAGAAATCCTGTCTTAGAGGAATAATGCAGTATGTCCTGGTTCTCCAAGATTGCTTTAGCTTTCTTAGATGGCATTTGTTTCAGAGATGAAGCAACATGATCATGATTTCTGCTAGAGCAGAAAGAGCTGAAGAAACCCCATTCTTAGTCCTTGGGGAGTCTCCCTTATCTGAGTCTGCTCTCTAGTACAAGCAAAATAATTATAATATGCTAGGACCTGAGGAGTAGTAATATCTGTATTATAAAATTAACAAAATATAGATAATTTAAAATTAAAATACTTGCATCACCTTATGCTATGTGCAGTCTGCTACTGCTGATTATGGTACCTGTTGAAATGCAAGGCACAAAAAGCAGCTGTAGATGGGAGGGGCTGTTGTCACAGGGATTGTGGGAAAAGAGGAGGGTTCCAACGTAAAACAGAGGGGGCAGAAATACACAGTGTCACCTAATATTAATGTTTGGGACATGCAGCTTTGACCTACCAGGGAGGGGGGGGGTGATCTATATCTTTTGTCATGCTAATCACAGACTAGATGACAGTAGAGGTGACTTGACTGACCAGTCTCTGGTGGCTTTATGTGAGAGCTCAATACCCAGGCAAGGTGAAGAAGGTGCATTACACGCATTGTCAGTGGCACAGGTTAGTGGCTTCGTGGGAGTCATGCTAGTAGCTAGCCTTATGCAGGTCAAGGAGTCATTTTGTGATTCCTTCTCAGTAAAGTGACACATGTTGCCTTGAGGGGAGTGCAGGGATTTTCCCTCTCTTGGGATGATTTCATTTCTTCTCTTTGTTTACGTTTTCTGTAAAAGGAAAGCCTCAAGCACTCAGGATCCCAGCTGTATTATCTTCATTGTGAAAAATAGTCTGCACTTTTGATTAAAATGAGGTTATTATTTCCTCCAATGTGAGGCACCATCAGAACCCTGATGAGTTTGGCTCCCAGACTCATGCATTGCATAAGAGAAATTAGTTTATCTTCTCATTCTCAGCCTGCTGGGAAGAGAGATGGCAGGGAGAACACAAAGGTCCTTCAGGGCAGTGGTTCTGAACCAGGGGTCTGGTGCCCCCGGGGGGCCATGAGCAGGTTTTAGGGGGTCTGCCAAGCAGGGCCAGCATTAGACTCTCTGGGGCCCAGGGCAGAAAGCCAAAGCCCCACTGCATGGGGCTGAAGCCCAAGGCCCTGAGCCCCACTACCCAGGGCTGAAGCTGAAGCCTGAGCCATGTAGCTTCGCAGGGGCCCCTGTGGAGTGGGACCCTGGGCAATTTCCCTTCTTGTTACCCTCTAACGCCGGCCCTGACCTTTATATGCAGAAAAACAGTTGTTCTGACACAGGTGGGGAGTGGAGTTTTTATAGCATGTTGGCAGGGGGAGGGCCTTCAGAAAGAGAGAGGTTGAGAACCCCTGCTTCAGGATATCCAGAGCATACATGAAGCTTAGCATGACTTTGAGTACAAGTTCAGTGCAGACCATTGGCGTGGCTTCTCTGAACCTCAGAAATAATGCGACGTGAAATCCTGGGCATCCTGAAAAACTATCAGGAGCGTGACATCACATGGAAAAAGAAACTAGATGCTTGCAATGTGAAACAGGAAGGGATGGCATGTTTAGAAGGGATGGTGCCATGTAAGCATGTGTCTCGTGGGATGTATGATATGAATATGTTGTTAGAAAAAGGAAGTTGGAGTGTGGATAATGGGATTTCCAAGCTCAGTGCTAAGTGTTCCCCTGTGGCTTGAGATCAATAGGGAAACTTACAAAGAGCCTCTAATGACCACACAAGATACTTGAATATCATGGCCAGAAATACATATTTCCTGTATGTAGTGTCCCATGCATCAGTTCCCTTTAGGAGTTATATTTACAATACAGCTAGTTGCGAGAACACATTTTGCAAAATAGTAATGCCTAAAAAATACCTTCAGTGAGGTCTAAGCTCAAAGGTCCCTATCCCTTTAAACCTGAAGTGAGCTGTAGTAAATTTGCAGTGCTGAGGTAAAAGACACAGCTGTGCTATTTGTGCCCACATCACTTCTATTACATGTTCCATTGTTTGCATGACCGCCCATGAAAATCCTGCTAAGTCAGAGAGTGAGTCAGCAAGGAATCAAATAAAAGTAAAGTTGGTGGCACTGCGTTCTTTGCTTTAGTGTCACAGAGTCAGAACCAAATCTCTTAAGTACTAGTAAATTGCACTGATTCAGTTCTGTGTGTGTCTGTATATGTGCCTTTTTCAAATTTAAAGTGAAAAATGAAGTGCTATTTATCTAGTTACCATTTATACTTATTTTACTTATTTTAAATGAAAATATTACGTATTAGTAATAACAATATCAATGAACTGACACTGTTGCATGGTAAGTAGTACACTGAGTTCCATAGTGGTTTGGCCTTTACATTGCTTAGTTCTCTTCCCCCCTTCTAGAATTTGAACACTGATCCTTTTTTTCCTTTCCTTGTGAACTCTTAGATCTCTGGGTATTATTCAGGCTGTCAGTCAATGAATGCTAAAGTACTTGCTTACAGTATGTGTTCAATCTGTAATGGGTTAAGATTAAGTTTCCTCGTGCAGAACCCTCACCATGTACTTTGAGCAATGCTGTGATGCTGGTTGGTCTTGTTTATACCTCATTTCTTGGAACTGCAAAAGATAGGTTAAAGATTGGCAGAAACTGATTTCTTGGCCTTGGCAGGTTCAGAGATCCCTAAATCAAGGGTGGAGATGATGCATTCTTTTCACAATATCTGGCCTTGAGAGGAACTCTGATTTATAAACCATCTGGTTCAAATCTGAAGTTATTGGTAGGACTTCTGTTACTAATAGCAAAGACAGGGTCAATTTCGCCTCCTAACGTTAAAATGAGACCCTGAAATTTTTTCCCCTGTGGGTTTCCAGGTCAAATGTAACATAGATAAGATGTTTGATGGCATGTGTAAGATAAATTGATAATCTCAATGAATATCCCCATCTTGAAAACTAATTGGCACTCTAGTTGGCACTCTCAAAAGCCAAGGACTGAATGTGTGTGCAATGCAATTATAGCCCAGCTTCTGCTGCATCTCTGATAAACACATATATTATTCCTTCAGTCTGGATTTTCTTCAGTCTGTATAATTACTTCTGATTTTTGCTGCTGCTGCTATTTTTAGGCAATGTGGACAGTAATTTATTGTATTGCCCAGTGGTTGTATAAAAGCATTCTATTGGCTAAAAGACTGCTAATTATTTTATTTGTCATGATC
Source organism: Chelonia mydas (assembly GCF_015237465.2). Taxonomy (NCBI): domain Eukaryota; kingdom Metazoa; phylum Chordata; order Testudines; family Cheloniidae; genus Chelonia; species Chelonia mydas. Next base: position 70,706,245 of record NC_057853.1, on the reverse strand, counting down.
TTACTTATAGACTTTCTAATTTTTACACTTTTAGATTGTAGGAAGAGTTTCAGGAAATACAATTTTATGGACCTATCATTGTTTTCAAGAGACTATAAAGAGAGATTTTAAGAGGAGAGTTGCCAGAAGTACCTGGAATGAACTCAAATATGTTATGTATTTTTGTGTCCCCAAAAATGCATTGGGCACAAAAAAAAGTAGTCGTAAGGGAATCGTCCAGTCCCTCCCTGAAAAATCTTCCAGTTTCAATTTAGAAATTACATCAGTGAGGATCATAAAGTAAAAATTTGGGAAGCTAGGACAAGGGTTATGGTGTGATGGGTTAACCTACATATGTATCTTTAATCTATTTAAAACTGGTTTTTCTTGTGTTGTACATTTCATGGCAGAAGTGAGTTGAGATGAAATTTAAAAAAAACCAAACCTATAGTAGTAGGAACTTGGAACACAGGGAAGGCGCTATGTTATTCCCCCTAATGAAGGTTTTCTGTCACATGCAGCCTTCCATTGGAATATTGTACCACTTGCTTGCGTAGCAGATACTGATCTAATAGATGAGATTTGCTCCTTCATCTGATAAACCTCTTGAAAACTCTGCCAATGTGCTTGTTAAATATGGGTTTCTCCAAGTGTGTGGTGTTCATTACAATCTGGCAATTCAAAATATTTTCCCTTTTCTCCAAGGGTAAGGGGTCTTACAGCAGCCTTAAACTTTCACTGTGTATTGTCTTGACCAGGACATACTGTCTGTTTAGCTTGTGCTTTTTGTCTCCCCACCCCCTCTCACCAATTGACACACTGTAGGGCTGTATGGGTTGCATGAATCTGACTTGGACAAGGTTTTTCGATTGCCTACAATCACCTTCATAGGAGGAGATGAGACTGCTCTTTCTTTACGAGAGATCATCAAGCGGCTGGAGGTCAGTGTGGCGATATATCTTGTGTAACTGCTTTCATCCAGATGGAAGTGAGCTGTTGTCAGTTTGTATATTATAAAATTGGTCCATTCCACTTCAGTTGACAATAGGACACATAAGGGAACTTCAAATGGCATTCAGGGTGACCCTAGCGCAGTGGTTCTCAACCTGCGGCCCAATCAGCACAGAGCTGCAGCCCATGTGACATCCTCAGGGCCAAACAGGTAGTATTGGATGCAGCCCACATAACACATTGTGGACCGCATATGCGGCCCACAATGGTAAATGGGTTGAGAACCACTGTTTCTATAACCACAGAGTTTCTATAAATGGTAGAAGCTGTCGGGTCATCTTTCAAATGCCAGTGTAATGTAGGAGGTGGTGGTGGGCCATGCAGCACAATACTAACGTAGGCCCTATTCCTGCAAAGGGATCAAGCTAGCTGATCGCTTTGCAGGATAAGGGCCCCTAAAACGTTTCTTTGTGTTTTTCTTTGGGTCTGTCACAGAGAAACTCCTTATAAACCACTAGTTTCCATTCCATGCATTTCCTCAGGACGCATTGTGAGCTCAAACCTGCAGCCTTGACATCTGTGAGACTTTTTTTTTTTTTTCCTGGTGTAATGACTTTGGGATTGGGCCCTAAACTCATGACCACTCCAATACAGATTGGAAACAGCTTGTATGATAGTGGCTCTCCCCGCCCCCTCCCCCTCGCCCCTCAGTTATATTTTTTTTCCCCAATAGCCGATGTAATTATGCTGTATGAATTCAGTGAAACTGGAAATGTTTAAGAGAATAATGTGGGAAGAACCCAAAATGAGACAGCAGATAACATTAGAAACGTATCAGTACAGTGCCTGATCTTGCTGGATGCTCCTTTGACGTACTGAATGCTGTCACCACTGGCTCTTTAGCACTTTAGCACTTTGCAGGATCGGACTCATAGCGCATACAGGGACACTGTAGGGGATCCGTGGTCACTTTCTACTTTGCAGACGTAGAATGGATCTTTTAAAGTTGCTTTGTGCCTGACCGTATTATCTCCCTGCTATTTGCGCGGCAATTTTAAAAGTGCCAGGCTTTTAAAATCTATTTGCACATCACATACTCATGAAACGAAACATGCTATAAAGGGAAAAAAAAATTAATTGCAGAAGTTTGGATTAGCTTTGTCAACATTATCACAATCAGACTCTCTTGTATATTTGGTTTGGTGCTTTTTTTACTGTAAGAATCTTCTTATTTGGTGCTCCTATTAACTTCCTCTTATGTATAATATATCTTTCCAGTAAACATTTCCTCTAAAATAAATAATAGAAAACTTTTAAATACCCACAATGCCAAACTAGAGTTTCTTCCAAAATATGTTGATTTTGCCATTATCAAAGACAAAATTAGGTTACTTCCCCTACCCTCTCAATTTAGTTGGAAATCTGAAATTGATTCCTAGCCTTTTAAGAATTGCCAGCTATCAAACAATTTGCATGGGGCTTCATAAATGTCTTTTCACTGTCTTTATTACTTGATTTCATTTGATAATTTTTTTAAAAAACCCTTTGGATAAATTCTGATAACCAATTTGAATTTTTTCCTGCAGCATCCAAAGCAATGACCGTGATCTGGCTACATTTTTTTTTTTTGTCAGTTAGATTAACTTCATCAATTAGTTTAGGGCATATATATTGACCTACTTTTAAATGATTATTACCAGGTGAAAGAAATCTTCCAGATTCCAAGTGTCTGAAATATTAGTTTCTGTGGGGAAAGTTTGTGGGGCTTGGGAATCCTAATCCAGGATTTAGTAAAAGAATTGAATTGCTTGCAGCCCCAAGAAAGAATTAATACAAAGGGAAGGGAAATCACATTTTAATACAGGGAATGATAACGGAACGTTGGTGGGAATGATAACAGAAATAAACTACTTGCTTTAATTTTAGAATATCTGTCCTACTTCTCCCAATCCATGAACTCCCAAAGTTGTAAGTTTCTAGACTTCATGTTTTACCTCCCAGAATACATACTGTCAGCACATTGGACTGGAATTCATGTTCATCAATGATGTGGAGCAATGCCAGTGGATCCGACAGAAGTTTGAAACTCCTGGTGTCATGAAGTTTACAAATGAGGAAAAACGGACATTGTTGGCTAGGCTGGTGCGTTCCATGAGGTATGTTGGGGTTTGTCCAGCAACATTTTGTTTTCTGTTTCTTTTGAGGGGAGGAAGGGATAGATCACATTCTTGGGTATTTCCATGGCTTTTGTGACACAGTTAGCAGCAGATTCACTGGTTTGTGTTGGAGGTTTGGGAGAATGTTTTAATAAACCAATCCATGTAAGTAGTTCATAGTTTCTGTCTGAAAAGAACTCTAAGTGGTTTTGAATGCTGTTGCTGAGCTTTCCCATCCAGTCTTACCTTCTAAAGTACCTAATTGTCCACGATACACTGTGTACTTTTCCCCCCTCTGGTGCCACAAAACGAAAAAAGCCATTGTAACTGGCCATCTCAGAATTTCTCTGGTGTGAGGAGAATCCCCAGGTGGTGTGTAGAGTAGATGTGCTCCTCCTGTATTGGGCATAGGTGGCATGGCCAGGTTATCCCTGCAACCAACTGATGCTCTACTGCCAGAGTGGCCCCTTGGGGTCAGGACAACCAGACATAACTTAGCGTACTTCCCAGGCTTCAGAAAGCTGTACCAAGAGAGAACAGGATTTGGAAGCATAAAGGTGACTTAAATGCATGTCTGTTTCCCCACTTCTGAGCTATGCCAAATGCAGCTGTACCATGGCACTTTCTGACCCACAGACTTCTTTCATTTCCTGTCTGTTTAGTGACCTGAATTTTAAACAAGTTGAAGGAGGTGTCTAGTTCCCAGTGGACTGAAATCCACATCTCAATCACTACCCCCATTGGCACCCATGTTGACTGTCTCTGTGACGAGGTCATAGAGTATGAAGGCCACCCTACCTTCTTGCATGAGGAGTGAGGCTTGCTGCCCATTCTCTACACGATTATCCACAGGACAGGACTTCGTTTCTCAGTGATGTTGATCTGGCGTCTTTGACAAACGCTGCAGTCAGCACAAGATAGTGACACTGATTTAGAGAGTGATTAATGGGAATATGTTTCTTTACTAGAGTCTTTCCCCCTTCCCCCCCCCCCCCCCCCCCCCCAAAAAAAAAAAAAAAAAGAGAGAGGGAGAGGCAGTAGAAAGCTGTTACAAATGAAGTTCCAATAGAAGGTACTGATGTTTTTGTCACTGTGTGTGGTGTTCAGCAATATTTTTGGTTCGGGAGATGACAATGCATCATTCTTGTCCAATTTTAAATTTTAATGAAACAGAAAGGAATTTTAGTTAGACACTTAATAGTCAGGTGAACATGGCATTTGAGTGATGGGTTGTTAAACAACTTGTCTGTATGACGTTTCCTCATTTATCTTCCTGATGCAGAAATTTGCATTACTTCTGGCTGTGGAGGGACCTGATTTTGACCAACAGGAAGGAGCCAAACGTCTTATCAAATTTTTTTTTGTCTATGGAAAATACAGAAAGAAGTACTTAGATGAATTACTGTCCCACCCAGCTGTGGACACAATTTCTACTGAAAGAGGTTGAAAGTGTTAAATCTATTGCTGTGCAAAATCTGCTTCATACTCATTGAGTTAGCAGCCTTATAGCTAATATCACCGTAGATTTTAAAATTCAGTTTTAATAATCTAACTTCTTCTCATTTGTGCTGTTTGTTTACTAGTAGATTTAGAAATGGCACCTAACTCAGTTTTTTATTTTAGAAAATATGTCCATTGCATATCTCTGGAGTCTCTCACAAATGATAAACACAGGCAATGTTAGGCCCTGATTCTTCAGTCTGATGCATGTGGCCAGACTCTAATGGCTGCACACCAGCTGGCGGGCAAGGCCTTTCCAGGCATGTCTGTGTCTCTCCCTCCCTGCTTCTCATGTACAAGTCCTCATGGTGTTTAGTTTCACAGTGTGGCAGGGAAGATGTTTAAATCTAATGAAAGCTGCTACTTAAAAAAAAAAAAAAAAAAAAAAAAATAGAACAAATCTGTGTGTGTGTGTAAAATACATTTTTGTGAAAGTTTAACCTGAATTTCAGCTAATTCAGGGACAATTTAGGTTATGAAAGTTTTGTTTTGCATATATATATCTCCATATAATTTTTGACTGATTTTTTTTTTTCCTTTGGTGAAACTTCCACTTTAACAACCTTGGCCTGAATTAGCTGCCATTGTCCCTTGAAGAGTGTGATGGGACTACCAAAGCGAGCCCCGATTGTTTGGGAAGTTTCTGACTTGGCTGGTTTAAATATCCTGTGGACCTGGAGGTTACATCTAAGATGTCAGGCCCTAGGCAACATGTCCTTTTCTCTTCTTCAGAATATAGACTGGTCAAAATCTGATCAAAATCCTAATAGAACCATAGAACATCCTTGGTGGTGGTAACCAAGCCCTATGTTTCTTTAGATGTTACAGGCAGTCCTTTAGGAAAGGTACACTGATACCTCCTCGCTATCCACGTATGAGCATGTTGCCCTCTTGAACCGCCACAAGGGCTTTGGTTTTCCAAATGCTATTTTAGAGTCCAAATGTTACTAGGGTAAAGGGAAGAGAAAGCTTTTGTTCTTTTGCTCATGTCCATTCCACGTTAGGTGTGTGCACACTATGTGTGTACTGTGGCTGGAAATGGTGGAACCTCAGTGGTATCTGTTGGGCTGTCTCTAGCTCCTTCTGGTGCTGCACGCTTATGAACCAGTATAAGGGGCACTGTTGGCCCTATACCCTCTCAGTTCCTTCTTACCGGCTGTGACAATTGCTGGAACTCCTCCTCTTGCTTTGGCAAGGCATTATTCAGTGGTTTCTCTTTAGCTTAATTTATTAGTCTTCTCACACGAGATGTCCATTTGGTTCCTTAAAGAATTAGAAAGACTTTACCCTCAAATTCATGAACCAGTTCTGCCGTGGGACCTAAACCTGGTCCTGTCAAGACTGATGGGCCCTCCCTTTGAACCACTAGCATTGTGCCCTCTGCTGTATCTCTCCTGGAAGGTCGCTTTCCTGGTGGAGTTATCTTGGCCAGAAGGGTCTCAGAAATTAGGGCCATTATGTCAGAACCACCGTACACCGTATCCTTCAAGGACAGGGTTCAACAGTGCTCCCACCTGGCGTTCCTTTCAAAGGTAGTCTCGTGGTTCCATAGTAACCAGTCTATTTTCCTGCCAATTTTCTTCCCAAAACCGCTCAAGAATTCAGAGGAGTAGCATCTCCACTCATTGGATGTTAGATGTGCCCTAGCCTCCTACACTGAAAGGACCAGGCTGTTCCGTAAATCCACTCAGCTCTTCATGGCAATAGCAGATAGGATGAAAGGCCTACCAGTCTCAGCCCAGAGAATCTCATCTTGGATAACTTCCTGTATTCATGGATGGTACAAGCAGGTGGGTGTCCCACCTTCTGCCATCTTAACTGCCTACTCGATGAGAACTCAGGCCTCATCATCACTGTTTCTGGCCCAGGTCCAGATCCAAGACATCTGCGGAGCAGCGACCTGGTTGTCAGTGCATGCCTTCTCCTCCCACTATGCCATCACCCAACAGGCTTGAGGTGATGCCAGGTTTGGGAGAGCAGTATTGGAATCCTCATGTCCATGAACTCCAAGCCCCCTTCCTTAGGTACCGCTTGAGAGTTCCGTAATGTGGAATGGACAGGAGCAATCACGCGAAGAAGAAAAGAACTGTTACTAACCTTTCCGTAACTACTGTTCTTTGAGATGTGTTGCTCATGTCCATTCCACAACCCACCACCTATCTCTCTGTCTGAGTTAGCCAGCAAGAAGGAACTGAGAGGGTGAAGGGCCAGCGATGCCCCTTATACCAGCACATAAGCATACAGCACCAGAGGATGCTAAAGCCAGCCCAACAGATACCACTGAGAGAAATTTCTGGTGACAATGCATGCAGCGCGCACACACTTAACATGGAATGGATATGAGCAACACATCTCAAAGAACAACAGTTATGGAAAGATTAGTAACCATTTTTTTCCATATTCCCATGTGTGGATGGAGGGAGGCAGGAAGAATGGGAGGTTGTGAGGAGACCCTTTTAATGTTACCAATTTGTGACTGTTCTATCACATGCAAGGCTTTAATACATGGTGAACACAATTTATCAGCCTTGTCCACGTACTGCCTGCCTGCTCGTGAATATTTCTGACTTTTGTTTGGTTAGGACACTAGGATAACCAGCTATTTCTAAACTTATGTAACCAGAATCTCCCTCCCCCGGCCCAACATGTCCCAAGTGCAAGATGTCACTTTGAAATGTTGAAAATGCTTCCAAAGTCAGTGGCAATGTGCTCTGGTAAATACACTTCCTAACTGGAGGGAGGGAAAGAGTTACACTGTGCAGTACTGGGTTAACATCAAACCCCCAAAGGATGGAAAATCGCAGATACAGCTGCCATTTTAATTCACCCCATTGTCTAGAGGGCTTATGCTCTCAAGGAGCCAGACCTTCAGCTTTTTGTAAATGGATGTGTTCCATTGATTTCAAGCTATCAAATTTACATCAATTCAGGATCTGTCCATTGTTCTTAAAGTTCTACACTGCCTTAGATCTAAACTGTTGGGTCAGCTTAGGAGAGTTTTCTGGCAACATTCCATTTCACTGCTGTTATGGCTTTTAAGTTTTAGATCAGAAGGGAGGTAATCTTCAGCATTATACTTGGAGCTGAGTATTAATGGACATTGTGACATTATCAGGCCTTGCATTACACTGATGATGTAACCACTAACGTTATTTCATGAAGATTTATTTTTCTTTGTGTTCAATATCTTTAGGCTTTATAAATGACCCTTTCAGCGTTTGTTAAAAGCCACTTTAACTGTGTGCAGTGCCTCTGGCCCTAACCCATTAAAAGATGGAACAACATAGAACTGTCAGTAAAGGACAGATTTTATGTCTGTAGTTACTGATTCCTGAGGCGCAGATTCCAGTGTAGCGGCTCCTGGCAAATTACCAACTATTACATCACTTAGTCTGTGGAGCTGTGCCACTGAATAGGGTTTCCAAGATTTCCCCTGGAATTACGTGTTTTCTGCTGCAAGTTTTTACGCTGCCATTTCCCTTAATTGTTTACTCACTGTTATTTCCAGAAGATATGGGATTCTCTTTTGTCTCCTCTTGGATCTGCAGGGTGGCTTACTCTTTTGACATTCTGCCTGCATGTGAGGCTTTCCCTATTGTAGTCAGTAGGAACTTCCTGCATGTAAGGAGAACAAACTAGAAAATTTTTGCCATAATTTCTATGCTTTGATTTTGTTCATCATAATATTGTCCAGGTGTCAGGATCGATTCACAAAGTGCTGGTGAGAACTTTTAAAGGTGGGCAGTAGGGCAGGCAAGAGAGAAATCCTTCCTCTTTTATGGACTTATTTTCCCCCAATAAAATTCATGCTCTGAGAAATATGAGTATGTATTGAGAAGTCTTCTCTAAAAGTCTTCTTCTCAGTGGGCATCTTATGTTACTTCTCCAAATGCCCTTCAGTTGATTTAAAAAAAATTACCATCTGATGCATTTCCTTAACTTATTGCTTTTCTCTCCCTCTTTTGGCAAGATTTGAAGACTTCCTTGCCCGCAAGTGGTCCTCAGAGAAGCGCTTTGGTTTAGAAGGGTGTGAAGTAATGATTCCTGCTCTTAAAACCATCATTGACAAATCCAGCGAAATGGGGGTTGAATATTTAATAATGGGGATGCCTCACAGGTAACTGTTCATCATTATTTGCCTTTATTTTAAATGGACTCATTTGCACAGTGTGCTTTAGGTTTCTGGCCCCTTTTAGAGACTGGGAATGTGATGTTATAAGGGAGGTTGGTAAAACAGGTTAGTTATCCCAACTAAAAGATATATTGAGTATCAATATCACAGAGTCCTAAGGGAGCTATCTCTCAGTGAGGGGCTAAAACTTTCATCATGGGAGACTAGTCAAGGACCTGCTTTGAAATAGGAAGTGAGTCTGGCAGGCATTATACTTCATTCCCCACTGTGGAGAGCTTGGAATTGAGAGGATGTACCAATTTCCTACATCTTTATCTATACTCTGGAAGGCAGTGCCAGGAATGGGGACACTCTTGACGAATAATATCTTAAACAGAAAGGGGTAGAGTCATTTTTAAAAGGGGAAATAAACATCCTTATATTTAAAAAGTGAGATGCGCATTTGCTTGTGGGATTTCTCTTTGGTTCCCAGGTTTCAATCTGCTACAGGTAGCAATAGAATCAACTTTGAAAACACTTTAGTATTTGGAACATGGCTGCTGAGTCACTGATTCTTGTTGAAAGGGTAGTCAGTTTTCTCATAGGTGGGAAAAAGGGGTCCTTATAATTCAGGGAACCTTAAAAGAAGGGATAGGAAAAAATAGTAAACAATATATTATATTCATCATAGTAGGAGAAAGGGTTCATAACCATTCCATGCTATTTTCTCATAACCTTGTACTAGGAGCTACTTTTCACACTCACAGAATGTTATTTTAACTTCACAAAACTGTGGGTTTTTTTAGCTTAAAATTTTTAAATACAAAAATCAAGAAATGTAAAATGAAGGAGCTGTACTGTGATAGCAATAAGCCACTCCAGGGGTCCTTAGTTGGGTACTGGTGCATTTTTTTTGGCCTTCTGCCCAATTGATGAACAGCCCACTGTAGCTTATTGTTATAACCATTCATTAAAATATATTTTCAAAGGATCATATCCTGCCTGCACTTGGGTGTGCGTGAGAGTAGCTGTGCACGTGTATCCAAAGGCAAAATATGATGCCCCCCAAACAGCCAAAATAAGTAAAACTTCCCCAGTCTCTCATCTGTGATAATTGTCAAGTAACTGGTCTAGATAATAGCACTCTACTGATGGCATGTTAGGGTTGTGATAGAAACCCACAAAAGAAAAATCTCTAGCTTGTGATTAAATACCTAGGCACTATGGAGTGCCAATGGTGATGCAGTAGGGACACTCTGGGGTGGGTGGGTATGGGGGGAGTGTGTGTGTGGGAGGGGTGGGGAGTGGTTGGAGGATTAAGGGACAGTATTTGTAGATGTTTAAAATACAATTTTTTTTTAAATTTCCAAAATTGTTTGGTAAGATTTCATCAAAGAACCTTCTATTGTTGTTTAGAGGTAGGTTGAATGTACTGGCCAATGTCATCCGAAAGGAATTGGAGCAGATCTTCTGTCAGTTTGATCCAAAACTTGATGCAGCTGATGAGGTAACATGCAACTTTATTACTGATAGAGAATAAGTACTGAATTGTTCTGGATGTTCTTGTCCATGTAAATACGCAGTATTAGGAACTATTAAAATTCATAATTTTGTTTTGTTAAGTGATCAGAATCAATGGGGTTCACTGGTAACTTTATTCTTTATGAAACACTATAGCACATCTTTCAAGTGCAGAAAGATTCCTAGTCATTAACTCTAAACAGTGAATTCAATTCACCGGGTATCTCTCTAACATAGTTTGTTTTATTTCCTCTATTTTGTACAGAGACAAGCATGTTGTCTGTGCTTAGTTAATATGAAGTGTTGTGTTCTGACACTGAGGTATTAAAACAGAAACAAATGTTTTAAAATTTGAAATTATTTTCAATAAAAATACCATGCAGGGTTACACGTAACAACTAGCCAGATTCATTTTTCAGTATGAAGTGTAGATTTTAAATGTTGAATTGGAAGTAGTTTATATGGCTGGCGTACATGATCCTTGACTGTCTTTTGTGTGTTAGGGGTCTGGGGATGTAAAATATCATTTGGGAATGTACCATGAAAGGATCAACCGAGCAACAAATAAGAACATCACTCTGTCGCTTGTGGCTAACCCATCTCATTTGGAAGCAGTAGACCCTGTTGTTCAGGGGAAGACCAAAGCTGAGCAGTTTTACAGAGGGGATACAGAGGGGAAAAAGGTAAAATTACAAGCATGCTAGGATAACTTTTGCTGGTGTGTGTATGTGTAAGTTTTTCTAATAGCCCAATTTACCAAAGTTTTGAGCTCTAGAAGTGGGAGGTACTTCAAGACACTGAAACATTTCTTTGTGTAATTGGATATGTTGGCCTTTGAACTAAACTAGTAATTTTAAATTAGCACAGGGTAAAGCTTCTTAATTCTCTGACTGATTACCAGGTTGATTAACTTAGTTCCTGAACTTGGAAACCTCAGATAGGTTGTAACTTTCACTCAATTGGGAATCAAGCAAAGCAGTCTTAATGTGGACAAGCATGCATGTTATGATTTCTTATATTTTTTTTATTTGAATTGTGGTCCTTCCTAGGAATCCCAGCCGTAGACCAGGGGCCTATGGGGCTGGCCATTGTAAAAATACATAACAAAAAGTTCATGCCCCCTAGGAACTGACAATTACACTTCTTATCTGATACTTTTTTTTTTTTTTTTTTCATTCCTCCCTTATCTTAGGTCATGTCCATACTACTACATGGAGATGCTGCCTTTGCTGGACAGGGAGTGGTTTATGAAACCTTTCATCTCAGTGACCTCCCATCATACACCACAAATGGCACTATTCATGTTGTGGTCAATAACCAGGTGAAAAACAGAATTTCTTAAGCAATTTGGGTCTAATGACTTCCCATATATTCCTTTGTTTTATTCTTGTCATGATAGATTGTATATACCAGCCCTCTTTCATTGACTAGAATGATTATACCCTGAAAACTGTCAGCACATCTGGCTGTGCTCAGCATAGGAGACACGGATTTTGTGGGATCCAAATAAGTAGATAAAAATGATGCATTATGTTAGATGAATTAAAGAAGAAATTACCTTCCAAAGTGAAAAGCCTATAATTACTGCCATGTAATAACTAGGCATTAAACTAAGATTTCAGGCATTCAAAAGAAAAGCAAAAAAACCCCTTTCTCACACATTAATGGAAGCTTGTTTTTTCTTAGATTGGCTTCACTACAGATCCCCGAATGGCCCGCTCGTCTCCATACCCTACAGATGTTGCCCGTGTGGTCAACGCACCCATATTCCATGTGAATGCTGATGACCCTGAAGCAGTGATGTATGTGTGCAATGTAGCTGCAGAATGGAGAAACACATTCAATAAAGATGTGGTTGTAGATTTAGTAAGTACTGGGTTAATTTTAACTCTTCACTTTGCATATTTTATGCTAGTCTTTTAAAATAAGTCAGTAATGCCAAATATGTTACTGTAGGCTCATAAACATTGCTGCGCTCATTGCATTTATTGGCTTGAATGCTACTGTTAAGCAGTTTTCCCTGCCTTACGTTATTACTTGTATTATTGTACTGCGTAGAGCAGGGGTTCTCAACCTTTCTTTCTGAACCCCACTCTCCCCAACATGCTGTAAAAACTCTATGGCCTACGTGTGTCACAACAACTGTTTTTCTGCATATAAAAGCCAGCCCCAGCATTAGGGGATAGCAAGCAGGGCAATTGTCTGGGGTCCCAGGGCAATTGTCTGGGGTCCCAGGGCAATTGTCTGGGGTCCCAGGCCACAGGGGCCCCCGCGAAGCTCAGTTGTTCAGGCTTCAGTTCCAGGTGGTGCAGCTCAGGGCTTCAGGTGGTGATGCTCCAGGGCTTCACCCTGCTTGGTGGACCTCCCGAAACCTGTTCGCAGTCCCCCAGGGTCTGTGGACCCTCAGTTGAGAACCGCTGGCCTAGAGGACCCAACCAGAACCGGAGCCCCACTGTGCTAGATGCTGTACCCAAAATAAGAGTTAGCTCTTACCCCAAAGAGACTTATGTTGATTTTAATGTCTCTTTGAGCAAGAACTTTAATGCCTTAAGTTCATAAATCTCTAGAAAGCAGGAAATGTTAGAGATTAGTTTCATGTCTCTCGTTATTGACAGAGATGAATCTTCCCTGTGTAGGTTTGTTACCGAAGGAGAGGCCACAATGAAATGGATGAACCCATGTTCACCCAGCCCTTGATGTACAAGCAGATTCACAAGCAGGTGCCAGTGCTGAAGAAGTATGCTGACAAACTGATTGCAGATGGGACTGTAACACTGCAGGAGTTTGAGGTACAGTATGTCAGCAGAGGTAGAAGGCCATTTGTGATGCTGTTTGCAGAAGGAAGTGACTGCATGCTGTTTCCTTAACTACTTTTTGCTTCACTACTTTGTTGCCTTCATTCTATTCCTTTTTCTGACTGTCTTTTTTGTTTTGTTTTACATAAAATAGAAAATAGTACTACTGGAGAAATGTGTGGCAGGAGATGAGCTTAAATTTCATTGCTTACCTCACATAAGGCTTAAAGATGGAAAAAAATGGAGGATTGTCTCTAACTGGTGAAGCTGAGACACTTGTGTTGATCTGCTATGTACATAGCTACTATCAACCAAGGAGGACTGGAGTGTTGTGTAATAATTAAAATAATACATGGTACCTAGAAAAACAGGTTCTCCTCAGTTCTTAGACTGATACAGTGATAAGGTAGGGCTGTTAAGGCTGTTAATATTGGCTATGTCATGCTTCAGCAGCCTTTGAAAATCACAAATTAGTATGATTTAAAGAGCCTAAGTGGAGGGGAGATACATGGAATCAAATTCATCTCCCTTCCTTGGATCTGTGGGAACACCAATTCAGAGGTGTCTGAATATTCGTGATTATATCTACAGCATCTCTAATCATGGGAGCTTCTTGTTGGAGCATCTTATGTAATTGGCAGTTGTAGGCAATATGCTGATGTTTACTCAGAATAGGATAACAAACTCATTAGGTTTGTGCCTCAGTTGTATTGAACCTGTTGTGCTCAGAGTTCAAAGAGATAAGTCTGAACTACCATATAAAAATTAAATCTGCAGATTTTACTATATTAGTTATTCATATTAAACTGGCTAACTCTTTATATTGTACTTCTATACTTGTGAAAGTGGACGTAGTAGTAGCAGCACTGTAAAACAAGGCATTGCAAGGGGAGACTGTTCCAACTTTTTAGGAACATAGGATTCTAGATTGAACCAAAGATCACTAAGTCTGGTATCCTGCCTCAGGCAAGAACCATGCCTAATAGTTAATGAGATGGCCCAGATCCACAAAGGTGTTTAGGCTTTTAACTTCCACTGAAATTAATGGAGGTTAGGAGCCGAAATACCTTTGTGGCTCTGAGCCATTCTGCCCACAGTACCCAAATAATGCACCTAGACAGTTATACAGCTAAGCTACATAGGGTGCGTGGGGAATTCCTTCCTGATCACTGTAGTCATTGATTCCACTGACACTGGAAGCCACTTGGATAACCTTAATCTTCATATGTATGGCAACAAATTACGTGTGTTGTTCTGATGCTGACATGGAATACCACTTGCTATTCTAGTGTTGGATCTTTCATCAGCAGAATCTGCCCAAAGAACCAAACAGCAGGGTGGTTTTGTTTTAAGAAATGGACAAATGTGTTTTAAGGGGTTTTGAGCTGAGCAAAACTCCAGTAACTCCACTAAGATTAGTGGAATTACTCTGGGTTTACCCTGGCATAACTGAGATCAAAAACTGGAATTTTGTATGCTGTAATGTGGATGTTTTTATCGCTTTGGAATGGTATGCACTTTCTGTAAGCAGTATGTCAATTTTGGGTTTTTTTTAAATCTCTAACTCCTTTTATATGGAAACTTGTTGTTCTATAGGAAGAAATTGCGAAGTATGATAAAATCTGTGAAGAAGCTTATACTAGGTCTAAAGATAAGAAAATTCTACACATTAAGCACTGGCTTGATTCACCTTGGCCTGGTAAGTATCCTTCAAATACCCTAATGCCAGTGAGACTGGTTGGTGCCATTTGTGCTTTCCTTTTGAACCAAAATCCTGCCACCTTTATTGAACCCTTTGTTAGGCACCACATCCTTCTGAAGTGAAGGATTTTGTTCTTGGTTTGTATATGCTAGCAGAACGAAAGGATGCCAAAACTGTTTGGCAGAGGTGCAATTGTCAGTACAGCTTTAGCAATGGATGTGGCAAAAGCAAGACTTTATCACTTTGAAAACCAATTTTTTTCAGTCTACTATTAACAGAGAAGTGATTTATCTGTAATGTTACCTGCCTTATTGCTTCAGAGAGAAATTCCACCTCTGTGGACCTCTATTTTCAGGCCTTAAGCAGGTCTGAAATGGTGCATGTGTCTTGTGCTGGCTAGCTCTCTGCACATGTTTTGAATTTCACTCTCAATCAGGGAAAGTAAAACAGCAAATGAAAGAGCCATCTTGTGTGTGTGAGATCAAGAATTGTTCCGTATAGGGCCTGGAAATAATCTGTTCCCTAATTTAAAAGGTGTGGAAATGGCTCTTGGCTGTTGAAAACAGAAGGACATTTTAAGAGTGTTTCTTTTAACAGTAAAATTCTTATGTTTTTATTTTTATTGCAAATAGAGTAACTGTTCTCTTAATAATTAGAAGCCTCTATTCATCCAGAAAGCCTTATAAAATTTCTCCTTCCAGGGTTTTTTAATTTGGATGGAGAACCAAAGAGCATGACTTGTCCTCCAACAGGCATCCCAGAAGACATGCTGAACCACATTGGCAATGGAGCTAGCTCTGTGCCCCTCGAGGGTTTCAAAATACATGGAGGTCAGCTGGATTCTCTGCTATATCAGACATTGCTTTCTTTGTCCTTGCTTTGTTTGTTTCTACACATCAGTCGCAGGGTAGTCGCTCTTCTGAGGTACTTTGGTAAAGGGGAGGAAGGAGCTGGTGACCTTCCTTCACAATTCACATATGCCACCTTACTGACAGGTGGGAAGGTGACAGTGAACATCCTACTGAACTATTCTCCATCAAGAATTTAGTATTCTTTTATCATAGCACCTCTCTCCTAACCTTATTAAAGTAAATTCCTTTTCTCTGTGGTCTTATAATGTGGAGGGAAGTGAGAACATCTTTGTAACATGCAGCTGGCATGTTACAAAGAAGGTAAGACTGTAACTACCCAGACTAATCAAGAGATCTGTTCTTTTCCGGATGTGCAATGCATGGCATGTATGTCTTCACTTGTGCAGATGGACACGTGCTTGTATTCTTTAATGCATAGTATGAAAAGATGTCTGTACTACAAGTACAAATCTAACTTCCTTCCTGAAATGGGAGTTCTAGATCTGAGCATGTTTTTAAAATACTAAAGGCAGTTATGATTGTGGAGACCACTCCTTATGATGCTTTCCTTGTGGGGTAAATAATTTCCTCTCCATACAAAGACTCAGCTTAGTCTTTTAATGGTTTTGTTCAATATCTTAATTAATGATCTGGAGGATGGTGTGGATTGCACCCTCAGCAAGTTTGCAGATGACACTAAACTGGGAGGAGAGGTAGATATGCTGGAGGGTAGGGATAGGATACAGAGGGACCTAGACAAACTAGAGGATTGGGCCAAAAGAAATCTGATGAAGTTCAACAAGGACAAGTGTAGAGTCCTGCAGTTAGGACTGAAGAATCACATGCACCGCTACAGACTAGGGACCGAGTGGCTAGGCAGCAGTTCTGCAGAAAGGGACCTAGGGGTTACAGTGGATGAGAAGCTGGATATGAGTCAACAGTGTGCCCTTGTTGCCAAGAAGGCTAATGGCATTTTGGGCTGTATAAGTAGGGGCATTGCCAGCAGATCGAGGGACGTGATCGTTCCCCTCTATTCAACATTGGTGAGGCCTCATCTGGAGTACTGTGTCCAGTTTTGGGCCCCACACTACAAGAAAGATGTGGAAAAATTGGAAAGAGTCCAGCGGAGGCAACAAAAATGATTAGGGGGCTGGAGCACATGACTTATGAGGAGAGCCTGAGGGAACTTGGATTGTTTGTTCAGCTGAAGAGAAGAATGAGGGGGGATTTGATAGCTGCTTTCAACTACCTGAAAGGGGGTTCCAAAGAGGATGACTCTAGACTGTTCTCAGTGGTAGCAGATGACAGAACGAGGAGTAATGGTCTCAAGTTGCGGTGGGGGAGGTTTAGGTTGTATATTAGGAAAAACTTTTTCACTAGGAGGGTGGGGAAGCACTGGAATGGGTTACCTTGGGAGATGGTGGAATCTCCTTCCTTAGAGGTTTTTAAGGTCAGGCTTGACAAAGCCCTGGCTGGGGTAATTTAGTTGGAGATTGGTCCTGCTTTGAGCAGGGGGTTGGACTAGATGACCTCCTGAAGTGCCTTCCAACCCTGATATTCTATATTCTAGTCAAACAATACTCTTTGTTTCAAGAAATCATTTTCTAGTAAAACCACATGGCATATCATTGTACTGTGCTTGGTGTGAGGAAGTTTGGTCAAACTTTCTTTCAGCTTGTGGGCAGACATGACACATGTAGTCCAGTGACTACATTAAGTCTTGCTACTGAGAGTCAAGTGCTTTCTGAAAAAAAAAAAAAAAAAACTTAACCCTTAGCATCAAGGGGCTTAATTCTGAACTAGTAACGCTAATGATTAAAAGTTAAACATATGACTAGCTAAGTGGGAAGTGGTCTGCACTAGCATGCCAAGGTCTGAGCATAATTTCTTTCTCCCTGCGCTAGTGGAATCTGGAGGCACTAGAGAGGCAGTATGCTCAGCCTGTGGGGAAGAATGGAACCACCTGACACAATAACCCCCACTCACCTTGTCCATATCAGGGTGAAGGACGGTCACCTGGGCGTGAGGGCTGTTCTTCAGCATAGGATCCTCCCTAGAGAATCTTCTTCCCCTCTGTAACCACTCTTCAAAAAATTAAATGTCAATATACATCTGGAAACCTCTCAATGTCAGCAGCTGCAATAGGACCTTCTGTGTGTACTTTTCCTTCAAGAGTATTAAACGTAGCAAGCAGTGGTAAGGGGATCCCTAATTATGTTAGCATGTTTATTGAACCAATTACTGTATTAGCTTTAAAAATCTGGTGTGCATTTGTGCAAGAGGTACTGGATTGCTGTGACACTTTGATTAGTTTTAATATTACTGGAAGAATAATTTTAGGTGTGGATTGTACACATTCTAATTAAACATAGCTTTCTATTACTCTGTGGAGTGGCATTCCTCTAAGACTATCTGTATACTGTGACAGGTTTCCGAGTAGCAGCCGTGTTAATCTGTATTCGCAAAAAGAAAAGGAGTACTTGTGGCACCTTAGAGACTAACCAATTTATTTGAGCATAAGCTTTCGTGAGCTACAGCTCACTTCATCGGATGCATTCAGACCAATGCATCCGGTGAAGTGAGCTGTAGCTCATGAAAGCTTATGCTCAAATAAATTGGTTAGTCTCTAAGGTGCCACAAGTACTCCTTTTCTTTTTGTGTATACTATGAGTGTTACTTCCCCTGCTCATATACTGAGCTTTTAGTCTGGATGTAGCCTTAGGCAGTAGTACTCTAACTCTGGTCTGCAGAACTCTTTCAGGTGGTTCAAAAGGCCACCAGAACAGATGGAGAAGGAAAGGGACTGGGGAGTTGGAATGGGAGCTGCTCCATGAAGATGTGTTAGTGCTTTTCGTCCAGAGCAAAAGCCACTGCTTAGATTGTCTGGCAGTACCTGTAGACAGTGGCCAGTCTGTGTTCTGCCTTGCACATATTGATAGAACTTTACTGTGCAAATCTCCAACTGGGGATCCAGGTTGAGGAATGAACCTCCCCCAAGTGCCCCATTATAGTGCACTAATCGTAAACCACCAGATGAGCTGTTTAAGATTTGAAGTAATTTTTGGTGACTGAATCTTGAGTTTATTGGTTAGGAGTGTTTTATGCGATTAAAATTCCTAAAACGATGTTATGGCAGTGCTTTCAATTAAACATCTTCAATGTTTGTGTTCAAGTGGCATTTAATTAGCATAAATAATTTGTCTAAGTCGAACTACAATTACCCATCAGGAGGAAGATTCTGATAGTACACTGTAGCAGTCAGTCCTCAAATACATTTTCAATAATCCTTTGCTATGTTTAACATACAGATTTCTTGTAAAATCCACATCAGTACAATTTGGGTCACTTCGTGAGAAGGCATGTTATATTTGTTTGTACAGCATCAATATTGTGCTTTACAGAGCGGTCTGAAGACAAGAACCGTCTGCAAAGAGATGACTGTGTAAAAAAAAAAAAAAAAAACAATCAGTGTACTAATTAGAGACGTGGGTTGGAAAGTTAGAAAGGTATGTATTTGAGTGGTGAAATAGAGCACCTGATTATCTGGAGAAGGGAACATTGTTTGTTAGGGGGGTTATTGGCATTTTGGAAAAGTATGATTTGAAGAAAGAGAGAGTTGCAAACTGGTTGACTGAGTCTGTAAAGGGCGTTTCAGGTGAATGGGGCTTCCTGGAGGACAACTTGGAGACGAGGACATGGTGAAGGGAGTAGTTAGTTAGGTAACCTGGGCATGGACAAGGGTCAGATGAGGAGAGATTAGAACAGAGTGGAAGCAGAAGCTAAATGTACATAACTTAGAAGATCAGGATGAGTGTTGGGAAGCTAGTGAAGGAATGTGAAGTGGGGCTGGAAAAGGTTGGGTAAATGGAAAGTGTAGATGGATGTTTTGGACAGGTTCAAAGCAGGCTAAAGAGGAAGGAATCAAGGGGCTGGAGATGAGAAGGTTGTGGTGATTGAAATGAGATGTATCAAGGGCAAGGGTTTTTGCGGTAGGAATGGGGAGAAGCAGAGAGAAGGATTTTGGAGGTGTTGCAAAGGGGGCAAATGGCAGGATTTAGTAACGGTATTAATATGGAGGCAGAAATAGAGAACAGAGTAAAATATGACACACAGTTTGCGAGGCTTGTATTCTCACAATTTGATTTACACTGACATAAGGAGTTTTCAGTTTTGTTCTCTGTGAAAGTCAGTGAGGGTGCACCTTGTGCTTTTATTTATTTATTTATTTATTTACTTACTTACTTAATTTCTGTGCAATTGTAAAGAATGAAGAAATTACAAGATCTTCCCTGTGGAAAACAGCTGGTGCATAAACCGTATGCTAACTGAAAATCCATATCTATTTCAAATTAAACAAAAGTACATATTGAGACAAGTCTAGTAGTGTAAAATACAAAAACTGAACCAACCCCCGTCTGCTAATTTCAATCTTCTACAAAATAGAACCAAATCTATTGAAAAAATCCTTTTGTACTGCTGCACAATGATCTTCCTGGTAAACTCTGTATCTCACCTTATTTCCTATCACTAAACCATGATATAAATAACTGTTGTAGTTTAATATTAATCAACTGGTTCTGTCAGATACTGTCTAGCTATTTCTAGCCCCCTCTTCTTGATCTGTATCTTAAGCATGGCTGTGTGTCCTTGGATATACTAGGATATGTGTGTGTTTGTTGTTTTTTTTTAACTTGTGCTGCTACTGGTTTGGATTTGCCAAGTACAGTGGATCAGCATATAACTGTGGGAGTAACCATTCAAACTTGATACGTTTCCCTGGCTCAGCCTCTGCATTCCGAGAGATGTGAATTTAATATGCATGTGAAACATTTATGAACTAGCCTCTTTAATTCCCAACTGTTACCCCATATAGGGCTTTCTCGGATCTTGAAAGGCCGATTGGAAATGACCAAGAACAGAGTGGTTGACTGGGCCTTGGGAGAATACATGGCTTTTGGATCTTTGCTGAAAGAAGGGATCCATGTCCGACTGAGTGGGCAGGATGTGGAAAGGGGCACTTTTAGGTGAGTACCAAGTTGGCTGCTGCCAAATACCAGTGGATGAAAAACTGCATGCAAATACAACTAGGGGTTCTCTTATGGATTATGATACTCGGGAAGGAATTATAGGCTTACAGTAACTGATTACATATGCATTTTGTGTGCTGTGTGTATGTATCAATCAGGTGTCTGTTTTATGTTTATATACTTAAAGATAACTTCCATAGGATGGAAGGATATAAAATTAGCAGCAAATGAATACTTGTTTTTATTAATATTTAATAATTGTTGTTTAACATTTATATTGAGGTAGTGCCCAGAGGACTTGTTTAGATCTGGGGCTCCATTGTGCTAGGTGCTGTTAAACTTGTATGAGGACACAGTCCTTTCCCTGAAGAGCTTAAATCAAAGACAAGTTACATACCAAGGGGGAGGGGAGGGGAATGAGTACAACCCAGTATATACAACTTTTATATATATTTGTATTTTCGTAATTAAAGGCATGTCAGCTATCCTCGCACACCCCCACCACCAAATTAACCATCAGTAACTGGCTAATTTCTTATAGCTGTTACAGCAGAGGTAAGAAGTAAAGTGGGGTTTGACTGTGGAGAACGTGCTGGCTGTGGTGGTGGAGGATGTTTGTGCATTTAGGACATTGTGGAAGAAGGCACTGATAATTATGGGGAAAACTAACAAACAGAGGAGGGTGCGCAATAAGAAACAAACGGAAAAGCAGGGAAGGGCAGATTTATGAATGGCCTTTTGCCTGAGGACAAGTAACTTGAGCATGGCATAGTTAGAGTAGTGGACGAGGATATGATTTTTATCAGCTAAATTTTGAATAGATTGGAGAGGGCAGCTAGGGAGACTGGAAAGAAAGTGGTTTCAGTAATTAAGATGAGAAGTAAGGAGGGTTTGAGTTTTGTGTATCTTGTTAGAAAGAATAGGATGCTTCTTTGAAATGTTATGAAGGAAGAAGTGGTAAGTTTTGGACACCACCGGGATGGTGTCGGGTTAGAGGGCTGAGAGGAGTTTAAATTGATGACAAGACATCTAGGTGGGAATGTTGGAGAGCCAGGCTGAGATTTGGGATTTGGTGGAGGGAGAGAGGCCAGGAGAATGGAAATGTAGATTGGGGGAGTACTTAGTTGCTCTCCCCAAGGACATAAAAGGCAGAGCAGGCTCAGCCATCCTTCAATTCCTTCTTACTGCCTATGGCAGCATGACAGAACCCCTGTGGTGTCCACTCTCTCGCATACTGTGCTAGTGTTAGTCAGAACTATAGTTATGTAGTTTGGCAAGTATGTGGTTTATATAGTTAGTCACCCATTAGCAAAAATATATATACAATAGGCTGTTAAGCGATTTAAAAAAATAATCGTGATTAATCACACTGTTTAAACAACCATAGAATACCATTTATTTAAATATTTTTGGATGTTTTTTACATTTTCAAATATGTTGATTTCAATTACAACACAGAACACAAAGAGTACAGTGCTCACTTTGTTTATTTTTGATTACATATATTTGCTATAAAAACAAAAGAAATAGTAGTTTTCAGTTCATCTCATACAAGTACTGTAATACAATCTCTTTATCATGAAAGTTGAACTCACAAATGTAGAATTATGTACGAAAAATAACTGCATTCAAAAAGAGAACAATGTAAAACTTTAGAGCCTACAAGTCCACTCAGTCCTACTTCTTGTTCAGTCAGTCACTGAGACAAACAAGTTAGTTTATATTTGCAGGAGACCATGCCCCCCACTTCTTGTTTACAATGTCACCTGAAAGTGAGAACAGGTGTTCACATGGCACTGTTGTAGCCTGCATCACAAGATATTTATGTGCCTGTTGCATTACAGATTCATATGCCCCTTCAACCACCATTCCAAAGGACATGCGTCCATGCTAATGTGGGGTTCCGCTCTCCAAAGCAGTGCGGACCAACACACATTCACATTTATTATCTGAGTCAGAAGCCACCAGCAGAAGACTGATTTTTCTTTTTTGGTGGTTCGGGTTTTGTAGTTTCCGCATCAGCGTGTTGCTCTTCTAAGACTTCTGAAAGCATGCTCCACACTTTGTCTCTCTCAGATTTTGGAAGTCACTTCAGATTCTTAAGCCTGGGTCGAGTGCTGCAGCTATCTTTAGAAATCTGACATTGGTACCTTTGTGTTTTGTCAAATCTGCAATGACAGTGTTCTTAAAACAAACGTGCTGGGTCATCATCCAAGATTAATATAATGTGAAATATATGGCAGAATGCGGGTAAAACAGAGCAGCAGACTTACTATCCTTCCGCAAGGAGTTCAGTCACAAATTTAATTAACGCATTATTTTTTTAACGAGCGTCATCAGCATGGAAGCATGTCCTCTGGAATGGTGGCCGACAATGAAGGGGCATACGAATGTTTAGCATAACTGGCATGTAAATACCTTGCAATGCCGGCTATAAAAGTGCCATGCGCATGCCTGTTCTCACTTTCAGGTGACGTTGTAAATAAGAAGTGGGCAGCATTATCTCCCAGAAATGTAAGCAAACTTTTTTGTCTTAAGGCACATCTACGCTGGCAAAGTTACAGCGCCAGCAGTTACAGCGCTGCTCAGAGAGCTCAGAAGGAAAACCGCTGTTGTGTGTTCACACGGACAGCTGCTTGTGCAATAGCGTGTTCATACTTGCGGCACTTGCAGTGCTATTTGGAGCGGTGCAGTCTAGGCAGCTGTCCCACAGAGCACCTCTTTCTCTTTTGCCGCTAAGACTTGTGGGAAGGCGGAGAGGGTTGCGGGGCATCCTGGGTCCAATACCCCATGATGCATTGCTTCGCATCCCAGCAAACCCTGTGCTTCCGTCTGCATTTGGCGCCATCTTTCAACAATTTGTGTACTGCGCGCCCTGTCTCTTTCCGGCTGCTGGAATGGATCGTGAACTGCTGACCAGTATGCTGCTCACTCTGACCAACTCGTCACAAGTGGCATTGGAGTTATTCCTTAAACTACAAAGTCAAGAGGAGTGCGACATTTATCTCACCACGCATAGTAGCTACGACACGAGATTGCTTGTGGCATTCACAGAGATGCTGACCACGGAGGAACACTGCTTTTGGACTCGGGAAACAAGCACTGAGTGGTGGGATCACATCGTGATGAATGTCTGGGTTGACAAGCAATGGTGCAGAATTTTCGCATGAGGAAAGCCACATTCCTGGGACAGTGTGATGAGCTTGTCCAAGTCGTGCGATGCAAGGACATGAGAATGAGAGCTGCTCTGTCATTGGAGAAGCGTGTGGCGATTGCATTGTGGAAGCTGACTACTCCAGACTGCTACTGGTCGGTCGCTTAACCAGTTGGGACTGGGAAAGTCGACCATTGGACTCATGTTGATGGAAGTGTGCAGGGCCATTAATCGCATCCTGCTCCAAAAGACCGTGACTCTGGGCAACGTGTGTGAAACTGTGGATGGCTTTGCACAAATGGACTTCCCTAACTGCGGAGGGGCGATAGATGGCATGCACATTCCAATTTTGGTACCAGGCCACCTAGCGATCAAGTACATTAATCGCAAGGGGTATTTCTCAGTGGTTCTCCAGGCACTTGTGGATCATTTCACGGACATTAACGCAGGCTGGTCCGGAAAGGAGCATGACGCGTGCATCTTTCGGAACACTGGTCTTCAAGAAGCTGCAAGCGGGGACTTTCTTCCCATACCAGAAGATCACCATAGGGGAAGTTGAAATGCCCAATGTGATCCTGGGAGAGCCCGCCTATCCCTTAATGCCGTGACTTATGAAGCCGTACACGGGGCAACTTGACAGCAGCAAGGAGCAGTTCAACAACAGGCTGAGCAAGTGCAGAATGACTGTTGAGTATGCATTTGGCTGTTTAAAAGCCTGCTGATGATGCCTGTATGGCAAGCTGGAAATGGCCGATGACGATATTTCTATGCTTATAGCTGCGTGCTGTATTCTCCATAATATTTGTGAAAGGAAGGGTGAAAGCTTCACTCAGGGCTGGACTGCAGAGGCTCAGTGCCTGGAGGCTGAGTTTGAACAGCCAGAGACCAGGGCTATTAGAGGGGCACAGTGTGGGGCCATAAGGATCAGTTGCAATTTGGGGCTGAAAGCCACTAATATTTGTTGCTATACTCGGGATTGTAGTGCTTTTAATGCTAGGAGGTGATTGGTGCACATGATGCAAGAAGGGACCTTAACATAATTGTATGTTGCTTTGCAGTGCTCTTTTTGCTTTCACTTAATAGAATAAAGATTATTTGTTTTCAAACCAACATAATTCTTTTATTAAAAGACGACAACTGGAGGAGAGAGTCAAACAACAAAAAATACATCAGCAGGGAGGCGAATGGGGGAAGGGAAAGTCTCCAGAGGACGAGTGGTCCCAGGACAGCTACAGAATTGTGTATGTCCAGGAATCATACCCAGCCTTCTCCTTTGGAGTACAATGCAGCGGGTGCTGTATGTCAGCAGGGCCAAACTGCAGAGGGATGGGTGTTGAGTGCAATGGGTAATAGGAGTCCACACTGCTGGACTGCGAGGAGGGAGGAGTGGAATGCTGTGGGTAGAGAGTGGAGCCAGGAGGTTGATAACAGTGGGTTGGCAGTGTGTGTGGGGCACATGGGAAAGAGTTTTGTGACAGCAGCTGCAGGGGAGGGTGGATGTGGAGCTGCTTGGTTTGAAGAGCTAGTGTTGCCTGGAGCGTGTCCACTTGGCGCTCCATAACATTTAAGAACCGCTCCATGGCTTCTTTCTGGTGTGCTGCGTTCTCCTTTCGTTCCCTCTTCTTGCTGTCCCGCCTTTCCTTCAATTCCTGTTTCTCAGCAGCAGAGTGCATCATAACCTCATGGAGACAGTCCTCCTTAGTTCTTCGTGGCCAGTTTCTAATTCTGCGCAGCCATTCTGCTGCAGATAAGGGAGGCTGGCCTCCCAAGGTCATCTCTGTGAAGTTTAAATGCAACATTTTACAGAAGCGATATTGTTTGCAACACAGATAACACTAATTCAGTGCTTTAAAACACAGCCAGTACTCACACCTGTCACTAACTGGCTGACCCCAGGCAAGCACACATGAGCCACAAGACCTCCTCTCCTGTTTGCGCTTCACCAAGATCCGACTGCTGTGATTGGCTAGGCTCCTCCAGGGTAGAAAAGAGCTCCTGGGCATGCATCTCTGACCTCCGAGTCATCCTCTGCCTCTGGGTCCCACTCCCTCTCTTTGTCCATGATTTCCTCCTCCTGGTTTGGTCTACTCTCGACTGGTACGTGAGCCAATGAAATAGCCACAGGGGCCTTTGCAGTGGAGGTGATCGCCACCGAGTATTGCGTCCAGCTCTTTGTAGAACCGGCAGCTCGTGGGCGCAGCACCGGAGCGGTAGTTTGCCTCCCATGCCTTGTGGTAGGCGTTCGCAGCTCCTTCACTTTTACCCTACACTGCAATGTGTCCTGGTCATGGCCCCTTTCTATCATGCATAGTGAAATCTGTTTGTAGGTATCATAATTCCTACAGCAGGAGCGCAGCTGGGACTGCACAGCTTCCTCTCCCCAAATGCAGATGAGGTCCAGCAGCTCAGCATTGCTCCAAGCGGGGGATCTCCGGGTGCGTAGACCAGGCATCGCCACCTGGAAAGATGCGCTGAGACCACTGCACGCGTCACCGAGCAAACAGGAAGGGGACTTTCAAATTTGCAAAGGAATCTACGGGGTGGTTATGACGGTTTGTCACCTGAGGGCAGGGCAATGGAGTTCAAACTGAAGACCATAATTTTTCCTTAGATAAGCTTCAGTTAGGCTAGCTCCTCTTCCCTCATACAGGGATACTAGCAATGTGGCAGAGGCTAAATCTCCAGGATTTGATACTTGTCCCTCACATGATGCTTATATGCCTATTAACAATGGGCATTTCTGATGCCCTCCACTGCAAGGGAAAAGGACGTATCCTGGAGTGGTGTTCAGTATGTCGCTTTTTCTTCAAACATAGTGGCTGCTGCTCAAGAGGGATCAAGACAGCAGAGACCTCCAAAGTCCATACCAAGAGAGAAGGACCCAACAAAATTGGATGTCTCGGGCCACAAGGTGTATTCATCTGCTAGCCTCCGTATGAAGGTGGTTAAATATTCTCTCCAAATATACGGGGTTAAGTTGTCCTCCGAAGGAGTACCAGGATTAAATCTATCACGATAGAGGGACAGTTGACTGCCTAAACTTCATTACAGGCTGTGCTGGACATGTCTGACACTGGTGTGCACTATGGCCACTGCATTAGCCAAGAGGAGGTCAACATGGCTTCAGTCCCCAAGGATGCCCAGGGAGGTCCAAGCCACTATCAAGGCCCTCCAATTTGAGGGCAATGAACTATTTAACATTACACAGATGATGCCCTCCATTCCTTCAAAGATTCAAGGATGGTTCTGAGCTCTTTGGGCCTCTGATGAAATGGAGAAACTGCCAACCAGCATGGCAGGGGTTAAAGAGAGCCTTTGGGCCCAGCTAGTCCCGCTCCATTATACCTGTAGCCAATGGCAGGCCTGGAGGGGAGAGAATAAGAGAACCTGGCTCAATCTGAATCTGACTGGTGAAGAGGCATGAACTAGCTGCCTCCCTAGGTGAAAGGAAGGGTCACTAGCCTGCCAGCCAAGGCTTCCACCAGGGAGTAAACACTGTCTTCACAGCCAAGGGAGACTGTGGAGGAGACCTAGGAGCCTCCAGCTACTGAAGTAGATGGGTGATTGAAGCACAGGGACATTGTGGAGTTTGGCCTCGCTAAACTTATGGCTGCCTCACCCAAAGGAGCCTGGGACAACAGCAGGGCACTGCCCCAAGTCCACGAGGGGGTGCTGCTGGAGGCAAGTCACTCCAGTGACTTGGACTATAGGGGCCACACCCCAAACTGAAGGGACAGTGGTAAGAAGTAGCCCAGGGCAGTGGATTTAGACTCCCTGCTGAGAGGTCCCCCTGTTCAGGGGTTGACTCACATGGGGCCCTGAGATGGCACCAGGTGGAGAGGGAGGGCCTGGGTCCCCCTACCCCACCACGTAAAAGACTTAGGCACCTTGCCTAGAGGTCAAGTGCACCAACAACTAGGCTGCCTGGCCCTCCAAGCACCCTGTTACAGGGCCTTTGTGTCCCAACCACAAGAAGAAAATGATCACCGCAACAGCAGTCTTTTAGCCAGTACCTATATCCAGTGTTACAATCAGCCATAGAGGACCTCAGAGCCACTGAGGGTGAGACAGATATTCCATCATGACCAACCCTCTGCTGTCTTTTCTGCTCCCTCACAGTCTAGGACTTCCCCCTGGCTGCAGGTTTGATGCCATCATTGAGAACCTGATAGAACTACCAGAGAATTTTTTTGCATTCTTACACCTCTTCTACCACCTCTGGACAGCTGCCTTTTTTATTTTCAGAAAGGCTTTTTTAGTTTGGGCTAGGATTACCTCAGATCGCTGGGTCCTGGAAATCATAAGCAAGAGGTATCCTATTCAGTTGCAGTTCCTTCCCACCTCTCCCTAGTTTCTGGATCTCTTTTTTGGGTACCCTTCTTCTGACTGTTAAAACAAGTAGACCCCTTCTACAAATTGGAGCAATGGGACCTTGAAGTTCAGGAGCAGCTATTTTTATTCCTCTTTTTTTCCCCTCTTATTCAAAAAGGGAAAGGGGATTTGCAGCCCATCCGGGACCTTTGACATCTCAAAATCTTCATTTGACATTTCAACTTCAGGATGGTGACTTTTTCCTCTGAAATCCCCTTTTTGGATCTTCGGAGCTGGTTTGCTGCTCTCATCATGCAAGATGCCTATTTCCATATATCAATCCATCTGGCCCATAGCAAAAACCTCAGATTCCTGGTAGGCACATCTCTCTACCAGTACAACTCCTACTCTTTGGTCTTCTCCACAACATCAAGAATATTCAGCAGTCCTGGCAGCTCATCTAAAGAGACAAGGGATCCAAGTCTACCATTAAGTCAAGAGAGAGAAATCCACACTGACTCAGACTCAGAGCGTAGCTCACAGAAGTGGTATTAGACTTCAGGACAACAAGGCCTACTTCTCACAGCAGAGATTTCATACCATAGTAGGTCTCATTAACCAGCTCCAAGCCCACCCAAGAACATCAGTGAAACATGGCTCATATTTCTGTGACCTAATGCACTTGTTACACAGCATGCCAGACTTCACCTATGCTCTGTGCAAGAGTGGTTGAAATCTGTATCTGCCTAAGACCACCGTGCATGTGGTGGTCATGGTCCCCCAAGAAATCCTTTCCTCATTTAAACTGGTGGAAGGATCTCCTCAGATGCACGATACTGTACTCTTCTAAGCATTTCTACCTGCCAAGACTCTGGTGACAGATGTTTCCACGCGGGGTGGGGCGGTTTACCTAGATCAGCTTCAAATTCAGGCTTGCGGTCCCCTCAGGAAACTCTCCTTCATACAAATGTTTTAAAGCTCAGAGCCAGCTACCTGGCATGCAAAGCATTCCCACCTCCTCTTCAGGGATCCACAATACAAATGCAGACAGACAACACTTCAGCTCTGCACTATGTCATTAGATAAGATGGAGCAATATTATCCCCATGCTTCAAGCGGTCTCTCTCCCAAGCCTGCTGGGAGCTGGTGTGGGGCTCCTAATTACTGCATGTTTTCAGTGCCACTCCTCTCTCCCCACTGGCCAACCAAACAGGCAGGAAGCAGCGGTCTGGGTTGGAGCTGAGCCAGATGGATGGTGGCACGTAGTGATACCCCCGCATACTCCCAATCCCTGCCACAAGCAGTTGAATTAGCTCAATACTATGATTTTCCCCCCACAACAAGGGGGAGGCAGAATCATGATTTACACAGGGCCTTAGACATGAATGAATACAGAATTCGATCGCTTGACAAAATGTAAGTGGGGCCCCTGTCCCGATCTGACTCTCAATGGAATAAAATCTTAATGATGTATTTAATTGAATCCTTTGATGCGAAGCCCGTTGCTGGTAGTGGATGAACTAGCAGCTGCCCTGTGCTTAATTGTGATTGCCTACAGTAACTCATGATGAACCAATTTGGCCTGTTAGCCTGTTTCCTTCTGGTATGCAGCTCCACATGTTTCTGCTTAACTTCATTTACTATCAGACCTTTGAGGCTTTCTTCTCCCCCTTGTTCTTTTACTGTCATTTTAACAGAATCATTGGGACAAGCATTTTTTAAAAAGAGATAAATCCACTGAAAGTATCTTCCTAGCTTCAGTGTTAGGATCTGTTTTCGTAAGGTGCTCAGCACATCCAGGGAGATGCTCAGCACCCCAGCTCTCCTTAAATTCAGGTAGGAGTTAAGGTGCTCAGTTCTTTGTAGAATCAGGGCATTAGTCAGCTCTCTTAAAGTGATGATTGATTAATATAGTGGCATTCTTGCATAGACCTGCAACAAGGCAACATCCTGATTCTGTAATATAGCTTGTGGGAGAATCTTCTTTTTAGAACAAACAGCCTGATTTCAATGCAAGTGTAAGGAAGTAAATAACTTAGTGGCTGCATAGCCACATAGGGTATGTCTAAACTGCAGCTGTTGGGTGTGGTTCCCAGTGTGGGTAGACAGACTCAGTACTCTAAAACTAGCAGTTTTGACATTGTGACACAGGTAACCACTTGGACAAGCCACGTGACTCCAAGCTCACTTGACCCCCAGGGTCCAAGCTTGGATGCCAGCCTGAGCTGCAATGTCCATGCTATTTTTAATGCATTAGCTTGAGCGGAGCTAGTGCACATCTGTGTAATCACACTGGGAATCGCACCTGACAGCTGCAGTGTAGACATACCTATAGGGAACACAAAACCACTTACTAGTTTAAATGACTTCTCTTAAGTGACAAGAGGCTCCTACACTATCTGATTATAGCACTGGAATTTATTAATCAGCCTTTTGGAAAATCAGAAAAAATTAGGGCTGTTGTGTGATTTTAAAAAAAGTAATACAATACCATTTATTTAAATATTTTGGATGTTTTCTACATTTTCAAATATTATTGATTTCAATTACAACACAGAATACAAAGTATACAGTGCTCACTTTATATTTATTTTTAATTACAAATATTTGCACTGTAAAAATGACAAACAAAAAAAATAGTATTTTTAAATTCACTTCAAACAAGTACTGTGATGCAATCTCTATCCTGAAAGTGCAACTTACAATTGTAGATTTATTTTTATTACATAACTGCACTCCATAACAAAACAATGTAAAACTTTAGAGCCTACAAGTCCACTCAGTCCTACTTCTTGTTAGTCAATCGCTCAAATAATTTTTTTTTTACGTTTGCAGGAGATAATGCTGCCCGCTTCTTGTTTACAATATCACCTGAAAGTGAGAACAGGCATTTGCATGGCATTGTTGTAGCCGGCGCTGCAAGATATTTATGTGCCAGATGCACTAAAGGATTCATATATTCCTTCATGCTTCAACCACCATTCCAGAGGACGTGTGTTCATGCTGATGACAGATTCTGCTCAATAATGATCCAAAGCAGTGCAGACCGACGCGTGTTCATTTTCATCACCTGAGTCGGATGCTACCAACAGAAGGTTGATTTTCTTTTTTGGTGGTTCAGGTACTGTAGCTTCTCCATCAGAGTGTTGCTCTTTTAAGACTTCTGAAAGCATGCTCCACACCTCATCCCTCTCAGATTTTGGACGGCACTTCAGATTCTTAAACCTTGGGTGCTGTCGCTATCTCTAGAAATCTGGTGTTTGAACCTTCTTTGTGTTTTGTCAAATCAGCAGTGAAAGTATTCTTAAATCAAACAACATATGCTGAGTCGTCATCTGAGACAACGATAACACAAAATACAGGCAGAATGCAGGCAAAATCGTAGAGCAGGAGACGTACAATTCTCCTCCAAGGAGTTTAGTCACAAATTTAATTAATGCATTTTTTTTTTTAACAAGCATCATCAGCATGAAAGCACGTTCTCTGGAATGGTGGTCGAAGCACGAAGAAGCATATGAATGTTTAGCTGATCTGTGATGCCATGTGAATGCCTGTTCTCACTTTCGGGTGACATTGTAAATAAGAACCGGACAGCACTACCTCCCATAAATGTAAACAAACTTGTTTCTGTTATTGATTGGCTGAACAAGAGGTAGGACTGAGCGGACTGGGGGGCTCTAAAGTTTTGCATTCTTTTGTTATGGAGTGCAGTTATGTAAACAAAAAATATCTATATCTGTAAGTTGCACTTTCATGATAGAGATTGCCTACAGTACTTGTATGAGGTGAACTGAAAAATACTACTATTGTCATTTTTATAGTGCAAATATTTGTAATAAAAAATAAATAAAGTGAGCACTGTACACTTTATTTTTTGTGTTGTAATTGAAATCAACATATTTGAAAATGTAGAAAAACATCCAAAAATATTTAATACATTTTCAATTGGTATTCTATTGTTTAACAGTGCGATTAAAAATGTGATTAATCGCGATTAATATTCTTAATTGCATTTTTTTCGTTAATCACATGAGTTAACTGTGATTAATTCACAGCCCTAGTAAAAATGAAATAACATAAATGCTTGTGGTGTTGAATACTAAAGTCTTCCATGATCATAACTGTTTGATTTATGATAGCCTGCTCTTGCTTTACTGTTAAGCTCATGTTTGCCTGCAGCAGCGGGAAGGATCTGTCAAGTGCTTTTGCTAGAGTGGCATGACTGTATATCTTAATTGCAATTGGTTAGGAACAGCTGGACAATATGGAATGAAATTAGAAAGTACTCCCAAAAATCAGGCTAGGTCATAGTATATCAAATGATGGTAATTAAAAAAAAAAAGTGTGGAAAAAAATCCCTGTAGAAATTTGTACGGCTTAACATGTAATTTTCAGACTGATTTTCAGCAGGGGAAAGAGGCAGAAACATTTTCTAGGCATGGGGGCACAGCTAAGAGTCTGTGTAGCTTTAAATAAATCTTGTCTGTTGTTCACTGATTGTGTGACCTGATGTGTTATAATAAATGTGTGTCACTCCCATAATCATTAACAGGAGTTTCTCAAAATTCCCATGCATTGATATTAGAACAAGTCCTTCTACAAGAGATTGAGGAATGAGCCTTATATCCAGACATGCCAAACCCTTGAAAAAAATGCAGAAATTGGGCTTGTTTTTGGCTTAATTAGTTTGTGAGTTGCTTGTTGGCTAGTTTTTGGCTTGTAGCTTGTTGCTTCTTTTTTTGATTGGCTCCCGGCAAGGGGGGAGAGAGTCAGGGGTGCACAGCAGGCCCACCACAGTCCCAGGCTGCACGCTGGGGGGATCTAGTAATATAGAGTATTGGTTTCAGAGTAACAGCCGTGTTAGTCTGTATTCGCAAAAAGAAAAGGAGTACTTGTGGCACCTTAGAGACTAACTAATTTATTTGAGCATAAGCTTTTGTGAGCTACAGCTCACTTTATACATGTATCCGATGAAGTGAGCTATAGCTCACAAAAGCTTATGCTCAAATAAATTGGTTAGTCTCTAAGGTGCCAGAAGTACTCCTTTTCTTTTTATAGAGTATTGGGATTCTTAGGGATTGGCTTGTTTTGGCCTTTTTTTTTTTTTTTGAAATGGGATTAGCTTGATTTTTGGCTTATTGTGAAAGTTGGGGTGTTTATTTACCATGTGAAAGTTGGCAACTGTGATTGTATCCAGTGTACCCTTGCTTCAACCTGTGATTACTATAAAAATCAAATTTAAGTAAAATTTGAGAGATACGCAATTATATTTTAGAAGTACTGTATTGCCATAATGAGAACATCAGGGCAGTTGTTCATTATTGTTTTTGCTATCTTGTAGCTTCCTAAGGTGTTAGCAGTAGTGTAGTCAGCAGTACTTTCCATAACTGTTTGGTTCACAACAGGACTCAGCCATATCTTTGTGGTGACACTGGGCAACAGAGGCTAGTCAGGGATCTGGAACAAGATACAAAGGGTTGTCCCGTATCCAGCGGCCTCCACGCAGGATCCCCATTATATTAATTTTAAGAGTCCTGTTTCTTCTCTGAGGGGACACTACCCCATTAGCTCTCACTAGTAAACATGCAGATCAGCTAAAACAGTAGAATTTATAATGAGCCTTTTACTTCCCACCTCAGCACTCCGTATTGTTTATAATTAGCAGTAGAAAGGGAGCTGGATACTGCTGCAGGTAAAAGTACAGTCCCTTTCTCTTTCAGCACCTAGGAATGAGGGAGGACAGGGGGTAGAGGGAGGGAACCTGAATCTGCATCAACATGAAGAGTTGCAGAGAGACTGCCAAGGGTCAGTGCAACATCAAGACGTGATTTTTGTGTCTGTATAATTCTGATGAAGTGGCTCTCCAGCTATGCTTACTCTAGTCAACATCTACTAGGGAACTTAATTGTCTTCCCAAAAAGCATGCCATATATTAGTTTTATTTTCCCCTGGTGGGTTTCAGGGGTAGGGGAAGGGAGGTAGTATCAAGAGAGCATTCCTGCCTCAGAGCTACCCTTTATCCTGTTTTTAGTGTTGCTCTTCAATAATCCCGCCTGTCCCTGATCTTATGCTATTAATTAATTTCTATATAGATTTGAGAGCTGTTTTGCTAAGATGCATTAGAACCGAGGACTACAGAAAGAGTCTGTCTCTAATTTGTTCAGCATCAGCAGCTACACAGCACATAATAGCTATTATCAGTGTAATAGCCCTCCTTACCTTAGCGGTTGTAGAACTGAACATATTGGTGTGATTCACTCAGTTAGTCTTGCTCAGGAAGTTAATGGATTACAGTAATTACTTCAGTCATCTCTGTTTTGATAATGTTCCTTGGTGCACCATTCTAATGCTGATTAATGAAGTTCTGGAGAGCTGTAAAAGGTGGGAATGGCAGTGTAAAGTGAGGAAGAGGATGCAACTGTTCTAAGTCTTAGTCCTTAAAAATACTCAATAGGTAATACTTTGCTGTAAAAAGACACACCACTGTCATTTTTGGAAGAGGACTAATAGAATTTCACAGCTCGTTGTAATTTGCACCTTCTGTGCAATGGTGTCCATCTTTCATGTTTGGAGTGCAGAAATACACCAATCTAGCTTCCGTACCTATTACCTAGCAACAAAACTACGGTATTCTATCTGCTAGAGAAGGCATAATGCTATTTTAATAACCGAATATTAACTGTAAAAGATCTTCTAAATTTTTATTATTTTTACAAATATTTTTAGCAAAAACTGCACTGATGCTGATGCATTTTCACAACTCTCTAATCTCTCCGGTGTCGAAAAACCAACTGTGAATAGCCCGTGAAAGAACATTTATTTTTATGTGAATACTCTACCCTTATGTATGGTGGTACTTCTGTGATTCAGACAGGAGCTATAATGGTGTATAGAAGAGGTAGTTCCATTGAAGTCAGTTGCCAGGACATATTATTTTACCTTAAATCTTAGAAACTCTTTGGGAACATATGAAAAAATATAGCCAAATAATCATTTGTATCTACATCTGTTTGTAGCCATCGCCACCATGTACTCCATGATCAAGAAGTTGACAAGAGGACATGTGTTCCCATGAATCACCTCTGGGAACAGCAAGCCCCCTACACTGTGTGCAATAGCTCCCTTTCGGAGTATGGAGTTTTAGGTAAGTCTCGGAAGATGCCTGGGAAGTTTTCTTATGAAGTAAGATGTCTCAAATGAGATCTGGAAATTGATGACTGCTAATTAAAAGCAGTTTTGTTTAAATCGTAAATTAAAGATGGTTGAACCTGCACCTATTGAAAGGTTCTGTTCTGCTAAGATTTCAGACATTCAGATCTTATCTGAGCCTCTTAACTCTTCCCTTAGATTTCTGGTACTTCCTGCAGCTGGTCAGACTGGAAATGCAACAAAAACAGCTTTTTGTTCTAACTTAGCGCTTCTGTTCTAACTTAGCGCTTCTGTTCTAGTAGTAACGTGCCGGGCAAGGGCATGAAAATGAAATAGTGTGACTGCTAATCAGTTTTTTCTTTTTATTGAACTACCTGAAAAATCTTGTTTTTCAAATTTACTCTAGTAATTTTATTTGTCATTTGTCCTTCATTGATTAAGGTGGGGTTATTGTTAAAAATTATTATTACAACTAATAGCTGAGAGCTCTTGCTATTGCCCTGGTGTGGCAGTGGGTGTAGTAATCCACCATCTGTGCTTTCTCTCTCCCACAACCAATGCAATCATTGCATGCAGATTAGCTGCAGAATAAGGGTAGTGATTGGTTGTGTTACTTCTGATATCACTGGGGTCT
The DNA here is from genome assembly GCF_015237465.2 of Chelonia mydas. NCBI lineage: Eukaryota > Metazoa > Chordata > Testudines > Cheloniidae > Chelonia > Chelonia mydas. The sequence goes on along the minus strand of NC_057853.1, from coordinate 70,670,404 downwards.
AGGTCTCTTGGTATGGCATACATTCCTTGCTGTGGCTGTACACCTCATGGGTGTAATTGGTACAGTCAGAATGGCTGAAAATTTATAAACTGGATGGTAATGAACTTTGAAATCCAGTGATTTATTGAACTAGGTCATATTCTAAATAAAAAGAGCTCTCAACTATGCTTGTAGCTATTTCCATCACTAACAGACGTTCTAGGTTTCAGAGACACAGATAGTGACAATCCTGGAATCTTATTATGTAGACCAGAGGTGGGCAAACTACAGGCTAAGGGCCGCATCCGGCCCACCAGACGTTTTAATCCGGCCCTTGAGCTCCTGCCGGGGAGCGGGGTCGGGGGCTTGCCGTGCTCCGCGTGGCTCATAGAAACAACAGCATTTCCCACCTCCGGCTCCTACATGTAGGGGCAGCCAGGGGACTCCACACCCTGCCCCCGCCCCAAATGTGGCCCCTGCAGCTCCCATTGGCCGGGAATTGCAGCCAATGGAAGCTGCAGGGGTGGCTTCTGTGGACGGGGCAGCCCGCAGAGCTGTCTGGCTGTGCTTCCGCATAGGAGCCGGAGTGGGGACATGCCACTGCCTCTGGGAGCTGCTTGAAGTAAGCACCGCCCAGAGCCTGCACCCCTGACCCCCTGCCCCAGCCCTGATCCCCCTTCTGCCCTCCAAACCCCTCAGTCCCATCCCGGAGTACCCTCCTGTACCCCAACCCCCTCATCCCCAGCCCCACCCCAGAGCCCACACCCCTAGCCGGAGCCCACTCCTGTATCCCAACCCCCAAAAAGTTTGCCTACCCCAATATAGACCCTAATCCAAATTTTGCCCTTCTGTGATGGACCACGATTTGGTCCATTGTGTCTTCTTTTAAAAAATGACACTAAAATATGTAAAATGGACTGGAAAAGTTTTGTTGGGTTTTTTAATGTTGAGACTGATGACGACCATGCCTACAATATCATGTATGCAGGTCTGCTCAAACTGTAGCATCATTACACACCTGCTATAAAAATGCTTTCTTCCGCTTCCTCTTTACCACTGTTCCTGTCAGCTGCTTAAAACCTAATTGTGCATGGTGTGAGGGGAGGAAAAAAGCGGGTGCGAATTCAGAAATCCTACCAGAGAATAGTTGACACTGATCACTAAAGGAGCATAGCTGAAACACCCCAGGCATCTCTTATACAATTTTCTGTTAAAGACTAATGGTAATGGTGAAGTCATTAGATTTAAAATCTATTTTAGGAGAAGGCTGTTGGGCAACATATGCAGAAATTCATCAGCAAAGATTATGGGGAAAAGAATTGTGAAGCAGTCAGAGTCCAAACTGAAATTAAAATGGTTCAGAATATTCCTTCTTCTCATGTATTAGCACTTTGAAAATACACCATGTCTACATCGTAAAGCAGTGGGGTTCTTTTGAGGGTATACACTTGCTAAAGAGGGATTTTAGCTATATAATGTGGCTTTGCAAATTTATTAACAACTTGATGAGAGGCGGTGCTATGAGTAAAATCATGGATGCCTGGGAATATAGATATAAAAACCTGTTCCAACCTTATGTGTATTGAGTGCTATTCCAAATTTACTACATAAATTGAGATCACAAATCTTTGTTAAAAATTGCATTAATCATAGTGAATCAAATTATACTGCGGCACTGGCCAGACATTTCACCTTCAGCTGGGGGTGAATGGATGACCTCACTCAGACAAGCTGTAGGTGGCAAGAGGATGATATGTGAAGCACAAAATAAAATTGATAATATATCAAGAAGCTTTATTGGCTCTGTGGATAAATAATGAAGAACTATTACGTATCTATTTCACAATTCAAATGAAAGCAAAAGGGAAAAAATGAAGAGTTAATAGATAGCAGTGGCTTATAATAAGATTAGCATCTGTTACGTGGATATTTGGCTGTATAAACATTTTGAGGATTGTATTTTAATGTATGTTTGTCATTTAGGTCTACAGTGTTAAAATTCAGATAGAACAAGACAGCGTGGTTAGAGCACAGGCCTAGGAGCTGGGGGTTCCTGGGCTCTTCTGTGTTCTTCCCCTGACTTGGTGTGTGAGCAGTGATGGGACACTTCAGTGTTGTATGCCTCAGTTTGTCTCTCTGTAAAATGGGTATATTGATACTTACTTGAGGTGGACATGACGGCGGAATTTCATATGGGATAAGATTTTTTTTTTTTTTTGCAGTCCTCTCCTATATTTTTGCTCTATTTTTTTTTTAATCCTGTGCGTTTTTAAATGGGTGCACTAATTCAAGTTCTGTAACTAGGGAAGTGGTTTTGTTGTTTGTTTTAAATAAATTCACAAATACTTAGCCAAATGTCTGCTTTTGGAAAAAGTGAACGCTGAAGCAATATTTTTTAAATTAGCATGGCATCTTCTCTCATCTAGATGAAGACACTCCGGCAGATCAGGGTACAGCCTTGTATAATATGACCTGTCAAATCTGATGTTTCCAGGGTGTGAAAGCGGCAAGGAAACAATAATGGGACTCTTTTTATACATTTTAGAAGGGCAGTAAAAAAAATTTGTTTTGCAATTCCTCTGAAATGTGTGTGGATGAAGGGTACTACATGAGCACAAATTAATATTACTAATATTGATATTTTAAAATAACATAATTTTAAAAATCCTTAGTTAGGCATTCTCCAATAATGAAGGAAACAAAATGGAGAGAGCAATTTACAGTGGGTGAGTGTGACAAACCAGATTTTTGTAATTAGAAATTTTTTATTAGAAATTCCATCTTGTATGTGAGTGGGTTAAAATTTTAATATAATAAAGTCCTTTTCCTCTTTCGTTAGCTGTAATGACTTTAATTAATTTTGTTAACATTTACCATATATCATGGCGCTTGGAAATGTTTACCTTTGCAAATTTGTATTTATAGAGAGAAATAGTTTTCAGATGAGAGAGCTCCAAATGGATGTTTACCTCTTTTATTAAGAACTTTGATCAAACATAACTTCTTTATCATTCTAATCCATTTTGCCAGTAACATTTTTAAGGAAAGGTTTATTTATTTGTTTTTGAATGGATAGTTTATTAATGTAATGTCATAGCTTCTAAGTGGTCAGAAAGCTTTGTGCACAAGGAATAGATTCTTCCTCAGGAGAGAAATCAACACCTTGTTCCAGTTCAAGTTGTATAGAGCTAGAAATAAGAACTGTTCAGTGTTATCTTATGTGTTTTTGAAACTTTAAAGAGTCTGTTTTAAAGGTTAATATTCAAACAAAACTGTTTTGTAAAATCGCTCCTGTAAAAACAAAAGAAAAAAATCATTAATAGCCAAAGACAACATATGGGACAGAAACCCAACAACAATTGCACAGACACAGGATTAATTATTCTAGTCCATATACAATTATTTACTCACTTCACAAGTTCAGCAGGACTGCAGATATTAAAGCAGATATATTGTATCTTGCTCATCATCATGGTATTTGTGCCTCTAAATCAAGGCCTTGCCTACGTGGGATAGTTGCCTCAATTTAACTTAAATCTGTGTGTTAAACTGATACAAATCCCTATGTGGAAACTCTTATTTTGGTTTAACTTACACAGGATGCTGTTCGGGTGTCAGTTATTTCTGTGGTATTTGTTTGATTATTAGAGAGTGATGGGAAAGAGGGCTTTCTATGCAGAGTAGTTAGTGACTTCTGCTTTCTGGGCTGTCCTTTTCTGAATACAAAGAGGGGGGGAAATGCAAACTTTCCCAGTCTGAGGATTTGCTGCTTCAAGAGAGGAAGATGGAAAGAGGAGCAGAGTTTTTGTTCTAGGGTGACCATATTTCCCAAAGGGAAAATGGGACACTGTGTGGGGATAGCCTGAGGCCCCTCCCTCTCCCCGAGTGGGGGACTGACCCAAGTTACTCACCGGAGTGCCATCCCCGCTCCCCTTGCGAGGCAAGGGGGTGCTGCTTGTCTGAGCTGCCCTCCCCTTCCCACCCTCCCCCGCCCCCGAGACTGGGAGTTGCTGCTCGCCTGAGCCCTGCCTGCCCCCACCCTCCTCACTCAAGGCTGGCATCACTACTCATCCCAGCCACACCCACGTTCCTCAATTTTTTGATGAAAGTGGGCCTTTGTCCCATTTGCTTGACTAGTCGAGTTGGCAAGAGCAAATGGGACAAAGGCCCACTTTTGCCAAAAAAGTCAGGATGGCCAGGACAGGGCTTAAAAAAAAAAAAGACTGTTCCAGCCAAAACGGGACGTGTGGTCACCCTATTTTGTTCTCCCGTTACCACTACTGCATGCACAACCACTGTTCAACAAGAAGCTTTGGAGTGGTGGTCCTGCAAGTCTCTAATATTGCAGTGTGGCTATGAAGGGAAAAGGAGTTATTGTGGATTTAATTTGTGTCTGTGTAAACATGCAAGAACTCAAATCGTTTTGGGAATTTCCTTAGTTTCTGTGGATTAGAGGTCATTAAGTAAGAATGGATTGAATAGCCTGCATGACAATACCACAAATTGTTTCCCTGGCAGGTGAAGAAGCAGAGAGCTGGCGCCTGTTCAGAGCTGTGAGGTCTGCACCAAGTTATTGCTTTCCCTGTTAGGAGCACCTGGAGTATAATAGCTCCACTAAAATGATATTCTGACAAGACTGATTTGCCTTAGTGATAAAACCAGAACAGGCTAGTTACTTTGCATTTTAAAAAGCTATTTGCTTTCAGATGCAAAGTGAGAGGGATGTGTACGTTTAAGGGTTGTATTCGGAGCACTTCTACTGTTTTAGATTTTGTTTGTTACAGTGCAGCCTAGTGGATAGGGCATTAGACTGGGATGTGGCAGGTGTGGGTTCAGTTCCTGGCTCTCGCTAGTCTGCTGCTTGAGCTTTAGCAAAGAACTTCCCTCCCTGTGCCTCATGTCCCCATCTGTAAAATTGAGATAATAATACTAAACTTTTTAAAGTACGTTGAGATCTAAAGATGAAAAGCACATATAAGAGCTAGGCATTACCATCTATTAACCTGGGTGTATTGTTTTAGTTATAGCTGGATTATTGCAATTCAGTTAGTCTCATAAAAATAGTATTTTAGCTGCAGGTTATTCGGTTTCAGCAATAGGGAAGTCTGGAAGCATAACCGAGTTGCTCTGGGAAGGTATTAAGCTAGGGTTGCCAACTTTGTAATCACACAAAACCGAACACCCCTGCCCTCCCCTTCTCTGAGGCCCCGCCCCTGCCCGCTCCATCCCCTCTCCCTCCAACACTCACTCTGCCCCATCCTCACTCACTTTCACTGGGCTGGGGTGGGGGTGAGGGCTCCGGCTGGGGGTGCAGTCTCGGGTGGGGCCGGGTATGAAGGATTTGGGGTGTGGGAGAGGGCTCCAGGCTGGGGCAGAGGATTAGGGTGTGTGGGGGGAATATGGGCTCTGAGCTGAGGGGACAGGCTCTGGGTACGGCCAGAAATGAGGGGTTCAGGGTGCGGGAGAGGGCTCTGGGCTGGGACAGGGGGTTGAGGTGTGGGGGGGTGAGGGCTCCGGCTGGAGGTGCGGGGTCTGGGGTGGGGCTGGGGATGAGAGGTTTACGGTGCAGGAGGGGGCTGCGGCCAAGGGGTTGGAGGCGGTGAGGGCTCTGGCTAGGGGTTTGGGCTCTGGGGTGGGTCTGGGGATGAGGGATTTGGGGTGCAGGAGGCGGCTCTGGGCTGGGGCAGGGGGTTGGGATGTGAGGGGGTTTGCGGGGTGTAGGCTCCGGGAGGGACTCTGGGCTGGGGCAGAGGGTTGGGGTGGGGGATCCTGGCAGTGTTAACCACAGCTCCCAGGAAGTGGCCACCAGGTCCCTGCAGCCCCTAGGTGCATCAGTGAGGCTCCGCGTGCTGTGGCTGCCCTCGCACCAGCAGGAAGCTTGCCTAAGCCCCGGGCTCCTGCTGCACCACCAACCGGACTTTTAACAGCCCCTTTTCAGCCAGGCATTCTGATCGAAACAGGATGCCTGGCAACCCTTTATTGAGCAGAAGGCCAGAATATAGTTTCACCAGTTTATCTAGACATGTTAATAGAGGAAGAGAGCAGACATAATTTACAGGCCCCTTATACACACTCAGCCTACTAATACATATTCATTTGTTACTTTAAATGTGTTGGTTTTTTTGTGTATACTTCCATCTTTCTTCATTCTCTTGAACCTCCACAGGCCTCTTATTGATGATATTCTCCTTATGGGAGTATGGTTCTCTCTATCCAGCCAGAGCTCAACACTGGCTTCATGATTCTAAGACTTTCCCAGGGTCTCAGATGCCTCAGAGTCATAGAATCATAGAAACTTAGGGCTGGAAGAGACCTTCAGAGGTCATGTAATCCAGCCCACTTCACTGAGGCAGGACCAAGCATACTTAGATCATCCCTGACAGATGTTTGTCTAACCTGTTCTTTAAAACCTCCAATGACAAGGATTCCACAACCTCCCTTTGAAGCCTATTCCATTGCTTAGCTATCCTTATAGTTTGAAAGTTTTTCCTAATATATAATCTAAATCTCCCTTGCTTCAGATAAAGCCAATTACTTCGTCCTACCTTCAGTGGACATGGAGAGCACTCACTGACTGTCCTCTTTTTAGAACAGCCCTTAACATATTTGAAGATTTATCATAATTCTTCTTTTGTGAAGACTAAACGTGCCCAGTGTTTTTAACCTTTCCTCTTTGGTCAGGTTTTCTAAACCTTTTTGTTGCTCTCCTCTGGACTCTTTCCGATTTGCCCACATCTTTCCTAAAGTGTGGTGCCCAGAATTGGACCCACTACTCCTGTTGAGGCTTCATCAGTGTTGAGTAGATTGTATTGCCTTATGCTGGGAAAAGACAAAACTCCCAGACACATGAGATTTGAAGACAACAGATAGACCACTAGAGACTCCTGGACCTTCTTAGGCCTGGAGATGGAATTCAGTATGATTTTATGGTTAACCGGGAAAGGTGAGGAAGAATATTAATCTATTGATTTTAAACTTTTTTGGAAGTCTTAAAGGTTTGAATTCATTTTGTCATTTGGAATAAGGCTGGTGCTTAGGCTTTCTGAACCATTTTGTTCCTAGTGAACAATTATAAAATCCGTTACAGCATAGTAGTCTAAAAGTCCACAGTACCTTTCATTGTGAATGATCCCTATGTTTATGTAGAGATAGCCGCATATCCGTGGTGAGATCATTATCTCTGTGTTGGAATATGGCACTACACCATTTTTTTTAGTAGATGAAGAGAGAGCCAATATCATTATCCAACTAAAACTGCAGCAGGAAATTAGGTATACAATGTAAAAACTGAGGGCCAGGTTCTTACAAGGCCATATAGTGGGGCTGTTGGACGGCATAAGGGGGCTTCCCCTACCTCTTGAGCATCAGTATTTCCTTGGTTCAGAAACCAAATAGATGATGTTGATCTCACTGGCTCTTCTGGGCTGTATTCAAGTTAGTGATTTAAAAGAGAGCTTGTGTATCCCAGTACCAGTCCCCAGTGTATTTCTTTAAATCTAGCAGCAAGTCTTTCCTTATGGTTTTCTGCTTACTGACATCCGACTAATAAGTCATGTGCGGTCATCTCAAAAACGCTTGCTAGATTATTTTAATTTTCATGCCTTAGGACACTTGAAAATCATATGAATTAAGCTGCAGCCTTACTTTTGTTACTTGAAAGATGCAAGTTCTTGGGACAGTCACGCAAACTGCTGTGGGGGAAAACACAGAATGGGTTGTGCAAGTTGACACTTTTCTTAACACCACCCTATCCCTGCTATAATGACAAAAGAATGATTGAGAGAGCACATGGAACAGGAACAGAACTAATAACTTGCACTTATACCTTGCCTTTCATCTAAGGATCTCAAAGCACTTTGCAAACCTGAAATGAATAAGCCTCACGCAATGCCCTTGTGAGCCTGGTAAAGGATACATATGTGTTGGGATCATTTGAGCCTCCCATTAAACACAGCCACTTCTGGGGTACAGTATAACAGTGTTTAGTGGTGCACAGCTACATTAAATAACAGTTTAGGACAAGAAGTAAGGAAGAGTACCATATTCATTTGAAATTTCAAGATAATATTGGTATACAGAACTTAATTACCTGGGTCAAAATTTTGGTCAGGAGACAGGGTTAAGCTCCCTATGCTTATTAAAAGTTGATGACCACAAGCGGTCAGGACTTCAGTTTTATGTCTCATCTGAAAGTTAGGCTACCCCTGTCCTAGTAGAGCACAGCATATGTGCAAATAAGCCTTGAACAAATTAGCCATATTGCATATGTTCTCAACCATGTCACCCAATCAGCAGAAATAGTCTCTTAATGTTTGTTTAAAATTAGAATGGGATTCAAACCTATCTGGGGAAATCTATTTTGTAAATACCTTTGGGAATTTGCAGTGAAGAAGTTATACAGGCTTTACGCTCTTCGAATGTTCTTAGAGACAGCAAGACCACACAGAAAAGGAGGGCGGAGGTTTAAAATGTCTTTTGGAAGATAGCATTGTTGGGGGTGAGGATGGTCAGCTAGGGCCATCCAAGGAGATTGAATTGAAGGGAAAAGGCCAGTCCTTCTGAGCCTTTAGCTTTCTTTTGGCAAGAAGAGAACAAGGAGCATCTGTTGGAGTCATGGATGGGCCGTTCACAGAGTTCAGCACCACAGGGACATAGTGGTTCATCAACTTTCTTTCATCAAGTTGGGTCCAAACATCTGGAATAGAATTTCCATAGGAACTGTGCATAAAAAGTCACTTTCCAAAAGTGGATACAAACAATATAGATCCATGTATAAAAGGATTCGTTTTTAGGATCTCACTCCTGCCGCCCCCTCCCCCCCCCCCCGCACCCCGCTGACATAGTCAAATTGTCCTACACATTCATCAGCCTTCCAGGAGAGTGTATATACTGGTCATCCCAGGTAGAAGGACAGACTTTCAGATTGCAGGAGTGACCATTAAAAGTTTAGACGTAAATATCTTTGGTTTATGCATTTCTAACTAACTTTCAAAAAATCAGGTGATATATGGCAAGAGGATGTTCTTGTGGTTAAAGCACTACACTGGGACTCAGGTAATCTAGGTTCAAAACCCAACTCAGCATAAATGTCCTGTGTGACCTTGGGCAAATCTCATCATCTTTTCCCCATATAATCTCAGTTCTCAATCTGCAAAGTGGAGAGTCCCCCACTCCCATCCTTTGTCTGTTTTGTCAATTTAGATTGTAAACTTTCACAAAAGAATTGTCTCTTAGTATGTGTATGTACAGCGCCTAGCACAATAGGACCTCAAACTTGGTTTGGGCCTCTAGGTGCTTCTGTAATATCATTAATGTATTCTTGCAGTCCCTTGGTTTCTCTAGGACTTTATGATCTAAAAAAAGAGAAGTAGGAAATTGATGCAGAGCAATGTAAATGGTAAGATGAAAAAAAACAGAATAAAAGCTAAACAAAAGGGAATGGGTTTGTTTCAGTGGAGGTTAATCCTGTATTGTTCCTACAGGGCCAAGTTCATAGCCATGTGCTGATGTCTTTAAAAATTAAATAGTCCTGTATTATAAGTGCAACATGCTCCTCTCATTTGGTTCTTAATTGTAGTGTTTTCAGTTTCCTTTTATTTTAAATCCTAATCTAGTTCTTGACACAGAAGAGTATCAGAGACTCAATGTTTTAGTGCTGCTAAACCCCCCTTTCTGCCCTGCAGTGGTGTAGGTATGCTTTGCCTGATTTCTATATCACAGCACTCTGTGAAGCAATCTGCATATCCAATAAATTCCTATAGGAGAGATGATCCTGGAGAGCCTCCAGTCACCATGGTGTAAATCACAAATGACAAGTACATGAAGCCTATCACTGAGCACTTGCTGATGGGTTTTGAAGCAGTAGCCCACTGTGTGCAGAGAATATCAAGATGCCAAGTTGGTCTCCATCAGTCAGCATGAGTTTCAGAGTTCCTAAAACTTTTCTAATTAAAGGTATAAGAAGTTTGATCATAGCCAGAAATCGTGATTGCAGAGGTTTCTTTGTATGTTTATTTCATGTCTTCCCTATAGATCTCTCACTTTCTTGGCTAATATTGCTTGTTAAGGAAAAATTGCTCCTGGATTTTACCCATGTGCAGTGTTTTTAGGGGAAGATTTTTCAGAGGCCAAAGGGCAGTTTGGCATCTAGTGCCCATTTACTATCAACAGGAGTTAGGCATCTAACTGCCTTTTGTGCCTTTGAAAATCTAACCCATAAATGTAAAGTTATACCAGTTCAATCACTTACTCTTGTCCAATATTTTAGATCAACTGTAAATATAGAGGGGCCTAAACTAACATACCAGATTTAGACACACACACACAGCCTCCCAATGTGAGTTGGTTTGGCTCTGCATCTTTGGTTTTTTTAAATGGGATTGTGCACTAGTAACATGGTAGAAGCTGGTGGTAGTGGGGAAGACCCAGATTTGGGAATTAATTTAGGTTTTCTGTAACTTGAGTGGGTGTGCTTGCTTTCTGCTGGGCACATGCAGGCTACATTGTAGAATAACCTTTGTGTTGGTCTCTGTGTAACATGCAGCAAACTTAAGAAAAGACAAAAGGGGATGACATGAGGCAAAAAAAAAAAAAGGGGGTGGGATTTTTTTGTTGATAAACAAGAAAGTGGGGATCAATATAGACAGATCTCACAGGAAAAAGACGCACTCTCACTTTTCAAATCTTACTATGTAATTAGGTATGCAGTGGAATTGTGTAGCTGTGTTAGTTCCAGGATATTAAAGAGACAAGGTGGGTGAGGTAGTATCTTTTACTGGGCTAACTTCTGTTGGTGAAAGAGACAAGCTTTTGAGCTACACAGAATTTTTCCTTTGGTCAGTGACCTGAACTCTGAGGGGCTCGAAAGCTTCTCTCTCTCTCCAACAGAAGTTGGTCCAATAAAAGATATTACCTCACCCACCTTGTCTCTGAGGGTAATTAGGTTGCAGAGAGAGTGTGTCTGTACAAGGAACAGAAGTCAGACCAAGTTGCCATGTTTTCAGTTGGTTTCTTCTCAGGTCTTTGTTTCTGAGCAATGGTAAGTGTACGTATCCAGAGAATTTTCTAATAAAATCTGGACCGTAGAGACTGACTATACCAATCTGCTGCTCTGTTTGGTATGTGTTGGATGGGATGGCTCTCTCATCTTACACTACCATTATTTAAGATAAATGCTTAGACTCTGCATGACTTCAGCATAAGCAAACAACTCTTACAGATGTCCTCTGTAAACATAGTGAACCATAGTCCCTGTCAGTCATAGCCCTGTGAATCCATAGTAGCCCCACTGGAGTGATCCAGCTTTGCAGTGGTGAAACAGAGGGTAGAATTTAACTTCTTGGTTTTAATTGTTTCATTCAGTAGGTGTTCGGTATTTTAAGATGCAGTTGATTTTCATGGTTGGCTGCCAGTGGGCAAGTGCTACACAAGCACAGTTAAATGTGAAATTGTTGAAAATAATTTGGAGTCAAGTTGTACCTGGCCTGTCTGCAGGTGTGAATGGGAGCAGAGGGCACACAGAGCCTTGAACCTCTGCATGGGACCCAGACATTAATCTAGTGCTTGCACTCCTGAGGCTAGCACTGCCTGTGATACTAGTCTGCCTAAAGATAACAGGGATACAGAGTTGCCATTGGCTTCCTACTCCTTTACGCATGGAGGAGAGCTGGATCTACCCAGGCTAGAGCACATACTGCCCCCATCAAAGGATGCAGCAAAAGAGTCTCGGGCCCACACTTTCTGGGGTCTCTGAAGAAGCTGTGGTACAGTGCCTCCAGTAGCTCCCTCTGGGGCATTGCAGCTTCACACCCGCCATACTGTGGAACTGTGCTTTAAAAGTGCAATTTTACCCTTTGACTAAGCAGAGTGGTCTGTCTGTCATAACCACTGTCTTCACCTTGTATTGCAATTTAGCCCATGTGGCATCATTCTTCATTGCTGTAGGAATATTTATGCTCTCACTAGTCTTATGATCCATGTAAGGGGGAGCATTGGAATTTTGGAGGCGTGGATTTTCACAAATAAGCCATTAACTGTGGGACATAAGTGGGGAAAATATCTTGAAGTTAAGATAGGTCATTAAAAGGAGATTATTATTACATGCCTTGTATTTAACTGTATTTTCACGAACTCTGACTCTAAAATGCAAGATTTCAAGCAAAGCTGCACAATAAAGCCCTGTAGCAGATGTGAATACTCTAGCAGTTTGCAATTAATGTGTCTTAGCACAGCTGCTGAGTGTGAATTACAGTAGCTGGTTTGTATTCTAATAACTTTTTGTTTGTTTTTTGTCTTTGCCAGTCATTATCACCCCAGTCCCTGCAGTAGAATTGGGGCTTTACAGCACTGCCCCAGATCTTTTCCAACAAGAGCAAGCATTTGTTCTGCATCTAAGTGGTGACCACATAGCCTGTTGCGAGGATACTTTTGGGTTTGGAACATGGCAGGTTTTAGAAAAAGGCAACAAGCATTCTGGCCTGTTACATTGCACAGTGTGTAAAATGTAATTTATACTGAAAATCAGATTGCTGTCAGTTTGTGAGCTTCCCACTGCACTTAACCATGATCTTTCTGAATACCTGGGTAAAACTCAGCCCTTGGGTCTGTATTCAGAATCTATGTTTACATTTGTTTGAGTATAGAGAGGCAGTGTTGTCTAGTGGGTATAGCATGAAACTAGGGAAACCTTGGCTCTAGTCCCAGTTACTGTTACTGACTTGCTGACCTGATGGCAAAGTCATGTGGCCTTTGTGCAACTCAGTGTTCCCTGCCTACCTTGGACTTCAGTACAGCAGAGGGAACAGTGATTGGAAGTGCCCCAGATCAGGTGCATCTGGGATGAGATGTCGAAAAAGAAGGAAAGCAGAGACTTTGCAGCATGCTCCCTCCCTTTCTTATCCCAGTCCCATGGACCCTGTGGAGTTCTGGCTGTGCTGGTTGGGAGGAGTGAGGGAGAGATCTGCTCTCTCCTGCTTATCCTCCTGGAAACCTGCAGCGATTTTCCTGTTTGCATTAGCTTAAGCAGAGATACCCTCTCTGCAGTAGAAGTGCTCCCCATGCCTGCTTCCCTCACCACAGTATTGGGACAGATGTCAGTGAAGAATGCAGAGGGATATGACTCGTGAGGGAAGTTTTAGCCCCTTATCTCTGAGGGAGCACTTTAGCTGCATTGCCTCCAGTAACTTGTCTGAAACCTTTTATTTTCTTTGCTCAGTTTTGCACACCTAAGGAATGATCCACGGATTTGCAGAGCCCGTTGCCTTTGTAGTAATAATCACATCTTTAGAATCTCTTGAAATGTTCTGAAAATTTAGGCATTAGCTTAGTTACACAGGACAAAAACATGTAGGATTCTGTAACTAAGGAAAGGAAACGAGGAATGACTGATAACAGCCAAATGCTTATTTATTGAATAAGCATTTCCAAAGTGCCAGTCACCACATTTTCCAGTCACCATTTGGTAAATAAAACATATATTAAATGATCCAATTTATGCACGTAAAAGACCAGCCACAGCAAGTGATTCCATCCAGCACCTGTATAAATGTATAGGCACATTCATAGCATTGTGCAGGCTTGTGTAATGCATAAGGTAGACAAATAGTTTGTTAACTGAACCCTAAATATTAACTCTAAATATATTTATAGTTACTTTTATTAAAAGGGTGGCATCTATCTAGATGTGTGTATAAAAATGTTTACTACCAGGAGAAAAAAAATAGTGTTAATACCTTAACTTTTTCATGGAAACGGAAGTTTTCCACATGATGTCGTTGACTGGGACTGCTAATGTAAAGAAGAGTTTGTAGGATTGGATCCTATATGTGTAAACAAATGTCCGCTAATCCTTCTAGCAGAAGTGAAATTGAAAACGCTGTTGCACTTCATGAGTATACATTTTGATGCATATTCTGCTCTTTTGTTTAATTAGTCACAATAGAAGGGTGCTGTCTTAGATTATGGAAAACAGAATATAATTCTAATCAGGATCTTTTTCTTTCTACCTGTTTGCTTTTAGGTTTTGAACTTGGCTTTGCTATGGCAAGTCCCAATGCTCTGGTGTGCTGGGAAGCACAGTTTGGCGACTTCCACAACACTGCGCAGTGCATAATAGACCAGTTTATCAGCCCAGGACAGGCTAAGTGGGTTCGACACAATGGTATTGTGCTGCTTTTGCCACATGGAATGGAAGGAATGGTAAGGCTTTCACTGATTGGAACAATAAAGATGCTGTGGCATAAAGTAGTAGAACAGAAACTACAGAACCTTTAATTGTTCCTTTTTTGCAGTGTGAAAAATACAGTTTCAGGATCTTATAACTTTTATGAAAAGAAAAGAGTATATTGCTGACATACATGTTAGACTGTTCCTCTATCTCAAAAATAAATGTGCTTGCAGCGACCAGTCTTAGCAATTAGCCAGGAACGAGAACAAAAGGAAAATAGCATTGATAGATTTCTGAACATTCAGTCTCCCTCTCCTTGTGCCCTCCTCCGAATGGGTTATTTTGCAGTGGTGTCTGCCATTGTTCCCCTACTATTTGAAAGACTTACTTGGTCAGTACAATGTGTGTCAATGCAAAAAATGTATTTTTCTTCATTAGAGCTTTGTGGTTTTGAAAAATTATAACTTTAAATGTAAAGTTCCTAGAAAGAGCAAAGTATAAAGGAGGCAGCTTGGGATTCTCAGGTACGGTTAAAATTTCAATAGGTTTTTACTTTATTTTATTTTGTTTCACTTTATTTTATGATGACATGAAACAAACCTCAGATTCTCAGATACATGTGTTCTACCTATATAAACTTTACTTTTAAGTTAGAACATTGTTCCAAGGGGTTTTTATGGAGCTTCCAAACAAATACGTTCTTTTAAAAATGATGATGATTTGGATAACTTGGAGGAAATAAGAAATCTGCTCTTTTAGGGAGAGAATCCCTTTGAATGGTTGCCCACTCCCCTTCTCAGTAACTCCTAGTGAGCTAGCCACAAAAGCTCTGTAATCAGATCTTTATAAAATCTGCATGTACCTCTTTCCTCTGTTCTGAAGTTGCAGTTAGCTCTAGGATCACTGTAGGCATCTTTTAAATCATTTTTAAAAGTGACATAGCATTCTGGCCTGTGCTATTTGAAATAGTTATTTCCTTTTAGAATGCACTGACACTCTGTGTATTGTTTAATGTATGTTTACAGTATTTCTGTTAACAAATATATGTTACCATGATACTGATGTGTTTGCCATAGCTGTAAATGTTCTCTCTTTCACTTTAAGTGGACATAAAGGCATTTCTTCTTGTTCCTGTTCTGTTTCTATACATTTAATTCCATGCAATTATAATCTTTCCTGACACACTGCTGTTGGTTCATGCCTAGTGGGTGATTTTCTGTGTAGATGTTTATACAAGAGCACAGTCCTGCTGACAAATATCCTAACGAATTGAGCTTTGTTTGAGTAAAGACTGTAAGATCATGCCCAAGATGGATTCTCAGGACTTTTAATAAAAAAAAAAAAAAAAAAAAAAAGACTCCAGCATGAAATCTGTTAGGGACAGGATGGCTTGGGGAGGTATTAGTAATGGGATTGGAATCCTTTCACCTCTAGGTCGCTGGCTAACATACAGCCTGGTTGGTTGTGATTGAAAGTCTTTACTACCTGATAGCTCCTTGGTGGCTCATGTGCAACTAGCTAATGGATTCTGTACAGGTCCTGTTGGACAGGGGGTCTGAAACCTTCCCCCCTCCCACCCATTAACTGGCAGTCTTGTTAGCAGTTTCAGCAAAGAAATTAAACATAGGCAATGAGTGGAGTCTGGTTTGAGGATTATCACTGGAGCACTCTGTGTGTGTGTGTGTGTGTGTGAGGTAGGTAGGTGGGTGGGTGGGTGGGTGGGTAGGTAGTGGGGCGGGGTTTGGGAAGCTTGCATTTTTACTGTCTCCTTTGTAGATACACTTCTGTTTCCAGTGCAGTGAATTCAGCATGTTTATTGAATACTATATTCATTTGTAAACAATTTAAAATGTTTTTAAAAAAGGAGGAGGTTGCTGTGTGTGTGTAAGAATTATGATTTACAGCACATGTATAGATGGAAACAGGAGTGGCACTAACAACATTAGACTCACAGTGTGCCAGAACTGTGTGGCTTTGCGGTTCTCATCCACTAATGAGCAGACAAATTTGCACCACAAAACTGAGGACAGTTTGCAAGAGAAGTTACACAGGACACAGATATACTAGCTGCTCCGTCTTAGTGTTCCTTTTGTGCGTAGGGAAGACATTAGTGTTTTGTTAGGGGCTGTACAATAGGGAGGAGTCGAACAGTACACATTACTTTTCCCTTGTTCTTTTAGCAACAGTTTCTAAGGCTATGTCTACACTATGCACTTTTTAGGGACGCAACCGTGCCGCTAAAAGGCGCGCAGTTTGTTGGCAGGAGAGAGCTCTCCTGCTGACAGACTTCCACCCCAATGAACGGCAGTAGCTTTGTTGGCAGGAAAGCTCTCCTGCTGACAAAGCGCTGTTCAGACTGGCGCTTTTTGTCCGCAAAACTTTTGTTCTTCGGCCGGGGGGGGGTGTTTTTTCATACCCCTGAACGACAAAAGTTTTGTCATTTAGGTTCCAGTGTAGACAGAGCCATCACTGTGGTGTTCTCTGGGATTCCTGAATGTGACTTCAGTGAAGTAACAAACAGAAGGTGGTGTGTAAGGGAGTGAGTCCTGGTTTGTAAATGGAACTAACATACGAGTTGAAAGGTTAAATGCAGTTATATCTTTAGGATGAGATACCTTATAGTTTTCTCTGGTACAAAACCCCTTCTTAATCATAAATATTTGTCACCCTTACAAACAATGACACCCAGAATCAGCAATAAATAAAACCCCACACCATATTCTTTTGCTGATTTGCAATTATCTCTCTCCAACCTTATTAATAAGAGTGGGAGTCGGGAGACAATGGGTTCTGTTCCATTCCCTACCATGGACTTACTCTGTGACCTGTGTTCCTGTTTCACCGTTGTAAAATGGGGGCCAATTATCATAGAGTTCCTCTCTGTGGTGGGCTAATCATAGAATATCAGGATTGGAAGGGACCTCAGGAGGTCATCTAGTCCAATCCCTTGCTCAAAGCAGGACCAATCCCCAATTTTTGCCCCAGATCTCTAAATGGCCCCCTCAAGGATTGAGCTCACAACCCTGGGTTTAGCAGGCCAATGCTCAAACCACTGAGCTATCCCTCCCCCCTATGCTTACCCACTTCAGTAAAGAGCCTTGAGATTTAGTGAAAAGCACTGTCTGAGTGATAGATATTTTAACTATAGCGTAACACAAAATTCCTATAAGAAGATTTTATGGAGTAATTGGCTTAGCTATGCCAGTTAAACTTTACTCAACCTAACATAGGTTACCACTGATTCTGCAGGGAATTGGCCAAAGTACATATACCCATCTAGAGCATCCTGTCTTATGTCAAACTGGTGTGTGGGAGAAGAGAGAAGTTCCCTTCTCCTCCACACACACACACACCTCCTCCACACACACACACACACACACACACACACACACACACACACACACACACACACACACACACACACACTGCTTAGGGTAGGACTGTAACCTAGCGCTCAAGACATAAATAATGGGAGGATCCAGCTTCTGGCTTAGCAGGTGATCCATGGTCTCAAGCATGGGCGACCTGCTGGCTTGTGAATGTGTGCTGCTCATTTTTAAAGGATCACAGATTTGCACCATACCACCTAACCTCATCTTGCACCATTCTATCCTGGATCGGCGGGATGGCTGATTGCCCCAGACACTCAGTCTCTTGCACAACCACATTGACTATATAACCTTTAATTAGTGGTATTGACATTGGAGTTCTATGTAACCCATCTCCATCTGATCTGAGACTAACCTATATAAGATACTCAAGATAACAGCTCCTGTATTCAGGGGCACCACCATGTTACCCTCTTCAAAGCTCTCCCTCTTCTCTGATTGTCATTGTTACAGCATTTCTTCTCTGGCTGAGAGGGTGGGGTCAGCAGCCTGTATCGATGCTGCTCCATGATGATTAGGCTGACAAGAAGCACTTGTGCAGTGAGCGATCTAAAAAGACATCTAAATTGTTGTTGTTTTTGTTTTAAATGATGTGATTACCAGGGCCCAGAGCATTCTTCAGCCAGGCCGGAGAGGTTTCTGCAGATGAGCAATGACGATTCCGATGCTTATCCAGTAAGTAGATTCGTCAACAGCAATGTCCTTTTTCCTGCTTTGAGCTTTTCATAGTCTTATTTTAAACCAGGTGTTTTGGGTTTATTACTTGAGAAATCAATTTATTGCCGCCAAACAGCATTTGTCTTCACCCAACAGCTTGAATATTTTCCTGCAGGGTTGGAAGTCACCTTTTAAGACCGCTAGTTGGTGTATTTTAATGTTTAGCTCAAATATTTGCTGTGACTTTCAGCTCATTTCGATAATAAAAGTGACTAGTCTAGTCTGCATTTCATTTGAAAGCTGAGGTCAGATGTAATTTGTCTCTGGTAGTATTGTCTCTTTATGGGTGTTCCTAGGGGACAGTAACTCTTCCAGTTTATATAGCTGGATGTACCACAAGCCGATGTCTGTAACACATTTCTAAGGAAGATCAGATAGCACTAAAACCCAGTGTTCTTGTAACACAGCAAACCGTCCAGCTGGGAACTTCAGAATGCAGATTCAGTGTAAAAATCTCTGCACCGAGTGTGTGTGATGTTATGTTTAGGTGATCTGTTCCCAGTGTTTTTAATTCTATAAATTTATTTTATTACTATATTTGAATCATCTACGTGCTTTAAAGGTTGATCAAAATATTTTTTTCAGCTAAACCGTAATTCTAAAGATCAACTAGATATTCCCCTTCTCCAAGGTGAACTATTAAACATAGACTTAAGATTCAGTCAGTTTAAAAAAAAAAATAGGCTAAGGTAGCGTTGGGTTCTAGATAAAGTTGGCCTGTAGCTGTATTCCAGTTTTTATGGTTTTACAGCCTCATTGTCTTTATTTTTTTTAATGGTTATTGTCTCTGCTTGTGTGTGTGAAAGACCCACCCTAACAGGGGAAATTGACTGGTTATGTATTCAGCACTGCCAAATGTATTTAATAAGCAAACTGAAAATTATTATTATTTGTAATCCTGGAGTGCCCCAAAGCCACAGTTATAGACCAGGACGTGCTAGGTGCTGTACAAACAGAGTAAATGACCAGCTCCTGCCCCAGAGAGCTTATTGTCTAAATCAAAGCATAACAGGTGGATGACAGAAAATATGGGCAGGGAGTGTTAGGATGAGTTAACAATAATTACTCCCAAAAAACATATGTTAAAAGAATATTATTAAGATTGCAGAGTCAGGCACTCAGAAGTTAGGAAATGCCAGAATGTGCATTATGATAGTCTTTCCAGCCTTCCAATTCCCCATCCAAAGTCAGGGTCATCCCCACTTTCCCCTTGTTTTCCCCACCAGTTCCCAGTTAGTTGCCTTTCCTAAGGTGTTGCAGCCTCTCCACCTGGCTCCCAGCCTCCTGGCCCAAGCAGGTCCTTGCTTCCCATCTGTTCTAGTTCTCAGTCCCAGTATCCTCCCCAGCCAGTCCCAATCTCCTTGCTCAGTTAATCCCAGCCTTCCTTTCTGTTCTAGCTCCCAGTCCCAGTCTTTATCAATCAGTCTGAGTGTCTTCTTCCCACTACCATGCCCCCCAACCCCCCCCGCCCCGAATCCTGGTCTCAGCAGGCTCCTTGTCCCTGTCAAGTCTTTTCCATCCCCCACAGTATGGCTCTTATCCCTCTCGGCATTGAAGTCAGTTTCCTCCTTGCTATCTCAGCTGAACTGTGGGAGGTTGGGGGGGGCGTGTGCCTCGTGCACAGTTGTCGGAGATTTTCCCCTCAGCAGTACCCAGGGGGGCAGCATGAGCTCCTACTGGTGCCTCATGCCACTGCACATGGGCAAAAAGGGCTGCGCTGCCTCTGACCCCTCAGTTCTTTCCTACCACCAGTGATGGTTGTTACTGGAGCTGCATTCTTCATATCTGCAAGTCTTCCCTCTTTTAGAATATAATAGTACCTACAGTGTTGGTTTTTAGTCTAGTGAAGTGTATTTGTACACAGTTACTTATAAAACTAAGCTTAGAACAGTATTTCTCTAGAGTGGGACTCCCAGTTCCTGGTGAGGTACTGAGCTCGATACCAGACTCGGGTCTCATTATCCTGGCTTCAAGGTCTGCCACTCATGTAACATGTCTATGCTAGCAAGCAACCCCCACCCCAGCTGCCTTAAGTATCTTGGAGAGGTGCATGGGAGTGACAAATGTCACATTTATAGAGGGTTCAAATGCTGATCTAAAAAGGACAGGGATACCAGACTGTAGTACCTGCTTACGGAGTCTGCGTTTTGGCTGCTGTTGGAACCTTTCCACTGGGAACAGTGGAAAAATCTCTGCACTGAGAGTATGCAATGTTATGTTTAGGTGATCAGTTCTCCGTGTTTTTTAATCCTATAAATTTATTTTATTACTATATTTGAATCATCTAAGTGCTTTGTATGCGTACCTAGCACATCCAAGTCAGTTAGGAGGGCTCCCCTGTTCTGAGTCAAGACGCAGATCTTAATAGCCAGTACCTAAGCAGAGACCATGCAAATCTCCTAAAGACTCAGTACAAGGTCCTTCAAAGTCTGTGATGAAGGCACTGAGCAGAGGCAAGGACTTGGAGGTGTACTCAGAGAAAACACACACCCCCGCCCCTCCACGCTCAGTCCATAAACCATGAGGGATTGCTGACTCCGGAGCACTGGAAGGATCCATTGAGGCCACTCCCTGAAGGACTGGGCACCTTTTGGTACCGCAGACTCAGGAGCCCTTTCTGGTGCTGTCTATGGCTGAGGCTTATGAGGCAGCCAGAGGGTTGCTTTGCCTGTCAATGCTGGCTTCCCATGCTGTTCAGGAGTCTCCCCAATAACAGGATTGGAAGTGCTCACTCCCACAGTCCCAGTCCCAGCCCCAGAGCACAGTTCATGTCTTCTACAGTTGTGGCACCTTTTCTGTAGGGTTCCATCCAGCGATGATCTCACTGGTACCCCATCTCCAGACCCAGAGCTGGCCTCCCTGGTACCAATAGGGTCAGCTCACCGTGGTCTGAGGAAGAGAACTCTGAGATGGGAACATTTAGTGACTCAACCTGAGCATGCCCAGCAGCCCCAGTGGGGTGCCTGCCCACCATGGTATGGGCCAATTGCCTTCACATAGCTGGGTTCCACCTCCATAGCAGTGGCCCTTTTGGATCCCTTGGGGTTTCCCTCCACATTGGAGAGCCTCTCCTCTACCTTCCTGCCCTTCTACATTGGCTAGGTGCTGGGAGCATCTGCAGCAAGGTCACCATTTTCCCTCCTCCAGTACTGATACCGTGCAGGGGGAAAGTGCACTCAGGACTCTCCTGTGGAGGAATTGGAGGAGGGACCTCCTCAACAACTCTTAGCTGCTGCTGCTTTGTCACTTGATGAGGCAGTCGTGACTGAGACTACTTCTCCCCTGCCCCCCATGATTTGAGTCTTGTTGAGGAGGCTTGTTGCAGCTCTGGATATCCAACCAGAAGAGGATCTGGAAAGACCTCGCAGGCTCATGGACGTTTTAGCCCCTGCAGGACCCACTACGGTAGCTCTCCCTTTTAATGAGGCTATCCTGGAACCAGTCAAGGTTTTATGGCAGAATATGCCATCTTTTCTGCCTTCTGCTGCTAAAAGGGTGGAGAAAAGATATGTCCCTATAACCACCCTCCTCAAGGCTTCCTCATAGTCACTGTGGCTTATGAAAAAGAGAGGCAGGGACCCCAGGCCTCTACTCTGAAAGGGAAAGAAGCAAAAAAGCTAGGTCTGTTCAGCAGGGAACTTTATTCCACAGGAGGTTTACAGCTTAGTGTTGCAAACCAGCAACACAGGGTCGCTACAATTTCAGCTGGTGGGATAATGTCCTGAAGTTCAAAGACAAGCTTCCTGAAAGCAGAAGTTCACTGTTACAGTGGAGGAGGACAAATTAGTTGCCAGAACAGCATTGCAAGCAAGTCTGGATGCAACAAACCGCATGGCTTGAGCTATGGCTTCCTCCATCACTATGCATTGTGCATCTGGCTGCAGTCATCAGGTCTTCCCTTGGAGGTGCAACAAACCATTCAAGACCTCCCATATGAAGGCCCCTTTCTGTTTTCTGATAAGACAGATGAGGGGCTTCGTAGCCTTAAGGACTGAAGAGTGACCCTTAAGTCTCTGAAGATTTATACACCAATAGCAAAAAGAAAGCTGTTTCCCCGACAGCAGTCTCAGAGGTTTCAGCTCTTCCTGTCGTGTGCCCAGGACACAGAAAAAAGCGGAACAGAAGTTACCACATGTCGTCCTCCTCCTCCCACCTCTTCTGCAGCTGACAGTTCTAGGCAAACTGGGTCCTCTCCTGTTGGTGGAGAGCAGTCTACTACCTACCAGAGTGCCATCTTTCCCCACCCCAATTTTTGCCAACTACCTATCCCATTGTGAGCTTTAGTAACAGAGCCTCCCTATGCAATTTTCTTTAGGGATAAGGTTTTCCTCTGACTTCACCCTAAATTCCTGTCTAAAGTGGCTTCTGATTTTCCTATTAACCAAATAGTTTATTTACACTCTTTCTTTCCAAAGCCCTATTTGAGTAAAGGGGAAGAAAACTCCATACTCTAGATATTAGAAGAGCTTTGGCTTTTTACCTGGATAGGACTAGACCATTCAGATCTTCGTCACGGTTTCAGACAGAATGAAGGACCACCCACTATCCACCCAGAGGATTTCCAGCTGTATTAGTTTGCTATTGACTGGTGGATATTGAACCTCCACATCAAGTGGCGGCTCACTCAATCAGATTGCAGGCAGCTTCTGTAGCCTTTCTGGCTTGTGTACCCATTCTGGACATTTGTAGGGTGGCAACCTGGTCACTGCTCCATACGTTTGCCTCTCACTGTGCCATCTCTCATCAATCTAGAGATGATGCCAGATTTGGAGAGGTGGTCCTACAATCCCTGTTCAAGTGGACTCCGAGCCCACCTAGAGCTCAAATGGCTTGTGAGTACCGACAGTGGAATGGACATGTGCTATCACATGAAGAAGAAAAAACGGTTACCAGCCTTTCTGTAACTATATTGTTCTTTGGAAATGTGTTACATATGGGCATTCCATGACCTACCCTCCTTCCCCCCTCTGAGCCTTCCTGATAGGAAGGAACTGAGGGGGGTCAGGGCAGTGAAGTCCTTGATACCTCTGTGCAGTGGTGCAAGGCACCAGAGGGTGCTGACAATGCTCCAGCAGATACTGTTGAGGGGAAAATCTCCAACAACTGTGCATGAGGCGCGCACATACCTACAGTGGAATAGACATGTGCAATGCATTTTGAAGAACAGCAGTTACAGAAAGGTAGGTAACTTTTTTCCAGTGCTCAGCCCCACTCGTGCTGGGAGCAGCAGTTATAGGGAAAGTCTGGCTTTGCCACTGTGGCCCTAGGGTAGAGCATGCTCAGTCAATATGTGGGGATGGTGCATATGCAGTCTGGTCAGATAAGGAGCTGTGAGGGAATGGAGCACGCTCAGTGAGGATGGAATCATATGACACTGTGGCTGCTAAATTCTAAGACAAACATGTGTAAACTGTTATTTTTTTTCAAAAGCTTGCATCTTGACATATTTGGCAGATTTTTACAGGACTAGCATCCCTTAAACAAAGGCCACCCTCCCACCAAATATGAAGTCCCCGCCCCACAGCATACGGGCACTTGAGCTGTTCAAAGGAAAGGTTGTCAGCATTTTTTAGCATGGGGAAAACATTTTCCCCTAGTTTCTTTCTCAGGAATGGCTCAACCATTATGGCTGAACTTAAAATACATAAATAACTCAATCAGTCTGAGGCAGACACCCAGCACGGAAACATTTAGCACAAACTGTTAAATTTTGGCAAAATTCTAAACAACTGAAACTAGGGTCTTATAAAAAGTTATGGGAAACCTTAATAATAGATGGCACTTTCAGCTGCACCTATAATAATAAAATGTTTTTGTATGTGTTAGCTGTGTGCACAATTGGTAGATGTAATAAGCTGACTAGTAACAATCTCCGTGATCACAGTTCAATCTCCTGCCTACACGTTGGTTGCAGATATCTGTTGGCATCATGGTAAACTCGAGTGTATAAAAACCCACCTCTTTCTGTTACAAATAATGCACATGATTATTCTAACAATAATAGGCACAACATTTTCAGATCCAAGTGTGATTTTGTTTTCCTACTTGACTGTCTCTTTAAAGATACATGTTGAGGTGAAGTAAAGCTTGGGAGAAAGTTTGACTTGAGATTGAGTTGCTGGGGCACTTATCTATATACAACAAAACATTAACAAAAGAGATGTACTGATGAGGTTCAGGAAAGGGAACTATAGGGAGTAGGAGATGGGAGCATGCTGGTTTTCTTGCCTTTAGGGTTGTGTGTACATAGTGATTATGATCCAATACCTGCTGAGCTCTTGATCAGGTAAGTGTGGGAGACAAACCTTGAAGTTCAAGAATGGAGAATCTGCAGTTTTACTCACTGGTAGTGGTAAGTGCATCCAAGGTTACTATAGTTCCTTTCTTGTGCACCAAAATGCATAACATATTGGAGCCTAAAAAGGTTAATGGGGGGCAGAGTTGGGAGGAAGAGAAAGGAGGCAGATTTTCTGGTGCCTTTAATGTCTTTATTAGGAGTTCAGTGCAGACTTTGAAGTTTCCCAGCTCTATGAATGCAACTGGATTGTGGTGAATTGTTCAACTCCAGCCAATTACTTTCATGTCCTCAGAAGACAGATCTTGCTGCCATTCAGAAAACCAGTAAGTAGCTTAATTGATATTGTTGTCTAATTATAATACTAAACCACTTGCATGCAGGGTTTTGTTTGTATAGAACATCTGACAGAATGGAAGATGTATGCATTTTAGTATTTCTCCATGAAACTCAAGTTGGAGACTGAGGACCTGATTAATGAAATCTCAGCTTTGCTTTCTAGAATTGTACAGCCTGGGTTTCAGCCTAGCTTCCTTTTGTCCAAGCAGATGCCCACCTACGTGCTTTTTTTTTTTTTTTTTTTTTTTTTAGCACTAATGTCTGGGTGTTGCTCAAATGGGTTTTGTAAATTCAGTCACCTGCGGACATAGGTACAAGTGCTTGAAAAGTTCATGTGTGTGTTTGTGCACAAAAGGAGGACACCTTCTGCAAAACCAGGCTCTTCTTAGCCTTATCTACAATGATTTTTGTCACTCTTGCAGACACTTAGAGCAAACATGCTGCTCTGATGTAAATCATGACTTGCTCTGGTGCAGGTTAGTCCACATTTCAACTGGGGTAAACTGTATACTATGTCACAATTCATATCTTTGCATTGCATCTGCATTAGGGATTTGCTTTGGTATAGCTATACTGGTCACTAAAACCACAATGTAGACAAGGCATTAAAGATGAAGTTGAACCTGATCTCTATATAATTAAGCTGTGGTGCCCTTATGGTCCAGTTGACAAAGGGCTTGTTTCTAAGCATTCATTCAGTTTGAGATTCTCATCCTCTCTAGTTCAGGTTTAAGGCCAAGTTAGCACACCTCTAATTACTTCTCCACTCTGGGAAGATTTGTGCTAAGAATGAGACCCTTTCCAAGGGCAATTGCCTTGAGTTACATCAGATCCTAGTGTGACTTGTGCTATTCAGTGTTAATGGGATGGCATCGAACAAAGCTTAAGTGTTTTTAAGGAACCTCAGTGCAAGTTTCTGAAGCAATTTGGATTCTATACAATTTGAAGCCTAAAATTCACTAGTTGGATGTTTATCATTAAACAAAAGTGCAAGAGGTTTTTCTGATGGTTCTCTACCTTAGTCCAGCTCAAAAATGTATAATTCACATTAATTTTTTGTGTCCTCAGAGGGCAGTAGTTATGTAGGCTGGGACTTTCAAAGGACCCTATGGAGTTAGGGAAATTCAGTTGGAGTTGGGTGCCTAGTTGCTCTGGGGCTTTTTGAAAATCCCAGCCTTAGAGATTCCTAGCGCCTAATCAGTTTCAAAGAATATAGATTTTTTTTCCACTGTTTAGTTTATTCCCAAACCCAGTCCATTAAGAATCTGTGATAGGGTACCACATGCATTATCCATTTGTGTGTCAAGAAGAATAATGTGTATGTACAACAGGCAGTGGATCAAGCAGCAGCTTCTGAGAGTTATAACAATCTGTATTTTACAGCTTATTATCTTTACACCCAAGTCGCTGCTGAGACATCCTGAAGCTAAATCCAGTTTTGACGAAATGGTATCTGGTAGGTCAAGTTACAAATGTTGTGAACTCTCAAGCATCTGTATGCAGTCAGCATATGTATTCAGAATGCTGAGTATCCAGTCCAGAGAGAGAGCTAACTTCACCTTGAGGAGCTCGCATGCATCTCTCATTGACTGATTTCCCTAGGAGTTGCCGTGTGCCAGGGTGGGAGAGATCTGGCCTGGATTTTGAAATGTAATTCCTGTGTCAAAATAATCTGCATCCAAATAAGGAGAGTTCTTAGACTTCAGTTTCAGTATAGAGTGGCATATCTCATGGCCAGTTGCTCTCTTAATGGGAGAGTTGGGTGCGGGGTGGCATTCATCTCTCTGCAGGGATCTTCCCATCCTCCTAAGGTTGTAGGGATCCATCTTCATCATTTGTCTTCATTTAAAAAGTTGAAATGTTCTTTTTACTGCTTTTGACAACTCCCTGGTTTTAAATCATTCCCCCTTGCTTCCCTTTCCAGGAGTGGTTCTGGTTCCACTGACTTGTCACTTCCTTCCACTCCCAGTTCTGGGCCTGCCTTATCCCACTGCTAACCTAAAGCTAGATCCTAGCCAGTAAAAGTGAGGCGTTAAGTCTGTGATTGGCAGTCTGAAGCTTTGCTCTTTGTGCTGGACAGCACAGGAGGCAGTGGCGGCAAGCCCACCATCTCCATGCAACCAGGAAAAAAGGAAAGGGGGTGTGAATTTGCCCCCCAATGTGGCACATGCAGGGAGAGGCGCAGAATAGCTGAGTGATCAGAAAGCGTAAACAAACAAGCAGGGCCCTCTGCCTAAAGCTGAGTCGTTGGACACACTGGTATTCTAGCATTGTGTTCAAAGGAAAAATTATTGGTCAGATTTTCATCTCCTTAGACCTTAGGTTTGTAACCTGTGTGTCATTTGCACCATCCTCCACAGTAATTAATGAAGCAGTTGTTGCCATTAAGTATTTGCTTGGTTTCAACTTTGTTCCATTCTCCTCTTCTTGAGGAGATTGTCACTAGGAAAAGACAGTGTGTCCTTCGTATGAATGCAGTGCCGATCATCAAAGGGATTTTCCTGGATTTGATTGTGTTGTAGCCCGTAGAATTAGTCAGTCTGGAAACCTCACACTAATGAAATTCGGGATTCATTAATAATTGTGGTCTGGTTCCCTTATATGCTGTCCACTCTTCATTTATTTCCTGGGTTCCCCATCGATTTTACGTTAGCCCACAATAGTGGCCAAAGCCGCTAATTGCTAATTCAGATGTACTTGTGTTACTGCTGTAGATGACTTTCTTTTATATCTGTGAAGGCTGAGGAGTCTAACTCCAGCTGACCCAATAAAGCACTGATTCTGAGTCGTCTTTAATGATGATCTCTGGTTCTCAGTCAGACTGGATAATTCTGACATAAATCAGTTTTTCTTTCATGCATTTATGCCTGTTTTGCTCCCTAAGATGAATGACACATTTATTCTCCTGATAAGTGGGTGTGTTGTGTTGGTTCAGACTTGGAGGTCATGCTGCTATTTGCAACCTCACAGTTGGCTGATTAAAACTATTTCTGTATCAATCATAGAAGCGAACGATGGATGAGACCTGTTAGACCATCTAGAATTACTCCCTATTGTATATTCTAGTTTTATGTGGCCCAAGCAAAAGGGCTTGTACCTATTCTCTTGGGAGATTGTTCCACAGGGAAAATGCATCCCACTGTCAGGAAGTCCTTTGTGATAAACAGCCTAAATTGTATCCCAGTATCAAAGCTGTATGCCCAAGTACTGTATTAATTCTTCTTTTGGGATAATTCTGTTTTAATGTCTCAAACAGAAGGTCTTGATCACACAATACAACAAAGACACTAGTTATGTAAAAAGAAAAGGAGGACTTGTGGCACCTTAGAGACTAACAAATTTATTTGAGCGTAAGCTTTTGTGAGCTACAGCTCACTTCATCAGATATAGACTAACACGGCTGCTACTCTGAAGCTAGTTATATACTTGCTTACATAATAGAAGCTCCATTATAACCATCCATTCTGGCTATTTGAAGGTTTTTGCTGGTGCACAGACTTGTAATATATACAAACACACATTTTTAAAAACCTATTGTACTGGAATGAAAAGTAAATTTTCAGCATATACCAAGCATTCTTGCAGGCTTTCTAGAAGTATTTACTTAATTCTGTAGCTAAGATTATTTTGGAAATAAGTTTTTTTTGTTTTTTTTTTTAAGGGGGCATGTTTAGTTGTTAAAAATGCACCTAGGTCAGCTATGCGGTGCTATTAAACCAGCTCCTCAACACCAGCTCCTCAACACCAAAAATACAAGTTATAAATAGGTGATGTATGGGACAGACTAACAATATCCGGTAATATCCTGGACAAACCTTATTGAATTGAGTTAAACCTTATTAAATTGAGTTTTTAATATCTTTGGGGTGCATTACTTTAAAAATGCAATCATCTGTGTGTAATTGAGGGACTGTGGATACTTCCATTGGAAGGGTAAATAGGAAAACAGCAGGAGGTGATTAGGTAAATTCACTCATGTTGTAACATCCCCAGAGAAATTCCATCCCCTTAAGAGGCCTGTGTATGCTAATTCAAACTGGATTCTCTAGGGACCAACAGACAAAGAGAGGATTTTTGGTAAATAGCTGGTTTTAAACTGGTTCAGAGCCTTCTTTCTGGCCCAACAAATGGACAGGAAGAACCCCTGGTCCAAGGTGAGCCTCAATTCTTAGAGAAGGGTTGGAAGGACTTGTCATCAACCAGAACCCTTATCAGAATGAGAGGGTGATCTCAGGTAAGCTTATTAGCATGTGTGTAGGTTCTGTTGTTTTTCTGAAGTGCTTTTACCTCAAGAATAAAATAGGCTTGCATAGAAAGAGCTGTGTGGTATCTGTAACTGGGGGCAGTCAGACTGTTAGCTGTCTCTGAAGAGAAAGCAAGCAGAGGTGCTTGGGTAGCCTGTCTTTCCTGGGAATAACACAGTGCAGACAGGGAACTGTGCAGCCTGGAAATACCCTTATCAGAAGGGGGTGAGATGAGGGTCTCCACCCAAGGAAGGCAAGGGCTGGGGAGCTGGAAGCATGAGAGTGGGTGCCCTTGCTGGACCACTGAGGGGAAATACAGGTGCAGTTTTCCTGAACTGTGATAATGTGAGCCTAGTACCTGGGCATGACAAGAAAGATACCAGTCTTGAAGTCGTCCGTCCCATTAAGTTGTGAAGATCTGTTTATCAGAAACCCTTTAATGCGCTCCCTCTTGGAACTGGATGGTATTTAAATAACCTATGTCAAAATCTGGAGTCTGAAAAGATCTAGGAATATAGAGGATGAGGTGATACAGTCTCTTGGGTACAGAGCACTGTGACAACTACTCTGTGGATCACCCAAGATAGGGCCGGTCTCAGTAGAATTTCTTGACTGAATGTGACCATCACTAGAAGAATGCATTTTTATTTTAATTTTTGGTATGACTAGGTACCAGTTTCAGGCGTGTGATTCCTGAGGATGGGTCTGCAGCACACACACCGAATGAGGTTAAGCGGGTGATTTTCTGCACAGGGAAGGTGTACTATGATCTCATTAGAGAGAGAAAGAATCAAGATTTGGAGAAACAAGTGGCTATAACTAGGCTGGAGCAGGTGAGTGCCCTGAACCTATTGAAAACTCAGGCTTTGGGAAGAATCTCAGCCAAGGATTGTGACTGAGCCAACTTTTAAATCATTAGCAGTTGCAAGACATGATGATAATGATCATGCTTAACATTTGTATAGCATGTTATATCTTCCAAGACATCAACTAATCCTCACAAGCCCCTTGTGAGCTAGGGAAGGACTAGTTTTCCTGTCTTTATTGTAGTGATAATGAGACCAGCGAGGTTAAATGCCTTGGCTGTATAGCAAATCAGTGGTGGCAGAGCCAGGATTAGAATTTGGTAGCTTCTGGCTCCTAGCCCCATGCTCAGTTTGCTAGATCAAAGTGTGTCTTGAAAACGGTCATGTTTGCCAAGAATGACCAAATAGTACAGTTCTCCAGTTTTCCCAAAGCACCTTTGGCAAAGGATTAAGTGCTACAGAAGACATTTTTCCCTGAAGCCCTGTGCATAACAACTATACTCCAGAGTAGCAGAAAAGTGTGCTTTTATACTTGTTGTTCCCAATGGTAGTGAGTACTGTGACGTTGAAGAATGTGGTTATTTGTCTTTTAATTTAATTTAATTTTTACATTGTAGTTACCTATATTTACTCTGTTAGAATGAAGTGCAATAATTTACAAGAACATACAGGTACTAGGTAGCTTAGTAGTAAATGGATAGTAACAATTGCAGTGCTCAATATTTGCCATGGGCAACCTTGCTTTACATGATATCTGTCCATGTAAAAGAAAGCATTGCCATGTGTTTTCAGTGTATTATCTCTTTAGATCTCTCCATTCCCCTTTGATCTGGTAAAGGAAGAGCTTGAGAAATATCCTGGAGCTGACTTAGTGTGGTGTCAGGAAGAGCACAAGAACATTGGCTACTATGACTACGTCAAACCTCGTTTCCGCACCATTGTGAATCACACTCGGCCCATATGGTATGAGACTTACTTCCATGTTTCCTTTGCATCACGGGCATGATTTGCCTTCCAGGCTTCATACTGGTTTGTTGCTCTGAGATGGGGTGATGCATGTATGGAAAAATCAAACTCTACGCACCTTGAAAGGTCTGAGTTTCGAGGCTTCCATCTCCCTCCTTCTGTTTCAACCTGGTCTTTATGGCCCCAGTGTGTGGTCCACACCGAACTCCCTTGCTCTGGTTGGTCTGCACTTGCATTGCTTACCTACTATGGTGGGTCAGTACATAAACAGTACAGCAGTACATTCTAACCATCTCTGCTATCCTAAATCGTGAGAGCCTGGTGATCATCCCAAACCAGAGTCTCTAACAGATGACTTCATTTTTAGTTAAATAAAAATCCAAAGCAATTTATCAAGCCAACACTCTTCTAAAAATCCCATTTCAAATTGTGCTTCTCTGGAGGAAACAACCATTGAATGGAACAATATCTAAGCCACTAAGCTCCCTTCACAATTATTTTTCCAGCCTGTTTGCTCCTATATCACTGTAGGGAGATTGGTGCAAGAATGATCCAATTCTGGTCCCTACCTCGCCAATAGCAGCCTATCTAATTAGTGAAAGCCACCCCTTCCTCTACTCACATAGACCCAGACTTCAAATAGATCTGTTGGGCCAGGTCTTCAGCTGATGACATTGTCATAGCTTTGTTGAAGCCAGTGGAACGTATGCTGATCTACACCAGCTGACCGTCTGCTCTGTAACCAGAAACCTGCAATATCACTTCGAATCTCCAGTGGAACTAGAACTGGAGGCATGAGAGCAAGTCTCTCATGGACAAAAGACAGGAGAGTTTTCTTGTTTTATACTTATGTGTTGTCTAAAGCTGCTGTTTAGCAGTGTATTCTGTCTACATTACATGTACGCATCCTTGTTAGTTCTGTTGTTCTATCTCTTCTCTCCTCGCTGTTGTCTACCCAATTGTCTCTTGTGTTACAAAGGTATGTTGGCCGAGAACCAGCTGCTGCTCCCGCCACAGGTAACAAGAATGCTCACCTGGTGTCGCTCAGGAGATTTCTGGACACAGTTTTCAACCTGGAGGCCTTTGAAGGAAAGATGTTCTGACTCTGAGACACGATCTCCATGCAGAATTGTTATAAAACAGCACTTCCAAAGGAGTAAATAAAAGCACATGGGAAAACTATTGAGGATTTTGGTTTTTGGCTTTCTAAGAAAATAGGTTGTGAGTAGATCTTCCCCTCTAAAGCACTGTAGGCAAACTGGGGAATGAATGAAGGAGTAAAGCCTTTACAAATGTCTGTAAAAGGTAACTCCAGGTATAGGGCTGCTCTGAGGGTAATAAGGCCAAAACAATGGAAAAAATTAAAGGGGTGAGGAGTTAGGGGAAAGTATATTAGTCTCCTGGAGTCACAGGACACCCAATTCCCACCTTAAGTTGAAGCAATTCCTTTTCTAGGCAACATAGTTAATTGACCAACTCTTCATAGCTATTGGAGGCGCTAACAGTGTGCTTGGCACTTGGGAGACATGATCCCCGATCTAAAGAGTCAGTCTCAGTAGACAGAAGGCCATTCAGACAGGAAATGCCCTACCTGGCCAGCAGATTGCTTCCATCATAGAGCACGGCGGGTTTGGTATGTATAGTGACAGAGCTGTGGTAGCGTTGCTCTGGTGGGACAATGTTGAAATGATCTGTGGAAGAAATGAGTTTCAGAGCTCTGAATGAAGAGGGAGAAATGAGGAAGTTTCAGACTCACGGAGCAGGATGAAAAACCAAGGACAAGACTGGGAGCAGAAGGAAATAGTGAGGCAGAAAGGGTTGAGTGAAGGAAATAAGAATAGATGGAGAGGAAAGGTGGGCTTGGGGCTAAGCTGCTGGACTGGCGTTTAGAAATGTGTGGTTCAGTTCTCTACTCTGCTACATACTACTTGTGTGACCTTGGCCAAGTCACATACTATTCTGCACCTCAGTTTCTCTTCTGTAAAATGGGAATAATGTCTCCCACTTTTTGTCTGTCTTGTCTACTTAGACTGTGAGCCCTTTGGGGCAGGAGCTGTCTCTTTCCATGTATATCTATGTGCTTAGCACAATGGGACTTAATCTCTGTTGGGGTTGGTAAGCATTGCTGTAGTAGATAATACATAATTAGCACAGGGATGTGGCCACAGGTGGAGTCATGCAGAGTCTTGAAGCTGAGGACAAGAAGCCTGAACATGGTGACAAGAGGAAGCAACTGGAGGGGAATGATATGATCCTAGTAGCACACAAGGAAGATGATTTTAGCAGTGGCCATTTGGATACATTGGAAGGTGGTGAGGAGGGGCAAAGCAAAGCCATAGAGGGAAGGTTGCCATTGCTGTCACCTTAGTCATCTGTGTTAGCTGTAGCAATTGGCTTGGGTATGGGTTTGTTTGTTTATTTTATTTTAAGATGATGTAGAGAGAGAACCAGCTAGATTTTGGTGATGGCCTCTGAAGAGAGGAGTCTACATTTGACTCCAAGGCTCTGAGCCTTGGAGGATGGGGGTGCCCTTTACAGCAGTGAAGCAGGAAGAAAGCGGGGAAAGGGTTTAGGCAGAAAGATAAGCTCAATTTTTCTGTATTAAATTGGGGCTGATTAGACTGGATAAAACAGAAGAGGTCAGGGATGGGGGAGGTAGATTTGGGAGTCACTGCTGTAGAATTGAAGCTTTGGGATTACGAGTATGAGGGGTAGCTGTGGGACATAACGGGACCAGGAACAGAACCTTGAGGAATGCTAGCAGTAGGAGAAGAGAGTCAGCACAAAGGGACAATTGACAGAGCAGCTGGAGAGACATGAGAACGCAGAGGATGGTAAGGGACTTTAAAGGAAATCAGCTGGTTATGCATGGATCCATTTCCGCTCCTGTGGCGGCCCACAATTCGAAGCATCATGGCAGAGAAAATAGTACAGAGTCTTTCTATGCAGGTTCTCTGCTTCTAGACAAGCCCATTCTTCCATTTTACTGCCAGAATGTGGCTTTTTTTTCTCCTAGGTGCTTTCATGCCCATTTGGGGTAAGGGGAACAAAGATTTGGCCCTTTATTCACTTTTGATGGAAAGTCAGTTTTCTCTGTATGGTTCCCTATTCTGTGCAATGCTAAGTCTCCAGCCTGATTCTCTTCACTTTTGCTGGAGTAACTGTTGACAGCAATGGAGTTACTCTTCATTTATACTGATATGAGATGGGAATTGGGCCTCTTCTTTTTTGAGGTTTGGTGGTTTTGCTGTTGCTCGCTGCCCCACGGCCTTTGAGTTTTTATTGACTTGTAATTGTTTCATTTTCTTAACTGCCTCCTCAGATACTGACTTCCTTGGAATCTGAAATATGGATGTAAAAACTAGCCATTTCCAACAGCCAGGCTGATCTTCTCTTAAAACAGCTAATATACAGCATGATTTCAGGCTTAGAGGAATAGAAGCTGAGATGATGTGATTGAAACATGCTGCCAGGTAGAACCTTGTGTTTTTAAGGTGTGTGATTCTTCTAGGTTTCTGTAGGTACCTGAAATCATTACAAATACCCAAGAGTGAAAACTGGGGCTGTGCAAAATGCTTGCAGTGAAGTTTGAAAACAGTGGTGACAGTTTGATTGTGGAAACGGTCCAATTAGTCAAAACCTTCAAAAATTTCATTGTTACCTTGAAAACAGGATCTTTTTTTTCCTTGTAGACAACATTTTTAACTTGATTCAACTTGCAAATGGAGTTACATGCTAATGTTAGCACATTATGCAGTTTAAGCAGGAGCTCATGTTCATACAAAAAATAGTCCCTTTTTCTGATAAATAATCCAGTTTTGAAATTCAAAATAGTATTCAGATGAAGACGCACTTCATATCCCAACATGACATTGCAAAAAAAAAAAAAATTCTTAGAGCCTTGTGGGGAAAAAAAAACATTTTGAAGGCGCAAAATCACATGCAGTGAAATCACAAAAATGTTGACCAGCAACTTGGCAAAATAATTGCATGCGGCTCTAATTAGATAGTTGCAAAGAATGTTACCCATCCTCATTTTACTTCCTATGCTTCAGAGTTTCACTTTTGCATTTCAAGCTGGACTGACTCTTTCCTGACCCCTCTTTTAAAGCTGGATGAATGAAAGAGGGCATTGAAGAGGTGAAGGGAGGGCGGAATCCGAGCAGGGAGGAGGTGTGGGGCAGAAGCTATAGGTGAGAGAGAAGATTCTTCTGAACACTTAATTAACCTGTAAGGCACTCATTAGTGCAATATAGATAGCTCAGAAGGAAAAACAATGTACATTAATTTTAGATATTTGATCCCTCTGTTTTCTCATTCTCCTGGTAGTAATAAGCCCCTGCTGCTTCTGCTGTCATAGGCACCTCTTGTGCCAAAGAAAGGAAAACATGCTGTCTTTAGAAGACCTTGTTAGGGCCAGGGGACCAACCACTTGTTGATAAAGCCAGCCTGGCAGGCCAGGGTCAAACCCTGGGGAGCACCTCTGGGAAATAGTGGCTAATTTTACCACAGAGACCCTGCTTGTTAAACCGTCTGCCAGAGTGCTACTGAAAAGACATTTGATCCCCGCTTTGTCACGTCTTGCCCCTTCTCCTGTTCTCTCCTTTGGTCTCCAAAGTGGGGTGCGCGCACCGCAGGGGATGCGCAAGACGATCGATTCGGGGGCGCAGCAGGAGGAGGGCCGCTGGAGCAAAAGTGCAGCACGGCAGGAGGAGCACCGCCGGGCGGGCGGCCCCGAGTCCTCCGGCCCATGGAGGAGCAGCCCTGAGTCCTCGGGCCCGTAAAGAAGCGGCATTTTGCCCTTCAAAGCCGGCCGGAGAGAAGCGGCGCTTTGAACGGGAAAGCGCCGCTTCTCTCCGTCCGCTGGCTGCGTGGCTGCCTCTGCTCCTCCTGAGTCCTCCGGCCCGTGCTCGCAGGGCCGCATTCTGAGAGGGGCTTTAGAGCTGCAGGCCGGGGCCCCGGTGCCCCCTTAGCCCAGAGCCCTAAAGCCCCGGCATTCCGGGTGGCCTTGCCTGTGCGGGGGGGGGGGGCCGCTCCCAGAATCGTGGCCCTGGGGGTGGTGGTGTGCTGCACCAAACAGGAGCTGCCCCAGGTAAGTGCTCTGCACCTCCTGCCTGCCCCAGCCCTGAGTGTCCTCCCACACCCCCACCCTGAGCCTCCTCCCGCACCCTAACTCCCTCCCAGACCCTGCACCCCACCCTGAGCATCAGCTGTATCAAAGTGTAAAACCAAGATTTTCAAAAATAAAATAAAAAAATATTTTAAAAATAGTTTTTCATCTTTATCATTGTTTTTTAATTTCTATTTTTTGTGTATGTTTTATAATTTACATAATATATTAGTACAGTATTTAATTTATGCATATATAGGGGGTGCTCAAAAAAATTTTATTGATAGGGGTGCGTGGTTAAAAATGTTTGGAGACCACTGTCCTAGAGCATAGGATTTAGTGGTATCAGAAGCCTGGCTTCCTCTACTTTTATTTCCTGCCCTGGGCCAGCAGCTCTGAGTGGGTTATCTGGAACAGGCAGACTAACCTCAGGTGAGCTAGTTTCACATGCAGGATTTTTTAATGAGAGCTGCTGATCTCCCTAGGAACACCACAACTCCTCCTCTTCTCTGGCAACTACGGCTGGCTTGTCCCTCTGCTGGACTCTAGCTGTTATCTTCCAGCCCTGAAGGTCTTGCAGTGGCAGTGAATCTTCCCTTCCTTGGGCCACGTGCAGTCCTCTCCTCCTGCAGGTACAGACGGCTGCAGGATCATCACAGTAAGCTGTGCAGGGTAGGAGGCCACAGGCTGTATGGGGTATTTCACAGCTGCTATATATTGGGGAGGAAGCGTGGCCAGTGATTCCACCACATGACTATACCTCCCTGTTGCTGCTACAGTCCAGGGGCTGCAGTGGTAGCAGCTAAGCAGTGATTCAGTAACATCATGTCAAGCCACTGGGAAGCAAGTTGAAGGAATTCTTCCCTCAACCCATCTTGGATTCCCTGCCCAAACTATGCTTACTCAGCCTTTGTACTGCGGTGCTGGGGTATGCTTGGTCTGTGGGCAATAACGTCTGCCCCTGTGTTGCTGCTGCTGCCATTTGGCCTGTGATGTCACCAGGATTGATGGGCCAGACTTTATCCTACTGTGTTTTCTTAAATAGTTGATTGATGTTTAACTGTCCTTCAGATCTCAAAGTCCATCCTCTCCTCGAAGTGAGCAGTAGCCCGTTAAAACTGAACTTTGCAGCTGAGAGTTTCAGCCAAGAACACAACCAGGACACGAGCTTTCTTCAGCATCACAAACAGGTGTACACCTCCTCCGATCTGTCCCCTCTGCCTGCGAGATAGCAGGTTATTGGAATGATCCATCTGCCAGAGTAGACGTACAAAGTGATGAGGTGCTCACCTATCCCTGGCATCCAAAACCAAGCTTAGTACATTCAAGAGCCTTAATGGTGTCCCTTTTTAAATTGGGCTGCATATCTTGGTTCTTCTCTCACCTCTGAAACGTAATAGTTGATTCAGTCTTTGAAGTTTAACAATCTTTATAGATGCTGGGAAATTACTGCAAGTTTAGACCAGTCAAATTTGTCTCCTATTCATTCCTATAGCTGAGAACATGATTAGTCTTGCATTGGATTGTGGCCACTGACTGTTATTTCAATGCTGTTATAAATGCATATTTCAGTGGCAAGTGGGTGCAGCTAAATAATGGTGGGACTATTTATTGTACTCTGTGTGCCATCTCAGTACAACATGAAATATTTCAGTCTTCATTTCTGTGATAGATGCACGCATGGCTCTGTATTCACAAAAGTAGAAAACAAAATTAACATAGAAATAAAAGTAGTGAATGACAGGTTTCCATTTTCATTGTGTTTTAGGTTGGGCATTCTGTTTTTTTAAAAAAGAATCCATCCAAGTATGTAAAAAAATATATGTATAAATTCTCTTATGGCTGTTTTTTGACAGTTTCTCCTTTGAGGATTGGTATTAGCATCCCATTCATAAAAGTGCTGGCATCTCTCATTTTGTCTGCTTTCTCTGTCTGTTTTCTACCTTAGTGGAGGTCATTTCACTTTAGTAAAAGGGATGGAATTGAGCTATTTGATAGGGCAGAAAAAATTAAAGCAGTAGATGGTTTTGAACAATCTGATTAAAAATAATTGCATGACACTGAGGTTAAAATAAAATATTTACCTAATAAAAAATTAGAGCAGTGTAATGAGTACATTACTTTGTGCCAAATCAAAGCATATTTATAAACGATCAGAGCCTTATTTTAAACAGCTGTTAGAGGCCTCTTGGGAGTAACATTTTGGTTCAAAAAGGTTATTTACTTAGCAAGTTTCTACTGCTTAGGCTTTTGCTATTGGCTCCACTCACTAGACAGTAAACTTTCAAAACTCTCAGTTGAGAGTCACCGTTAGCAATAAAGCATGACAATGAATAGCCAAAATCCTGCCAGTAATGCCCAAGCTCTGTTTTAGTTTCATTAATGTATGATCCTGCTGCTGTGCCGGAACATGACTTCTGAATAAAAGAACATTTGTGGACCTTGAATGAAGGCTCCTAAAAATGAGTGCTTGTGTATTAATTCCAAACTCAAGTTTCCACGGAGAGCCAGAGGCTTGGCATTTCCCAGTCCTTTTTAAACAAATGAAATAAGCTAGATGTCTCCCTGAACGCTTTGAAACAGAAGGCTGTTAACATGTGCAATATTTGGGCTAGTGTATCTTATGTAAAACAGAAGTGGTTAATATTTGTATAGTGCTTGGAAAGAGGTCAAGTATTATAGGCCCCATCCTGCAAATCTTCTGCATTTGAAACCTGAGTCATTATTAAGTGACATATCAAGGTGTTTCTTCACTCAAGAGGAAAAATGCAAACCACCACAGCATAAGAACGTATCCATTGTGTCGTATTTGCCAGTGCGATCTCTTACCATGTGTATCCACAGTAGATTGCTTGGGTGAACAGCCTGTGATATGAATTTTTTGTTTCCAGTCTGTAATAAAGAAAGTTAAGAGTTTGATGATTTTTAACATTATTAGCTGAATGGGTCCTTTCCGCTTTGCTGTCTGTTGTCTGCATCACCAATCTGCCATAACAAAGGGAAATCACTTTCTTAAAATGATGGGACCATTCAAACTTTGTTTGTACTCATCCTAAGGCAATGCGAGGTAACATCTATGACTGGAAAAGAAATGGCAGAGCCTGTTCATTGATCATCGATTTTTAACAACAAACCCAAAAAACAAACAGAAAAACCACACCCCTCTAAAAACCTTCAAGAACTATCCGGAGAAGAGACTCTAGACAAAACCCAACAACTTTTACCTTCCTTTCTTTGAAACTAATGTTTTCCAAGTGTCATTCAGTAAACTAAAAGCCCCTGATTTTTGAAACTTCTTGTTGGCACACTTGACTAGAATGTAGTTACGTAGCGAACCTAGTGTGAGACTATGTATGCACATGAAATCCTAAGGTATCCTGAATTCTATATATTAATCCTGAAAAGAGGACACAAACCATTGTAGTAGCAGGTCTGTTCAAACAGCTAGGATGTTGTATTGTGTCAGTCCCAGGAGACACAAGGTGGGTGAGGTAATATCTTTTATTGGACCAATTTCTGCTGGTGAGAGACATAAACTTTTGAGCTCTTTAAAAGATATTACTTTATCCACCTTGTCTCTGAAATAACTGGAGGAAGAAAGGACTTCCTTTAGACTTGTAAAAAGAAAAGGAGGACTTGTGGCATCTTCGAGATGAACAAATTTATTTGAGCATAAGCTTTTGTGAGCTACAGCTCACTTCATCGGATGCATGAAGAGAACTGTAGCTCACGAAAGTTTATGCTCAAATAAATTTGTTCGTCTCGAAGGTGCCACAAGTCCTCCTTTTCTCCTCCTTTACAAGTCTAAAGGAAGCCCTTTCTT
This sequence comes from Chelonia mydas, assembly GCF_015237465.2. NCBI lineage: Eukaryota > Metazoa > Chordata > Testudines > Cheloniidae > Chelonia > Chelonia mydas. The sequence continues at coordinate 70,630,572 of NC_057853.1, read as the reverse complement.
CCTCCAGTTATTTATTTCTTTTCTTTTTGCGAATACAGCCTAACACAGCTGCTCCTCTGAAACCTGTCTTTAGACTTGTGTGCTGTAAACTTTATTTACTTGAGTGATATTGCAAACGGTGATAATCTTCACTAGAACAGCACCATGTTTTGGCACTACACACACAGCTGGGTGATGTATTTGGCTAGGGTAAGGGAGAAGCAGAAGTTAACTGAAACATTCTGTGAATTTGTGTCAATTCACTGAATCGTTTCATTTGGGCGGGGGGGCTGAAAAAGTCTAAAACATTTTGTTTTGTCCTTTTGGAAACATGTAAATGTTTCAGTGCAAAATGATTTGGCCTATTGATTCTTATTTCAATTTTATTTTTTAAAGGTAAAAATATCCCTAACCCAAACATTTAATTTCACTCGGATGGAATTTTTTTTCACTTTTTGCCTCAATGAAAACTTTTTACAAATTTCATTTTGGGTAACGTGAAACTATCTTCTTTTTGGGGCTCAGTTGCTGAGTTGGAAAATCAATTATTCACACAGCTCAACATGCTGTGATTCGTTATGACATTAAAGGCTGCGAATTTGGTGTGTTAACACAAACCTGTGCTTGGATTTCAACAGAAGACCAAAATAAGGCACAAAACTCAGCAGTCAGGGGGGAAAAGGTTGATTCTAACAGGCACTGTAGCCTTCACAAATGCTGTTAAACAAAGATGGCTGCTTCGCTTTGTCTTTGGATAGGGCAGGAATGACCATGCACTGATTTTAAAGCGTGAGGGGAGAAGAGGAAAACTAGGACTCAGTAGTTCATAAAGTGTGGTAGGCATCCATCCCGCTGTGAATCACAAACTGTCTAGTTATTGATCTTGTCTTTATTACCCATGCTTAAATAGTTCATTTATTCCTGTTCTGAATGCGCTTTGCTCATGAAGTATATACAATGTGAAACAACGTGGCTGTAGACACTACACAGCAACCATCTAAGTACAGTAGATACCTTTTAAAATCTGACATGTTTGTTACTGTGAGTGCAATTCTGGGCACTCCTGGACTCTCAGCACACATTGACTTCAATAGGGGAACAGGTCACGCAACACTTTATAGGCTCGGAGCCTATAATCCCAAATGAGTGGATCCTAGGGAAGCTGACCAATTAGTGGCCGTGACCTTGTAGTACTTCACTGGCAAATGGACAGGCCAACCCTGCATATTTTAGTCAAAGTTATCCTCATTGCCTATAGCTGAGACCATTTTTGTGGTATTTCCTTAAAATACATTTCCAAAATGTCAGTCCTACATCATTAATAAAGTTCATTGTGAATGTCAAAGTCACATTTAGTCCTGACTTAACATAGCCTTCAGATTATTTCTACTCCTTTCACTTTGTTTCTGGGAGAGGGATGGAAACCAGCTCTTTAGAGCAGTGTCTCGCAGCCTTTCCAGACTACTGTACCCCTTTCAGGAGTCTGACTTGTAAGTTGCACCTCACTTTAAAACTACTTGTTTACAAAATCAGACATAAAAATAAAAGTGTCACAGTACCCTGATACTGAAAAATTGCTAACTCTCTCATTTTTACAATATGATTATAAAATAAATCATGACCCCCAGCTAGAGAAACACTGATCTAGTATATAGAGCAGTATAAACAAGTCATTGTCTGTATGACATTTTAGTTTGTACTGACTTTGCTGGTGCTTTTTATGTAGCCTGTTGTAAAACTAGGCAAATGTCTAGATGAGGTGATGTACCCCCTGGAAGACCTCTGCATACCCCAAGGGTACACATACCTCTGATTGAGAACCACTGCTTTAGAGACAGTAGAAAGCAAGTCTAAGGGCCAAACTCAGTCCTGGCATTCAAGCAGCAAAATTAATGGGGTTACACCTATTTATGCCAGGACTGAATTTAGCCTCAAGTATTTAGAAGGCGGTGCTTTTATTATTGGATATATTAGTACCAATAGTACTAATGCAAGGGGCCCGTTCCACACAAATCTAATAGTAATATTTGGGCCTCAATCCTGCAATCAGAGCTGTAGCTCAAATCACTGCACCCACATGGAGCTCAATTGATGTAATCAGGTTTTATGTATCACTTTTTTACCTGCTTGTTGCATGGCCATGCAGAAGACATCTGTGTTTTGGTTTTCCCATCTGTAAAATAGTGCTACCTAACTACCTCATGTAAGCGTGCTGAGGTTCCTTTGTAGAGTGTTTTGAGATCCTTAGATGAAAGAATTTTGCGCTTCCATAAAACCTATTCAAACTCCTCTATCCCCAGTGGCACCTTTGTTGGCTAAGAATGACCAGTCTTTCCTGGCCCTTGAAGTGGTCCCTAAGGGATATGAGACATGGCAGCAGGCCAAGCAAGGGAAGATTACGCTGTTGCTTTCTGTGCTGCCTATTTTCTGTAGACAAAAGGTTTCAGGTCCTGGACTCTTGATTCAGCACTTTTCACGAACACCAATTTCATTCCAAAACCAGAAAACCATGTAGACTAATGAAATAGCTGCAGCTGAGTCTGTGCCTTGGGTATGTTGTTTCCTGTTGCTCTGCCACTTCTTTAGGTTCCGTGGTAGCAAAGGCCAATTCAGGAGCGAAATTACATGTCTTACAATGCTTTAAATCTCAATGCCTGATCTCTACCCACTTTAATCAAAGGTCTTAATGGGTTGTTTTATCCACCCTCAGCCATTTTTGTATTTCAGCATGTAAGGTGTTGCACTGCAACAGGAATATTGATGTGATGGAGCCCACGGATTATGTAAGGCTGATTCTCTGGCTAAGAAACAGGGTAACATTAAAGACCAAGGACACAGATTCAGTTAACTTTCCTTAGTCTTCAGAAAAAAAACAAGATCGGAAATCCCTTGCACCCTGAAATACAAAATGAACATTTTTGGCTGCAATGAGCAAAGAGCAGGTTTTTTTCGCATATTGACACTTCTCTACATTCGTTTCCCGTTTCTTATTTTAACCTTTTCAGATTTTAAACACTTCCTGACACTTAGTTCAGATGTAGCTTTCATTCTTGTTATTCCATTATTTTAAAATGTGGTTAATTACCTAAAAGAGAGGATGAAAAAACTGGGGGGCAGAGGGGATTTATACAGGAAAGGAAAACGTCTTTGGGTTTGTTGCTTTGCAGAATTTCTCAAAAGCTATTTAATTATTGATAAAGTTCATCAGCCAGTTGCTTCGTGAGCGATTTAAAAGTAATGTAGTCATTAAAGGTAAATTAAGATCTAGCCTCTTTGGTGGTGGGTTGGGGAGACCGGACTAATTTTAATAATAATTGAAGATGCCTTCTCAAATGAAACACAAACAGAATTTCTATTGCAGGGTTCCTGTTGGTTCTGCATCCTATTAGGAGGCCCATAAATATCTTGATTCCCTTTACCCATGTTCAGGAGTAAGAGAAATTTGTGTTCCATTAACTTTGCTCCTAGCAGATTGGTATTCTCTTCCTCCACAGAAAGACTCCTGTGAATGTAGGAATAACCAGCAGAACCTATAGGAATTGCTTTCTTACCTCTCAACCTTTGAACCTGCCCCTCTGTGATGGAAGCAATCGAAATCTATTGTCAAATGACTGATTTGTGCAACACCTGACAGATTAAGGAGTTTTAACTTTGTTTTCTTTACTTTGTGAATTAAATAAATCAGTTGTTTAAAAAGGGAAAAACCAGAAATCCCATCACTTGCAAACATACGCTCCCACCCCAGGTCACCAGTAGTATTCAGACCCTCCTCTTCACAGTGTCAGCCTCTTTCACTCCGTCTACTGGGGAGTGGATTGGCCGCTACCGGGGATGTGACACAGGTTTTGCCAGTTGGTTATACAACTGTTTGCTAAACCGTGATAGACTGAAGAACAGTATTCCTGGGTTCTGTTCCTGGCCCCGAGGGAAGTGTGGGCTAGTGCTTAGAACAATTATTAAGTACATACATTTGGCGCACACTGAGAGGCACTCTGGGTGAAACTTGGATGTACCATGGTAGACACCTGAGTTCTGCCAGAAGTAAGCTTGTGCAACCTCTTATTTGTAAAATGGGAAGAATGCAGCTTGCCTCCCTCCTAAGGTAGAGATATGAGGACATTCTTAGAGCCTGGCTTGTGAAGTGCATCACAACTAAACAGTAGTCAGAGTGAAAGAGGTGAGCTATAACCGTGCCTTCATGGGTCACAACTGAGAATACCAAATTCAGGACAAATGGCTGAGAAATAGGGTAGACACCCCAAAACTGGTGGTTATTCTCCCATAAGATATACCAAACCAGCACCAAAAGTAAACTTCTGTTTCACCACACTGGCTAATAAGTCAGAAAAGCAGGTTCCTTAGGTATTCCAGTCCTTGTATCACCACCAAAAACACTGGCCTTAAAGATGAGTGGTTCTTTAAAACCAATTTCATCAAATAAAAGGTTCTTCTGATCCCAAAGCACAAGCCGCAATATATAACTCAGATCTTACCCAAAAGTCACGCTGTTGACAATCCTTTAGTGTCTAAAATCTAAAGGTTTATTTATAGAAAGAAAGAAAGGTGAGAATTAAAATTGGTTAAAGGAATCAAATACATACAATAATTGCAAAGTTCTTAGTTCAGGCTTGTTGCTTAAGTCAAGTCTCTGGTTGCTTCCAAATCATTGGAAGGTCCTCAGTCCATTGGTTAGAATGCTCCCATTAGGGTAAGTCCATAGTCCAGAGGTTTGAGCAGGAATGAGGCAAAATGGAGCTGTTTCCAGGGCCTTTTATAGCTTCTGCCAAGTGAAGAGAAGCCCATTGTTCTCACTGTGGAAAATTACAGGGAACAAGATGGTGCTTGGAGTCACATGGGCAAATCACACATTCATGCATGATTTCGCTTAGTCATAGCAGGAAAGTCCATTAAGTGTTGATGAGTGTTTTCCATTGTGAGCTAAGTGTTATTTAATCGGCCATTCCAGTTGAATAGTTCCTTCACAGTGTGTTGGCTAAATAACTTGTGGGTTGCCCAGGAGCAAACGTTTGAAACGCAGGTATAGAGCCAATACTCATAACTTGAAATACAAAAAGATACATGCATACAAATAGCATACAGCAAATATGATTCAGAAAATCATAACCTTTCCATAGACATGTTACTTGACACATTTTGTATAAGATTTGTTGCAGTTCTATAACAGTGGTAGCAACAATGATCTACATGGTCATACCTCTTAACTTATTTGTAAAAAGGGAAGAATGCAGTTTGGCAAATGTTAGGTGCAAAATTGCTTAGTCTTTGTGATGAAGTTACCCCTCACTGCTAGCCCACCTCCATGCATCTTGCTCTGGTAATGTAGCGTTCGCTGCATCGGGTACCCCCTTGCTGCTCATTACTTGCTCTGCAATAGTCTTTCTTCTGATAATGTGGCCCGCTGGTCAGGTCACCATTTAGTCCACCTCTTCCAGGGTTACAAAGTCCAGCAGGACAACTGTCCAAATACTGTTTCCAGACAGTGTTTAACCCCAGCTGGGGGTTCTATGCCACCCTACCAGGGGCTGCCAGTGGAACCTAGGCCCACCTGGCATACTGGGTTCCAGACCAGGGACCCTATAACTAGAAATCCAGGCCCCCTATCCTTGTTTCCCTGGGCTCCTTCCTACCAAGCCTCGCTATCGTCTCTTGCCTGGTTCTGGTTTTACCATGGGCACCTACTCTACTCCCTGTGGCTACTTCACCCACTTCTAGCTTCTTTTGCCAGACTCCTTACTCCAGGTCAGGTTCTCAGGACCGACTTCCCCTTGTTCCTGCCCCACAGGGAGCAACTACAGACTTTCCCCTGCGCCCCCCTTCCTGCTTTTAGCTTCCTATCTTTGCAGTGCTGTTCCAGCCCTTCCCCAGCTGGGCTTCACTTTCAATTAATCTTGGCCCTCCCTCTCTCAGGTGATGCCAGGTGACCTAACTGGCCTCTTAGGCAGGAGCACCATTTCAGATTTTGGTGGGGGCGGGGAGGGGCAACTTTGTGATTCCAAGGACTACTTAGGCACCTGAAAACTCTAGGGTTTTTTTTACAGATAATTTAGAAATTAGCTGATAGGAGCACTGTACTTAACTCCTGTATAAAAAAAGAGGATTTAATAAATATTAGACCCACTCAGCTCTAATACTAACATGTTCTCACATCTTGTGTCAAGTCACTTAAGTACCACTGGTTAGGTTTAAAATTTTAATGTATATTTGTTACTAACTCTTGAATACAACAATTGAAACAACTGTAGAAAAATCTAGATGACTTTCTATCACTTTTTTGCAGTTCACCAAGCTTGGAACAGATCATTTAACTTTGGAACATCCTACTGTAACTAGGACAAGGCCCCATGAGTTTATACTGCACCTGCCTGGGGCTCTAGAGGTGTCACCTCACTACAAATAATAGACAGAAACTGACCTTAAACAGGAGTGAAACTGACATTTTCAAGTCATTTTCACAGTATTGCCAATCCCAAACTTTCAAAAATCATGGATCAGGCTCACCAAAAATCATGAGATTGGCTTTAAAATCATGAAATTATGTAAAAATACCAGATTTGGGGTTCTTTTGATTTGCCTTCTGCTTTTTGAGCCTTTGGGGTGCACTGGGGTCAAATTTTGAAGCTTTCTCCGCAGCCACGAGGACTAGAAACTTCATTTTTCTTTAAGAACGAAGGCTGAAATCATCACAAATCCACTTGACTCCAGGAGCTGAGGCTTTAAGGAAAACGATAATTATCATGAGACTCATGACAAAATCATGAGAGTTGGCAACACTGCTTTCACTTCTGTTTAAAGGCTAGTTACTTTCCAGAGGGCTGTTAAACACAACGCTACAGCGATTGAGTTGCAGTTCTCACAGGAGAATATTTTAAATCAAACACCAAGAAAATTCTATATTTTAAAGTTGAGGGAAAAAAACCTGAGACTTCTGAGGTATATCGGGGCACTGCAGGCAGGAAAGGCAAATAAACGGGCACAGGAGCTCTGGGCAGCTCTTCCTTTAGAAAGAAAGTTGGAGGATAAAATCTTCTAGTCCTTAATCAACTAAAACGTCTATTGCCATCAGTGCCTCCACTCGTAGATATAAACATCACAGTGAACATGTGATAACGTGTGATCAATAACTATACATTTCATAGTTAAATATCTGAATCATCTTACCCAGAATTACACATCTTATTATATGCATTGGTTCAGGGACTGGATTTTCTGGCATATTCTGAACAGTGCTGAGCACACATATGGTGCCCAGTGAATAATGCAAATCATGGCAATAATAGTCAACTTTATGGACTCTGTGGATGCAGTTTCTTTTCTTTGTTCTAGAATTGGCCTGAATACAGCTGAAACCCTAAGAATTTGAGGCATAAACACGTCTGATACTTATATGACACTTTCTCATTCCTTTCTCTTCTCGAACTCAGAACAAAAAATGACCGAACAAAAGGGTTTTCCGTTAAAATGTAAAATTGCACAGCAGCCATTGCTCTACAACCCAGCATGGGGCAGGACCTGCCACCCCTTGGGAGTTAAGTGATCCCCTCTCATCTGATGCTTATTCTCCATCCTTCCTAACCTCTGTGTTGCTTTTCATGCTGTCAGCCATGACATCCATCCTGGAACCATATGCTGTAATCTCGGAGAACTGGGCTCCTTGGTTTTGCTCCCATCTATCAGAGTCCTCTTTTTTTGCAGCATGCAGCAGAGAGAGAGTGGCCGGTCTGCTGGATAGGGAGCTAGCCCTCAAAAACTTGAGTTCTGCTCCCCCCAGGGACTTCCTGTCTGACCCCAGGCCAGTGCTTAAAGGACAAAATTTCAAAGGTTTTTAGGCACCCAAAGATGCAGCTAGATATCTAGTAGGGTTTACAAAGCACCAAACCTTCTAAGTGCATTTGAAAATCTCACTAGGTGCCTAAATACCTTTGAAAATCTGGCCTTTAGTCTGTATGTGCCTCAGTGCCCCGTATGTACAATGGAGATAAGAGCATTGCTCTACCTCACCGAGGGGCTGGGAGGAGAAATCGGTTAGACACTGTGAGGCACAGCCTCAGATACTGTGGTGAGGGGGCCACATAGGTAGAGTGGGAACTTCTCTGTACACTGCTAGCCCTTCCCTGAGTTTGACCCCTTCTTTTCACCTACTCCCCCAAATGTCCTCCTTTTCTGAATGTAACCTAGGCTCAGTGCTTTGCTGTATTTTTTCTGAGACCTCTGTGTTCTCTCTAAAACAACCCCTTCTCCCTACAGAGGGATTCCTCTTTTAGAGGCTATATCCTTAATTAAATCACCAGCCCTTTCTTATCTTAATCACCCTGCCTCTGTTTGTAAACAAAATACTGACTCCCTGCCCCAAGGGCACCTCTCCTCTGCAGAACTTACATTTCATATTAATGCTGTGCTGTAGTTAAGAACTCCACCTGAAAGCTTGCACACCTGTATGAAACTCAGGGTTTTTGCCCTCCCCTATTTCTCCCCCCCCCCCCCCCCACACACACATTAGTGCCCTTGCTCTTGGGCCCTCGTTAACCTTATCAGGGTGATACATTTGGGCAATTAAAGTTGATTGGGTAGCTGTAAAAAGTTTTAAGTAAATATATAATCGGTTCCTAAATTTAATCTTGATTTCACTCCTCCTGAGTACTCTCATTCTTTCAACTGAATTATTTCGTGAGTGAACAGAGAGAGAAAAACATTAATTAAAAGGTCATTAAAGCCCATTTAATATTATGAGGCACAATATACACACTCCAAATGTTACTGCATACATAGTACATAGATTTGGAAGTAAGGGCCATGCACCATCCCTGGCTCCATCTTCAATAAGTTACATTATAATTAGACCTGTGAATTATATACAGGAATGAAATATGTATTAACTGGAAAAGCTTCACTTCATAAAACATTAAGGTTGTACAGTCAAAATAAAAAAGAAAGTGCAAATAATAAAATTCCTACAGCAATTTGTATCCTGGACTGGGATCTTCCTTTGTGGGGTTTGAGGGACAAGATTGTTTGAGTCCAGAATTATAACCTATAACTCCCACGTACTTATTTTTAAATGTCTCCTCCTGGTTACTGAAACCAAAAATAGCAACATGCTGATAGCAAAGCCTTTCATCCTGCTGTGGAGGAAAGGAAATGTTCGTTATCTTCAACCTCTCTCCATACTGAAGACTTAGTCTTCATAGGTCTGCTCTTTCCAGAGACCCACACCAAAAGACGAAGCTATTTTTTTTAGGAACTGGCCTTTTATCCCAAGTAGAAGCTGTATTTAGGTAGAGTAATACCGCTAGTTCCAGTCCAGACGTGCCTCTCTGTAAACAGGAAGTGACAAGACACCCGCCTCCAGTGGAAAATGCAAACTACACTCCAACAGAGGCCTAGTTTTCCTCAGGTTCAGCAGAGCAACAGGACTTTGAGGTAAGCACAGGGCTTTTATGTTCCATGTTGTCAATAAGTTGGGGATATTCCTGATTTAGCACCCATGTCCTATGTATGTTATCGTATATGATACACAGTTAACTAAACACCAGGAATAATAGCAATATTAAATGCACTAATACTATATGTATGCAATGTGGCTAAGTTACCATTTCTGTAGGAACCTCAACTTTTTCATTTTGTAACTCTGCATTTTAAGCTGCCTCCTCAACAGCGCAGTAAGCTGTTGTGTGTTGTAGTGCAAGGCAAGGATTTATCATAGATACTATGTGCAACACCCTCACCATTTACTTCCACATTGCTCATCTCCACAGCAATACAGAGGAGACTGTGGACATCTGAAATCCACAAAGTCCTTATTAAGCCCCCCTTCAACACAACATAAGAAGTTCTTCATCTTGCATACAAGTTGTGATAACTATGCATGGGGAAAGAATGGTAGTCTGGGGCCTATTTCTGTTGATTATATAGTGTCAATAGATAAATATTGATCACTCATCTGTAACTTGAGGATTCTGCATGAATAATCAGATACAAACTCTTATACCATCAGGATTTGGAAGATTATATTGTATGTCACTGCAAAGGTAATTTCCACTGTATTTGCAATTTTATCTCAGATACTTTACCTACGGTAAGTCATTTCACTACATTCATTCACAGTTAAGTACATGTATAATTTTATTGTAGCTCAGCCAGATCTTTGCAAGGAAACTCGATTAGTAACCCAGTTATTTTTAACATTAATTTCTAGTCTATGTTATGCTTATTCCTCAGATGAGTAGCTTCATATTTGTAGATACTATTATTCTGAAGGCTGAAATAAAATAACATGTTTTCTTGAAACAATATAATGAATACAACTGGATAAAATGGTGGTACATAACCCCCAATGAATGGAAAGAAATGTTTAACAAACTGTTCCCAATAGGCATTTTAGAGATGCAATATTTATTACTATACATTAATTAAGGCTTTACAGCAGTGCTTGAATAATTTTTTAAAAGGGAGGGGCAAGCAAGGCTGGTCCCTTTGGGATTTTTGTGCAGTTAAACCTTCTTGTGTCAGTGGTTCTTGGTGCTAAAATAACGTAAATTTCATTCAGTCCTCTTTTAATTAAACAATATTTACAATGTTGAGTCTGTGGCGTTGCACTGTGAACAGTTGACAGTTGCTCTTGAGTTTTATGGCACAGATGCTGGCATCAGATCAGCAATTTGGCATCTGGACGGAAGCAGAATAGCTTTTCAAAGCATGAAATATCTTATTAATATGGCTGAGTTGCATATGACTCCTGGGATATTCTCTGATTCTAACAATCAATTGTAAAGCAGTCTTTGTGTGAGTTTGTCTGGTTTTTTTAGTGCAATATACCTGACAAATACATATATGTGAAATACAAAAATGGTGTAAGGCTATTTCTTTATTTTCCACCTTCAGGTACCAAAGGAGTCAAATATTTTACAGCTTTACTCATCAAGTAGCCTTTCATAGGAATTTTTGCATGACATATACTGTTAAATTACTCTGAGAAAATGTATTGGATTGTCAAAATCTCAAATTATTGTTGACACAATTCTAATTCTGGTTTGAGATAATTCAGAGCTGAAGCTGTGTGTTGCCTTCTGATGCTTTTAAATCAGATTCTTTTTTTCTCTGATAATAGTGTACTGACTCAAATAGAGGAAGTGGCATTTTAAAGCTGTTTAATGCTGTTCCAGTGGTTCCAAATGGTAGCTAGACAGACTCCTATGCAGTGTTTGCGTAACTAACTTCTCTTACAATGTGAATACTGCTATTTGAAAAATATCTTTGCTCATTTCTGACCATCGATCCTTATTTAACGGTAACCCAGAATCCTTACACTACAATATACTGAGATTTTTATAATGGCAAGAGATTTCTTTTGTTATACATGGGCCAAATTCTGAAACTCTTGCTCAGGCAAAACTTCCACTGGCTTCAGTGAAAGAGCTACCTGAGTATGGATATCAGGATATGGTCCCATATAAATAAAATTGCTCCTGCAGAGACTGTCATCAAATTCTTCTGATATTTCCCTGTCTCTTGGGTGCCACTATTGTGATCTTCATTTGTATGAGAAGAAAAGAGATGGAAATTCCAGACTATAGGTGGTTATTTTTAGGTCTTATTTCAAAGACCATTCAATTCCCTTATTAGACATACTAATAGAATACTATTTGTTATAGTGAACCCACTACTAGAAAGTTCATGAGCTCAGTAGATATATTTATGCAGAGAACTGCAGTAATTTTATGGTATCTGTCTTTGTTATGAAACCCAAGAGACAGCAAACTGAGTTTCTCCTGTATGTTCTATGCCCTATCATTAATCAGTAAACACACAACCAACCTTACAAATTCATGACACTTCAAACTATACTTCAAATTTCCTTGCCAGTAACATGCATATGTATATAACATTGTATTTGTTTAGTGCTTCTGTGCATACATGTATGTGTGAATGAGGAATAGTTCCTTATCTTTAACATACTGCGCAAGATGTAACAAAGTTAAACATTTTTTCATTCAGTTGGCAGTTTAGTAATGCAGCTCACCATTTCTTGCATGAGCCTATTTGGAGTAATTTGCTAGCTTGAATCATATATTCCTTGCCAGAACAGAAAAATCTCATTTGTATATTATGTTAAGTTATTTTCCAGTAAAACAAAAAAAAGAGATAAATTGGTAGGGAATGCTCTCAAGATTCTAAATATAGCATCTCAGAATAACCCTAAACCATTATTAGCAATTACAGAGATACTTCAAATACATTAGTTAAAGCACAAAAATCTTACATTTGTTCATTGGCTAAAACCTGTGAAACTAAATTGTATTTTTTTCTCTTTAAACATTCCCCTGCAGTATTTGCACCCAGATTATTGCAGTACTGTAGTATGTGTTTATATGGCACTTTTGATCAGAGAATCTCAAAACACTTCACAAAGTTAAAGAATTAAGCCTCACAACAGTCCTATAGGTGAGGATTATCTCCATTTCAGATGGGGCGGGGGAAAGAGAGAGAGGTTTAGTGACTTGCTCAAAATCATACAAGAAATATGTAGCAGAGCCAGGAATATTGCTGGTGCATGAGGAACAAAAGATTAAAACTGACATTCAGCCTTTTCTAGTTTCACTGCCGAGATAAGTGCCGCACAAAAAATAAATATTGAATCAACATACATGGTGAAAAGTAAATGAGACTTCTTACTGTTTTGGATTTTAATAATGTTAGGTGCTGTTAGTAACAGGTAATAGACCATTTAAAAATACAACATCCTGACAGTGACCCTATAAGAACATAAGAATGGCCATACTGGATCAGACCAATGGTCCATCTAACCCAGTATCTTGTCTTCCAACAGCGGCCAATGCCAGGTGCTTCAGAGGGAGTGAACAGAATAGGCAATCATCAAGTGATTCATCCTGTCTTCCACTCCCAGCTTCTGGCAAACAGAGGCTAGGGACACTCGGAGCATTGATGGACCTCTTATTGATTAAAGAGTATTCCCAGATCTGTGCTGGCATCAGCCTTTTTTTAAAATTCTTCCAAGTAAATAATTGACTGTGGCAGCTATAGGAAATGAGTGATTATCATGGGGGAAACTGTAACTTTAATGTATAAAATAAGAAGAGGCTTGTGAGCAAACAAGATATATGTTGCTTATCCATGTGGGGAGATATTTACTGCTTTTCACAATGCCTGTGCATCGTTTAAATCTCAATGAAATGGTGCACATGCATGTTGCTAGTCCTCTCCATTTCACTGAATTCCATTAAATTACACTCTTTTACCAGTGATTATTCTTGCCATGGCTATGATAGGCTCCTGAGAATTTACAGCCTGAAAAAAATGAAGTGAAATAACAATAATGATACTTAGCTTTTATATAACACTTTCCATCAGTAGACCTCAAAGCACTTTACAAAGGAGGGCAGTGACATTATCCCTGTTCTACAGACTGTGAAACTGAGGCACGGGGAGGTGAAGTGTCCTGTCCAAAGTCTCACAGCAAGCTAGTCGCGGAGCCAGGAGTAGAATCCAGGTCTCCTTCATACCAGACCAGTGCTTTATCCATTTGGCTACTCTTCCTGCAGAGCATCACTCTCTTTTTCATCCTGTCATATGTGCACTAAAACTGCTCATGGCGGTTCTTAGATCTCACAAAGAAAATGTGTTGTTTCAAGGCATGGTTCATGCAGCCACGGGAAATAATGGCCAGGACTTTGACCTACCAGTGCAAATGGTGTGTCCCCAGCATATTATGTGATGCTAGATTACACTTTTTTAAATGGAAGCTCAGATGCACATTCTGTGTAATGCTTTATAGATAAAACATCACACACCCATCAGAGACAGAAAAGACTCAGATTATTTGCTCTCCTAGTGTCCATTCTGCAAAAGGAATGGCATGAGTACCACATAACCATAGCCCTATTGTGACCTATGCTTGCTGCAGTTGTTTTAATCCTTTATTTACCAAATGTTAAGAATTTATGAAATGTCTTTAAGTTCTTTCAAAACTACAAATATGTGGAAACTGACAGTTTGGTTGTTCCCTCCTCTCCACTTGTTAAAAAATTACTGGAAAATAGTCAGATTTTTGGAAGCATGCATAAAACATAAAGAAAATCATGCAATACAGCATAATCATCTTATACAAGATTATTACTCTAATAGGCAAACTATTTTAGTTATATTGTGTTATTCTGCCATTAGTACCACTTGACTGTCAACTGTGCAGCAGCGGGGCTGCAATCAACAAGGATTTTTGTGTGTTTTCCATTGTAAATAGTATTGAGGACAGAAGGGAGAAAGGCACTTAATGGCACAATTTCTTCAGTGATTAAGAATACTTGAGATCCATTTCAATGATCAGAAATGTGTCTTAATGAGACAATTAGTCAAGACATAAAGGCCGCATAGCAATTTAGTTTGGGCTCCTACTGGTACAATTTAGTGTTTCTGTGTTCCTCATGATTTGACTTTCACAATATATGGTATGGAGAGAGAATCTACAGGTAAAATTTCCTTGTTCAGTCATTCCCATGTAGCTCTAACTGTAGGACATGCTAAACACGAAGATTTGAAAGTACAGTAGTCACTTTAAAACTTTTTTAAACATTAAATCTCTTTGCTAAAGTACAGTGCAATAGGATATCCAGCCATCTAGAGACACCATGGCAACTAATTCCCACTAACCTTTGGGTGGAGGGGTTGAAACCCTCAAAGTAGTACTTAAATTTGTATTTTAAAAATTATTTTTTCCTTTTGCAACAATAAAACAGTGGTGGAGACATCACACATGCTGGGGCAAAATTAAGCAAACCGGGCCTAAGATCTGACTAACAAGTTCTAACAAGGCTGCCTAAGAGTTTAATGGATTTAGTTTTTGTCTTACCCGTTCTGATAGTAGTGAATCTTTTCTTGGTTTGAGGTATTGCAGAGCAGTGATGATGTTACTCTAACCCAGTGGTTCTCAACCTATTTACCACTGTGGGCCACATATGCGGCACAGAATGTGTTATATGGGCCGCCTCCAATACTACCTGTATGGCCCTGAGGATGTCACATGGCCACAGCTCTCTGCTGACTGGGCCACAAGCAGCCCACAGACCGCAGGTTGAGAACCACAGCTCTAACCCAAAGGAAGATTTACCTCTACCTGAATTCAAAATTCAGACTCTTATCCCACATTCCTTCCACACCCAAAACTCTATCCTGGCAAAAGCAGCCTCAGCTGCCACTAATGTCAATGAGAGCTGTGGCTGCTAATAGCAGAGATGAATCTGGCCACATGGCATCAATGGGAGATTTGGGTGTGCAAAGAATGCAGAATGAGACCCTCAGTAGGTTATTGGTGAGGCCACCCACTATGAGTTTTTGTCTAAAAAATGTAGCTCCTGACCAACTGTTCAGTAAACAACTTTGGGGTTCCTGTAGATTCTTAAAAGTAAAATTCACATCTGCATGTTCCTGAAGGTTCATAGTATATCGATCAGAGGGACTCTATTTCAACTTTGAATTTAGTACAATATTTTGAATTCTTTTATATATTCATTCAAATATGAGAGGTTCTTTGTAAGAAATTAAAAAGAGGCCACGTCCTTGTGTAATGTATAAACTAAAAACTTTTAAACTTGTTTAGAAATAGGGCTCACTCCTTCAAGCTCTCTGCATATCTCTTCCATTTACTTCAATGGGCATTCCATTTACAGAGAGCTTAATGGACCCCTAGTCTTCCACTCCTGTGTATAAAATGTTCCCAAAATTAAGATTGATCTAAATTAGTTATTTAAGCCAAAATTAATTAATCTAAGATGTGCAACACAGAACTTGCTGCCAAGTCCTTTTAAACCACCACTGAGCTCTCCTGATTCTGGGTTGTTCCAGGGGCTGGAATGGTCTCTGGTGTAACTTAATACAGCTCATAGACAGCCCTCAAGAGCAGCTGTGCTGCCTAGCATCCCTGCAGTGCTATGTGCTGTTAATCCACACTGACACATCCCTATGCTGGGGCTTGGAAACAGTCCTCTGAAGACAACCTGTGGCTGTCTTCCTCAGTTCCTGTGCTGGGGGAATTATCTGGGGTTTTCAGAGCCCTTTATGCTGTTCTGGTCCCTTTACCCAGCATATATAGACCAGAGTAGGGGGTGAGAATCTCAGTCCTTGTCTTTTATATTCAATAGTGATCGTTTCTAAGTGTAGAACACACCTTTGTCATTGGTGTAAATGTTAATTTTAATACTCAAATAAAATGATACAGAGAAGGCTATTTCTACTCCCTCTTTTACTCTGAGAGTAAGTCAGGAAGTATCCCATTTGAAGAAGGCAAAAAAGTTATTGTTTTGTTTTAGTCCTCTGAAGGGACAATAAAGTTCCTGCTTCACACAATTTTAGCTACTGGTATGCTTAGTTCTTCCCACTTATTGAAGATGGGTTCTTAAATGCCTCTGGCATTCTTGTCTTATTAGTAAGGGACCATAGCAGGGCATACTGATGGTATTATTTTGACAATGTTTCATTACTTTGCTTCAGATCCATGCTGCAGTAAATGCAGTTTGGTCATTTGTAATTGAAACAATCTCCCTGCAGGTTATGGTTGATAGGAGATGTTGTACGGGGTAGTGTTTGATTATCTCTTGCTCTATAAGGGTGAGCTTCTGTCTTCCTGTAGACATGTTATTAGAAACTGTGGTTGTACCACCTAAAACTACTTTAGGGCAACTACCACGATGCTCCTTTGTTCAAATAGTGGCACTAGGGTGCAAAGATTGACCCAAGGAGTCTTCCTGTTTCACAGGAAGGAAGTAATCAGTTTATAATTTTTTTAAAATGTATCCAGGACCTGAACTGAATAAGCTTTCAAAAATGCCAGCAAAATGATCATTTTCAAACTATTGCATTAACTTGGGCAAAATTATTAAGATGGACTTAAGGTTGACAGTTGCTTGCAGTGTTGTTGTAGCCATGTTGGTCTCAACATATTAGAGAGACAAAGGTGGGTGAAGTAATGTCTTTTATTGGACCAACCTCTGATGGTGAAATAGACTAATTTTCAAGATACACAGAGCTCTTCTTCACTTCTGGGAAAGGTACTCAGAATGTCATATCTAAATACAAGGTGGAATAGATTTTTGAGCATAAATAGTCAACACATTTTAAGGCCACTTCACCTTTGGACATAAATTGGTCCAATAAAAGATATTACTTCACCTACCCTGTCTCCCTTAAGGCTGACAGTATGTATCAATAACTTAAGGATAAAAAAAACCCCTGGAGTTAGAGCATTAGAGACAGCAAATTCAGAATTAAAGTTTTAAGAAACACAAACATTTTAAAAGTATGCTAATAAGCAGTTAAGGTTACCCAAACAACATTAACCCTGACCTCATGATAACAACATTCTCTCATCTTCCTTCCCTTAGGATGTTTGCTAAATACTCTAGCTTGTGTATAGTTACAGAAAAGGGCAACAAAAATGATTAGGAGTATGGAAAAGCTTCCATATGAGGAGAGAGTAAAAGAGCCTAGGACTGTTCAGCTTGGAAAAAAAGATGACTAAGGGAGGATATGGTAGCAGTCTATAAAATGGTGTGGAGAAAGTGAATAAGGAAGTATTATTTACTACTTCACAGAACACTAGATCCAGGGGTCACCCAAAGAAATTAACAGGCATCAGATTTAAAACAAAACAAGGGAAGTACTACCGGTACTTCACAAAGGAGCCCAGAATCAGCACAACTTCTGTATGAGTGAGTATGAGATCCTAGTTTTGTGGTCACTGATAAAACTAACCATTTAGTATGGATGGTTAAAGTTGTATAAGAGATTCTGATTTTTCTTAGGAGAGCATTATGGCTCAGAGATTTTATTATTTAGGTGTCTTAACCACATTTCCATACTGTCAATGTTTTTGTTTCTTTTAAAATTAACCTTAACTCTGAACTGATGGTCTTAACTTGAAAAGCTTCTCCCTAAATTTTCTTCATGGCAGAAATAGTTACACACAGTGATGATATGTTGCATGAAGAGCTGTCTTAAACCTAAACTCTAGAATACCCATGTTGTAATTTAAAAGAATTTATTAAAACGATATAGAAACTACATATGAATCTGAAATATATTTAAGATTAAATGAATATATAGTTGATTCTGTAAGAAGGTAATACATACTTGTTTATTTGACATGACCATATTTTATTTAATTGTGCAGAGAAATACTAAGCAATGTGAAAATGTACAGAACGACCTTTATCCTGGCATTTCTGATGCCATTGTAATATAATTCCTTGGTCTACAGTAAACCAGTGTGAGAGAACATGTGCCTGATAATCAGTAGGCATTTAGCACTGCTATTCTGGCTTCTTCACATAGTGGATCCAATTTGCCATCACCTCCTAAAGGAGAAAGATAACACTTACAAAGAATATGCAGAGTAAACAGATTTTCATCTCATACTCCTCCTCCTTGTCATAGCATTCATACATTCCTTTAAGGTCTCTCATTCAAGTATTGGAACCCAACTCAACCCTGCCTCTTGTGTGATATCTGACAGGATTCCTAAAAAATTGGTTAAATCTTCAGCCCACTGTAAATCCTGATGTCTTGGAATTATGGTAGTATCTGGGTTTTCCTGGGACCCTATACAAGTAACAACCAGGACTGATCTTGGTTAGCTGAATAATTTGATGACACTGGATTCAGCACTTGGAGTGGAGAACTTCAGAGAATACAGATATGTTGCAGGCAATGGATGTACACTGCTGGTGATTCAGTAGATGGATAGCACTCCTCTCCATAAGCCAGTATTTAATCAGTGCACCAGCATGGAATTAAGTGTTGTTGGCAGTGACATCTTTCAGGTAACAAAACTGAAGTCTTTGCCGCATGTAATCGATAGTGATTCTATGACATTTTTGAACTGATAGAGGTTAATTTGAGCTGGCTGGAAAATGGAAATTCCTTATGGCAAAAATTTCATGCTTTTGGGAAAAAAAAGTTCCAAATCGAGATGAAAAGTCAGACTGCCAGGAAGGCTCTCACCAATTTCACTTTCTCCCTGCAGGCAGAAAATGAAATTAGCAAGAACCTTCCAGGTGAGCAACCAGGGAGGTGTCATTTTGACAAAACTGGATGGGGAAAATTTCCTAGGGAAAATTTCAATTTTGCAAAAAGGGCAGTTTCTGTTAGAAAATCATTGTGCTGAAAACTCCCAACCAGCAATAATATTAATTAGTGTTCTGGCCAAACTCCAGTATAGGTTATTAGATGCGGGTATACTAAATTTCACCTGCCTTTTTAGTTGAAACACTCTTCACCTTTTGTCCTAAGCTGCTGTGCCCCGCACCAAATGCAGCTTTAGTCTGAAATGACCCTGTTATATATCTTACCTACCTCACATAACTGTGAGGATAAATTAACTATGCATCATACTTATATGGCCTTATTACTGTTGATTCTGAGAGCCTCACAATCTTTAATGTAGAGAGACAAGGTGGGTGAAGTAATATCTTTTATTGGACCATTCTTCTGTTGATGAGAGAAACAAGCCTCGAGCTAACACAGAGTTCTTCTTCACAATACCCTTGTGAGATAGAGAAGTACTATTTCCTAATTTCACAGATGGGGAACAAACATACAGAGAGATTAAGTGACTTACCCAAGGTCAAACAGCAAGCCTGTGATGGAGCAGAGATATGAATCTGGGTCATCAAGCTCCAAGCTACTGCCCTAACCACTGAGCCATCCTTTTTCTTACTGTGCACTTTAAGATGCCTCACGTATAAGGCATTTTAGAACTTCTAAATATTAATATTAAAATTGACAGAAATTTGACTATGCCTTAGGAAGTGCTATTATTTCAAAATTAAATAGCTTTTAAAGAGGAGTTACAGTGAAGAAACTCCTATACTTACCAAAGTCCAGGTCATTAATGTTGCACTGGAAAACAGTCTCTCCATTCACTATGAGTTCTACATTATTCCAATCTGGTATCTTTTCTAGAATAAGTTGGTGACCCTCCGCTAGCAACACAGCTACAAAAAGAGCAGAAAAACAGCATGTGGTAACTGTCATTTGCTTGGTTTTCCATGAACTTTTAGTATTTCTAAATTCTGGTATTCATAAGAGCAAGGATCTGATAATAAGGCACAGTGCAGGCAAGCACAGTGCAAGATTACCCACAAAATTCTACCAATTCTAATTTGTAGCTTCACTATTATTACAGTAATGGGCCTGCTTCGATGGAAAAACTCCACTTTCTCAATTATAGTCTTGCATTAAAAGAAAGGCAAGAAGCTTGCTATGCACTTAAATATGCTATTAATGGTCATAACAGCCATGAGGAACACAATTAATTTGTAGGTAATTTCAAAAGAAATCTCCAATAAAACGTTAAAACAGTGTTATTGCGCAACTGGAACAGCAGACAATCAACCTTTAACTGTACGGTTGACTGGCACATATAATTCATCTTGTTTCTGAAAGAGTGCTTAGAGAATTATTTCTGAATATAATTTAATATTTCTGAGATTTTCTAAAGTAGTTGGAGAATCTGATCAAACACGTCCTCTGTTTGTTTTTCCAAAACTCGATTGGAGATCCATTCTGAACAGAACGTAAAGGAGTACTAGTAGCACCTTAGAGACTAACAAATTTATTTGAGCATAAGCTTACGTGAGCTACAGCTCACTTCATCGGATGCATTTGTTAGTCTTTAAGGTGCCAGTAGTACTCCTTTTCTTTTTGCGAATACAGACTAACATGGCTCCTACTCTGGATTCTGAACAGACTGATCCATGTTGGCCACCTGCTTTCACAAACTAGGAGGGAACTAGTTTGTTGCAGCACACTGTACAGTGCTGACTTAAATTCAGCAAAACTGAGGAAATAGGAGGGTTGGTTATTAATACAGTTCTAGCAATTCCTAATTAGTGTATTGTTCTGATTTGGACCTTCATATGCTTTGTAAATGGCATCTTATGCTGTGTGTGCATGTGTTTTGGCAGTCTAAGCAAAATCATGAAGCAGTGTACCGTTAATTACTTATCAATAGAAAACTAAAAGAGTTTGAGCTAATATTAAGATTACCACCAATGCAAAACAGTCCTTTTCAGCTCAGTGTTCCAGTCAATGTTTCTTTCAGAAAAGTAAACAGAAGTATCAACTTTTTGCATCTAATTACTATTACAGTTATGACTTTTATGTGTCCACTTCATTGTTTAATCAGTTTAGCATAACTAGAGACAACTGTGAAAAATATGATTATAGAATTTTAATTTAACTTCTTGAGAAACTGCAGATAGTGGCTCAGCAAGGAGTCCACTTAATAAGGTAGTGCCCCTTGAGTTTCCAGCAGCCTGACAGTTTGGGAGAGGCTTCATTAGCTACTTCATTAGAATGCTTTCTGGAGAGTTTTAATGGTCATCTTTGATAATTAGCTCTGTAAAGTTCATATTTACCAAATATAAACTACTTGCAGTAGGTGGTATTCCACTTCTTTACTGTCCACTCCACCATTTATCTAATGTCCTCTGAATTAATTTCTGAAAGAGATAGCTCAATGAGGGACTTAGTCAAACAATTTCATTAGTTTAGGATCTGATTCTGCAAAATCCTTACCCATGTTTCTTACATATTCCATTGATTTCAGTGGATGTCTTTACATTAGTAAACACAACATACACAAGTAAAAGTTTGCTGAATCAGACCCTTAATGTTAATTTTTTCTTTTGTTTTAATAAAGATATTCCATTAGAACAAAAAGATATACAATTTATTATATGACAACTCATTTTAGGTGCATTTCCAGGTTTGGATAGGCAGAGGGTTTTTTTGTTTATAAGCTATTGTAAATGGAAATAAACAATACAATTAAAGTGGGAAAATATTACTTATTCCCTAATAAATGGAAATTAGACTACAGAAGTTCTTCATTCGTGTACATCAGAAAAGAGTTTTGCAGCTATATTAATATAAATCATTTTAATTACAATTCTTCTCTCGTTTGGGACACTGAAATGAATATATTTTCCCACAGCTATGTATATCACCATTAAATTCTTCTAGCCACAGACAGCTCTACTCTACTTTTCTCAGCACTGCACTAAAGGGTTAAAAGCTTCTTTTGCTACCTTTATACTATTTAAACCTCAAGCATAATATACTGAGCACCTCCAGGCCAGCTCAGTTCCCAATTCAGATGTCTCAGCTACTTACTGAGGGTGAAATCCTGGCTCCACTAAAATCAATGGGAGTTTTGCCATTGACTTCAGTGGAGCCAAAATTTCACCCTTAGCCTCAAGGTATCCTTCTGTCTACTTTCTATTAGTTGTTGTGAGTTATCAATGATCTGTTAAAAGGAAGACTGAATAAGATTACTTTGCTGGTTTCCAAGTACTTTATTTTACAGCTATCTTATCATGAATTTATGTAAACTATGAAAATACATAGAATTTACGTTTATTTCACGCTCGGCAAAGCTTATGCTTTTAATGGATTTTTGTGTAACTGGAAAACTAAAAGGAAAAAAAAACATGGAAATAAACATAACTTAAATATCAGCTTACTTTATGAGCTAGAAAGGATTTTAAGTACTCATTCTTACTAAGTCAGACTTAAAGATCTGCTCTGTTCTCCAACACAGTGGTTCTCAACCAGGGGTACACAGAGGTCTTCCAGGGGGTACATCAACTCATCTAGATATTTGCCTAGTTTTACAACAGGCTACATAAAAAGCACTAGCGAAGTCGGTACGAACTAAGATTTCATACAGACAAAATGAGAAAGTAATCCATTTTTCAGTAATAGGGTGCTGTGGCACTTTTGTATTTTTATGTCTGATTTTGTAAGCAAGTAGTTTTTAACTGAGGTGAAACTTGGGGTACCCAAGACAAATCAGACTCCTGAAAGGGGTACAGCAGTCTGGAAAGGTTGAGAACCACTATTTAACTTCTGTTAATGGAAACTGCATGCCTAATTGCACTGATTTCAACAGAGTTACATGAGGGTTGAACTGGGTCTAATATGTGTATTAGTTGAATTAAGGTGTTATATTTTTGAGGGCCAGTTTAAATGTCAAATACATGTATTTGGTAGATCAACTGATAAATCACTGTATAAAGCACAGGAGAGAATAATTAAAGTTATTCTTGACAGCCAGTTGTCATTAATTACATAGATGTTATGAGATGTTATAATCTTACTGAGCCATTATTCAAACTTCCCCAAAAAACAAAATCTGATGATTGGAGTGATAGTTTGTAAGCCATTTGCACTGTGTAAAGAACTGCACGATTAAAGCAGAAAGAAATTTTTTTCCCTGGCATATATAGAAACATAGACTATCCTCAGTGTTTACAAGCAGTGAACTGAAAATGTAAATGCTGCTGCTGTATTTTATTAATAGGGATGAGAGGAATATTCACTCTAAATCTGATTTATATATGTATACTTGTAATTTGCAGGCATTTGTATTCGAGTGACCAAATAACTGTAATATCCATCATCGCTTTCAAGTTTAGTGGAGATGAGATGTGGAAGGTGTATATTTAAAATTGAGGAATATTTACTGAAGCATGATCAACTTAAGTCACATTTGTATGTGAAGACTGTTTATCTAGTGTTATATAGAACATGCAAGTTAAATATAACTGAAAGCTTTGAAAACCCTGAAAAATATTTGTATAACTTCTCTTGTACGTTGACAGTCCCTTGTGGATAGACAACTTGGCCCCAATCCTGCAACCACTTATACAACTTAGGTAACTTTATGCATGAGTGTAGGTAGTGTGTTAAGAGTTAGTTGAGAGAGAGTGTTTACAGCAGGGGTGGTCAACCTGTGGCTCCCGAGCTACATGTGGCTCTTCAGAGGCACCGACTCTGGGGCCACCTTTGGTTTACAGGATCAAGGCTGTAAGTCAGTTTCTTCTGTTGCTTGTGTGAGACTCCCATAGTTAAAGCCCTGACAAACCATTTTTACAGAAACAGGAAAAGCTGATGTAAAACCCCAGAAACAGGCCCCCGGCCTCACCCCCGCCTAATGCATGAACCTAGTCCAACTTCTTTTAAACTAACTGGATTTCAAGCTGCCTTCCAGCAGGGGATTTCATTTCCTCCTCTCGCCCCAACGGCAACGTTTGGCTGCCGCTGCTTGTCCTCTGTCCTTATCCCGTTTCCTCAGGGGCAGTGCGGCCGGTGCCCCTACACGGGACAGATGGGGGTGAGCAGCTGCAAAGATCTGAACCCAACTCGGGACCGAGCCCTTCAGGGGTGGGCGGAGAAGCGACTGACGTGACGGGAAGGCCCCGCACAGCTTTAAATGGGCGCCCAGGGCTGGCACTGCCGCACTGCCGGCGGGGATCTCCCGCCACATTTGTACCTGAGGTAAACACCTAAAGCGGGCTCCGTGTGAAAGCTGCTGCACGAGGCGTAGGCAGGGGAGGCCGCGGCCCCCCAAGCTCCCCACACTGGTGCAAGAGCTGAGGAGACACCTGGGGGGGAAGGGGAAGAGCTGACATCCCCTCCCCCAGCCGGACTTGGGTCTCTGCCCTCCCGCCGGCTGGTGGGTCGGGGGGAGCTGCCCACGCACCTTGCAGGCCCTGCAGGCGGAACGGCCTGTGCTCCAACACCCCGCAGCTCCGGTAGGGGCCGAACCGGAGCGTCACCAGCGCGCGCGGGGGCATGGCGGGCGCAGAACCCCGGCCCCAGCGACAACAGCCGCGCCCGGCGGTTGCTAAGGCAGGGGACTGCGGGTCACGGGCGTGCTGCCGCCCTGCTGGGTGCGGCGCCCGGGCTCTGGTCTCCCCAGCGGCGGCGTGTGTGGAGAACGGCGGGGACCGTAATTTGCCGCACCGAGGGCGGGCGCCGCTGCAGCCGGGTTTCTGGCATGGAGCAAGGGCTGGCTGGGCGTCGGGCTCGGTTTGCGAGTGGCACACAGCCTGGCTGGCACGGGCTGTGCGCGGGGCCTACGCAAGCCCACACAGACACACACACGCAGCCTGGCAGGGTCTGTGTGTCACACACACACACAGCCTGTGGGTCCCGCACGCGCAGTCTGCGACCAAGACAGAGCCTGGCACTGTTTGTGGGACACCCCAACCCCCAGGTTCACAGTTGCCAGCTCTCACATGGTAAACAAGCACCCGACTTTCAAATTAAGCCAGAAATCAAGCTAATCCCATTTCAAAACAAGCCAATCCCTAAGAACCCCAACACTCCATGTGACTAGATTTCCCCCCCTCCCCCATGCAGTCTGGGACTTTGGTGAGCCTGCACTGCACCCCTCACTATCTCCCCACTCTTTCCCCCTTTTTGCTCCTTGCCCCTGCTTGCCCGGAGCTGATAAAAAACAAAACAAAAAACAACCCAACAAACTACAAGCCAAACAAGCAACGAGCTACTATCCAACAAGCAACTCACAAGCCAATTCAGCCAAAAATAAGCTCAGGTTTTTTTGCGGGTTTGGCATGTCTGACCAGGTTTCACTTTCATTTCAAAAAGGGGTTTCATAACCTTGTGTAATTTGCAGCCAGTTCCCCTTTTATAACAAATAAACTTGAGTGTTTATGTTAATAACCACATGGAAGCACACTCTGAAAATACAGTTACTGAATAAATGAAACGTGCGTCTGTATAAAGCACTGCCGTCCTGATGGCATAGGCTAAAATGTTATTTCTGAAACACACTTTTCTCATGTTTGTTATGGGAGAGCATAAGGGCTGACCAAGAATGGACCCAGTGTGCTAGGCACTGGCAAAACACAGAGCAATAGGCAGTCCTCATTACTGAATAATGTCATGTTGACTATAAAGGTTATTTTGTTTTGAGACGTTATTTAAGGAAAGAAGAGTCTGGGATAGCAGTTGAATTCTCTGCCTCAAGCTTCCTGGACAGGAAAATAAGGTTCTCTACCATACCTCAAATATTTTAGGTATTTTAAACTGGTATTGTTGGAATGTAGGAGCAGGATTGAAACCTATAAGGGAAGGAGTACCATGTAGTGGTTAGAATGTGCACTTCCAAGTTTTGTTTTTGGCTCTGCTACTTATATGGGGAGGTGACCGTGGGCAAGTCACTTAACCTGACTGATTTAGGTCTCTTCATTCAATACACAACATAGGGCCTTCACTGCCTTCCATTTTTGACAGTCTCTTGATGCAGTCTCAGCTTCTTCCCATGTCAATTTGATAGCTTTCAGTTCTGCTTCAGTTGTGCTTTCCCATGTTATCCTTGGTCTACCTCCTCGCCTCTTGCCCTGGAGATTCCAGTCCAATGCCTGTGTTATGTTATGCAGCTCTTTCCTCCGTATAGGTATCTCTATTTTTGTTCTGTAATTTCCTGTCTCATAGGTTTTGCTTCTCCATAATTCTTCATTTGTGACTTTTTTTGGCTATCTAATGTTGAAAATTTGTCTAAAGCAGTTGTTTATGGAAACTTGGAGCTTAGATAATAAGGTCTTAATAAGTCTCCAAGTTTCAATGCTGTATAGTAAGACCAACTCTCGAATGGTATTAATCAAAGTTTCATTTGGAGAGTTAATCTGTTTCTCCAGATCCACTTTCAAGTTACAAAGGCATGTCTGGCTTTCGCTATTCTGGCTTTAATATTTTCATGTATGTATAGATCAAATAGTAACCCTATGTATCATCACAGAACTGCCAATCAAATAGCAGTCACCACTTTACATGAATTTTATAGATTTCCAAAAACCTTTGATACAGTGGAAAGAACAGATTTATGGAAGTTGCTAAGCCACTATGGAATCCATCAGAAATTTGTAAACATCATTCAGAGCTTCTATGAAAACATGACATGCCAAGTAATACAGAACAGTTAACTGACTAAGTCATCTGTCATCAGACAAGGATGTCTTATGTAACCCATGATCTTTTTACTGTAGGTAAAAAGTAGGTAAGTAGGTAATGAGAGAGACCATAGAATGCTAATTGGCAGGGGGGTAGACTAGATGATCCTTGCAATCCCTTTTAACTTTTGACTCTATGAATAACCAAGGGGCATACAATGTACTTTTACACAGAAATTAGAAGACCTTTGTCACAGACAGGCAGGGCCATCCCTAGCCATTTTGGTGCCCTGCGCAGTTCCCCCCCAACCCCCGCAGGGTGTGTGTGTATGGCCCCAGGCCTCCGCAGGGCAGGGGTGGGGCAGGAGCAGGCTTGGGGCCAGCAGGGAAACCGCCCCCCAGCATGAGCCAGTGGAGCGGGTTGGGGCTAGGTCGCTGCACTTCATGTTGCCCAGTGAGTGCAGGATGGGCCCGACCCCGCGCTTAAGGGGTGGTGGGAAGTGAATTGACCCAGCCCACTCCACTCTGCTCCCCTGGTTCCCGGACTTTGGGGGCGGGGGGAACTGACCCCCAGCACTCACCGGTGGCGCAGCTGGGAGCTGGCGGCATGGCGCAGGCTGGGGCTGGGTCGCTGCACTTACCGCCGCCCGGTGAGTTCAGGGCACTCGACCCCTGCTGCAGCCCTCAGGGTAAGGGGTGGAGTGGGGGTGGGGCTGGGGCAGGAAGGGGCGGGGTGGGGGCGGGGGCCATGGAGAAGAAGTGGAGCAGGGGCTGGAGCAGCACCCAGCTGGGTAGGGCACCAGGAATTTGGGGCACCAAATTTCCTGGTGCCCTCTGCAGCTGCGTACTTTGCGTATGGCTAGGGTGACCAGATGAAACGGACAAAATATCGGGACACATGGGGGAAGCAACAAAAAAAAAAAAAAAAAAAAAAAGCGGCCGTAGCCGGGTTGCCGAAGCAAAAAAACAAAACAAAAAATCCCCCGCCGGAGCAGCCAAATCCTCAATATCGGGATAAATGGCATCCCAACCGTGCATCGGTCGGGACGTGGGACAAAGAACTAAAAATCAGGACAGTCCCAATTTTATCGGGACGTCTGGTCACCCTACGTATGGGTAGGGACGGCCCTGCAGACTGGGGTTTGGGTGGCCAGGACTAGTGGTCGGAATTAGAGGCAGAGGCCAGAAACAGTACTAAGGATCAGAGCTGCAGTCAGGAATCAGGAGTCAGAGCCAAGGGTCAGATCTGTGTGAGGAACAGAGCAGAACAGGAGCAAGGCATGTATCAGAGCAATCGCAGTGGCAGGCATAAACGTTGAAGAGCCGCTGGCCTGGTGCTGCTTCTGGGCTTAAGAGCAGGCGTGGCCTCTCAGCCAGTCAGGGAGTCTGGTCAATCAGAGTGTTTAGCTGGTCCCAGGCATGGCTGCAATCCCTGATTCCTGACAACCTTGACTTTGCACATTACATCAATTTGCTATTCCATTTCCATAGAGACGTGCAAGCCAAAACAAATGCTTTCCAGGCCTGTGCACAATTAGTAGGGTTGAAAATCAACACCGAGAAAACCAGAACCAGGCCATCAACACACAAGAAGAAACACCAATTACACTTTCTGGGACTAACATAGAAGAGGTCTGATATTTCACATACCTTGGCAGCATTGAAAGTACGTCAGATGGAACAGATGAAGATATCATAGCACATCGTTTTAACATATTTGCTTAAGTAAGAAATGAGGCTAAAATAACTGCTGTCTATATGATTTAATAAACTCAATCAGGTCTTTTCTTGCAATACTTTTTATTGGACACAGATTTTTACTGTTTAAATATTCTGAGTTCATAGTACCAATATACAGTTTACTTCAATTTTATATCTCTCTAGATATAGATATTTGTTTCCTTAAAGCATAAAACTTAGAACAGAAACAAAATTAAGATGCTATAAATACACATTTACATTTGCCATAAATCTATACTATGTTATAAAAATAACAATGTCACTAAAATATTAATTTTGTATGGTAATTCACATACCATAAAAGGTTCAGATACATTGTTATAGCCATTTCCTACTGAACTTACATGCATAGTGTCACTGAGACTACTCACAGGGGTAATGCCAGCAGTATTTTATCCCTTAATGTGCATCACTATTAAGATTTCTCCCACTTCTGTCTGTTCATTGTGAATTTTGATATTCATGAGAATCCTCTTTTTAAGTGAGATATCAGTCCATAAGTATCTTTGAGCACAGTCTAGCACTGGGTGAGTGGGTGGGTGAAAGTGTGTATAGGCTTGGGAGGATTAGATTTTTATTAGTAAATATCAGTAAACCTTGATTTCACCTTACACACACAAACTGATGAAAAATATTTCCACTGATGATCAGAATCAAAATTTACATATAGGCAAAGGAAGAAAAATGTTGCTGAGAACTTGTTAAGTTTGATTTATGGATATTTACTTTGTATATGTTGACATTTGATGCTGATAGTTTATTTTTAATGGTTATATAGCTTTAACTTTTTGAATCTCTCTATCATTAAATAATTGTCTGACCCCCCCACCATTTTACTGCAACTCTGAAAATTTAAATAGATAAAAATTAAAAGTGCTTAAAGCCCATAATTTTGTGCGACTGTGAAAATTTAAATCAATAAAAACTGAAAAAATGCTTAAAATAAGCAGATATCAGTCAAAATTATTTAAAAAATAATTTTGCCAAGCCTATATACAGTATATGTTCGTATATATTGCATGAAACCTTACCATCCTAAACCATTTTGCAGTTAACAGGTGGATTTCAAGTGTCATTAACATGTTTATAATAAATCATTGCCACTTGCTATATTAATGTAATTATATTGAATTCATCCTGCCAAACAACATTCTCAAAACACTTAGTATGAGTGATCTATTCACAGTTTTGTAGTTGAATAATATGTAATAGTTTTCAGTTAGCTTTGCATAGTTGCATATGCTGAGATTACGTGTTTTAAAGCTGCAGAACAAAATTTTATTCTACTGGTCTAAAACAACTAATTTTAAATACATTAACCAAAACTAACCACTTCCTGAAAGCCACAAAATATTCCACTGCAACACAGTTTCATACAACATGGTGATATGTGATTTAGTTAACCGAGAGGCTGGACCGTAACTGAGAAATTGAGAACACTTTCTGGCATCACAGTTGCTATGAAGTTTTATCCAACTTGCATACATTAAGTACAAACTGTAAAATTCAGCCACATTTGGACTGACTGCATTTCTTGTGCACAGAGATCCTGATTCAGAAAGATTTAGTGATGTGAAAAGCAGATGAACAGGAAAAACAGGTCAATATATCTAAGCCTGGAATCATTAAGTAATTGGTGGTAATCAGCAATCAGTAAGTATTGGTGGTTGTTGATTTCTTATTCAAATGAAAGGATGATGACAAAACCTTCTATTGTTAATCAATTTGCAGTGAGGAAAATAAAAGCATCTGGAGATGAGTGATGTATTCTTTTGTGGTCAGTTTTTTCTGCCTGTCAATTAATAGTAACTGAATATTATAAAATACAATGATTTTTTATCCAATCTCAATTTCAATGCATACAGTTGTATGCAGAGTACATAATAATTAGTCAGCTATTTTCTGCCATTTGCTTGTGCCAAAAAAGGTGTGCAAGTAATACTCTGAAATACACATTGAAATCTGTCAAAATGTAAAATATTTTTCCAATCTTAAATATATCTAATTAGAAATAATCATAACCACATTTTCTATAAATTAGCAAACTTGGAACTTGCTCATCGTTTCAAAAAGCTCAGACACAATTTTGTGATCAAAAAATCAAAATATTTTGGTGTCAAGCTTGTATTAAAAGTGAAGACTGCCTTCACAGTGACATAGAACAAAGCAAGATCATATTGAGAATGTTGAAAGGTAATTCTCTTAGCAGCAGTATGAAAACAAAATGTAAAGTCACATTTTAAACAGCAAATTAAAAAAATAAAAATGGTTACTTGCTAGACAACATACCCGCTACATAGTTAATGTAATTTTTTGTTATATTAATTTTGGAGCAAAATCATGCTGTAGCATTATTTAATACTTTAAAAATAGTCTCTCTTTTTACTATTCACTGAATGCAGTTCTGTGCTGTAATGAAACTGCTTTTTTTTTTTAAGCAGCAAACCCGCATTAAAATATGGGACCACATCCTCAGCCTGTGTAAAATTAATGTAGCTGATTTACACAAGTTGAGGAATAGGCCCATGGTGCTTAAATGTAACAGAGCCCTATATAGCCCTCCTCCAGCAGAGTACCTCAGCATGTACTTAACTGGAAGTACATGAATCGTCCCAATAAAGTTAATGAGACTGCTCGTGTTTAAAGCTAAGCATGTGCATATGCGCTTTACTGGGTTGGTTCCTAAACTTGATTAAATAAATTACAATTATCCTTACAGCTATCCAGCTAGTTTTGTGTACTGGATCATATCTGGTCCCATGCTCTTAGGGCTATGAATGATGAGGACAGGCATTCAGTTCAATGGGAGGAGAAAGCACAGATCCCTACTCCCTCCTGTCCAACTACAACCCTAGCTAAACTTCTGAGAGTGACCCTTCTGGCTAACTGGGGGTCTCCTCCTGCTCCTAATTCAATCAATAAGAGTCTTTCTATTGATTACCATGAGAGTTGGACAGGAATCAGGATTGAAAATCTCCAGACTGAACTAGCTGTGTCTTTCAGTCAGAGAGAAAGTCACTGAAACAGAGGTGGGGAGTAGAAGGGTTTCCCCACTCCCAAAATAAATTGTTCCAAAAGTTGTACCGGTGGTATATTGTTCTTACCACTTAGTTAACTATATTAAATAACATTGAAGCAAATGGTTTATTTAAAGACACATACTCAATGCAAGACTAAAATGCTCTATATACTGTGTATGAATCACTACATCTGTATCTAAAAACAAAAACAAACCAAACGGGATGATCAGAGGTTAGAACAAGTGAAAAGTATTCTTAAAAACGGATCATGTCTGTAACTTCTATAGTGGGGACTTCTGCAGCTTGCAGAGCACATTTGAGTGCCTGCCTCTCTACTCCACGTATTTGTAACTCTTTGATTTCTTATGGTTGCATACAGCTCTACTGTTAGTCATGTGATTAAAATTCATTCCTCTGCAGAGAGCTGACAAAGGGATTTAAGTGGGACAAGTGCCTCGGCCTTGTGCTGGGCCTCTGTAAAGGGATGTATTTCACCCAGTAAGAGGAGGAAGTAAGTACGTGAATTAATTTAGGGCAAAATTCTCTCTGCTTCACTTGACTCTGATGTACTGGTATGCACATGGAACTCCTCTTATGAAAAGACCCCATGTAGATTATTCTTGATTTTACTAGGAACAGATGTGTGCTTGGGGCTAGTCAAGGTCAGAATAAAGATGGATGTTAAAACTACTTTTGCATATTGATAGGAGTGGTGGTGCAGTATGGTTCCATATTATTGCCATCTTCAGTTCAACTAAACAGACCAATCATTATTGCTGACTCTAGAGCAAAAAACTTAAACTTCAGAGTTATAGTATTCCAGCTTTCATCTTGATAAATGATAATCATACCTAAAACAAGCTGCATTTTTGTTCTACAATAAAATGTTTCTCATTATACCTTGCCTTTGAACAGTTGTATCATTGTTTCTTCATAAGGATCTGCAGAGTGGGAGAAAGGAAAGGGTGCAGGAAAATAAGTCACAGACCGTTAGAGCTTGCGTCCATTTTGAGATTTTGCAGCCGTTTCTTGTTTAGCCAGTGATTTTGTCGTAGTAGCGTTGCGTTTGCTGCACAAATCTCTCATTTCCATGAGACTTTCTTCTACAGCTTTAGCAAACATAACTGAGGAGGTCTCTTTACAGTCTTTAAAGCTTGAGATGCAGAATAATATATGCTCTGGCTGTGGGTTGTAACATGCACCATAACCATTGGGGACCACAGGCCCATAACAGCAGAACATTTCCATGGTGGTTGGAACCTGATGGTAGGGAAAGAGTGATTTCAAGTTTAAGCAGTGAAATAATCTAGTTAACATTAAATAATTATTTTTTTAAAAGCCCCAGACATTTTAAACATAGAGGATTCCCTTACCAAATATGGTTGCCTTAATAGGAAGTCTGGAGCACAGAGCTGGACACCAAAATCAGCACGTTGGCAGATAAAACGGCTATGTATGGCTCTAAACACTGATCTGAGTGTCCAAATGCAGATTTTGGATGTTCTGTTCAGTTGCTATATTTGAAAACTGGGCTCATTGTCTGAGACTGAAATGCATATATTTCACTTATTCTATCATTTTAAATAGACCTTTGCATATTGATTTCTACAGAATAACTATCAATAATTTCTACAGAATGCATATAAACAATTATACTGCCTAAAATTTCCCTAAGATTTCACTCCGCTTATCTCAAGGTTAATTTAAACTTGTAATGCGCAAAGTTTAATTAGTTATAGAATGTAATACTTTTTCAGCTCTTTAACATTTATAATCCGGAAGCCGGGAAAAAACAGTATGTTTTAATTCATTCAGCTATTAGTTGAAACAATTTTTCTGTTACAATTCGAATTTAATTGTGACATAATGCTGGATAAAACACTTCCTACTGAAGGAAATTTAAGATTTGTTAGAAATCTATATGTTTCAGACTTTGTATACATGAGCCTTCAAAAGTGACATTTGGCTTTTTAATGGCATAGAACAAGCCATTAGTCCTGCTAATAGAGTCACAGAATTGTCGGATAAATTTGCTGTGCAACAGCCGAAGGCCATAAAGCTAATCAGAAGCACTTTTTTGCTCATGGATGGCTTCTTGGAGAATTTATGTAGTGGTATTCTGGCTACAATCCTCATGTCTGAAAGCCCACAAACATTATGACAAGATCAAATTACTTATTAAGGTTTTTATGCTTCAGCACCATATTATCAGTCCGTTTTATTGCACACTCCCAGTCCTGTATAGTTGAGGTAGAGTTTCAGTAACTGAATTACTATGTAGATGTCTTTTTTCACTAAACCTGCTACTGTATGTAGAGAAACATTTAATTTGTAAGTTTTGATGACCCCAGTATTATCGTTCAAAATGTTGAATCTAGGAAATATTGGTGTGGCTAATCATCTTGTTACCAGCATATACTATCTGTAAATGTAAAAGCTCATTTGCACATCAGGAATTGCAACTCTGACAATTTTTGTGAATATCTGAAGGACGACTAAGCCTGTAGTTACGATATTTACACTCTACATGCCCTAATCTGTTCATGTTGTTATTCCCTGTATGTGTTGGACAGGCAGAGCCAGTGATGGTCTTAGGCCTGTGCCAACTATGAGGTTTGCCTTTGGGGCTCCACACATATCCAATCCACCAGTCACAGGATCCGAATAGCACACCTTCATTTCTAGTTGTTGTGTTGCACAGTTTTCATCTCATCTTCTGGTTAAAGCTCTTGAATGTGTTTCCCTGCTGCTGCCTTCCTCCTAATTTACTGTTCAGTGGAATTTCCCATCTGGTCTATTCCAGAGACTGTAGGCGAAAGCCTTGCAACCAGGTATGCGGGCAGTGTGTCACAGTCATGTAACAGCCAGTCAGTATTGTTTTAAGTGTGAAAAGGTGGGGATATTCACAGGTGAGGAAAGGCTGCGCAAGGCCTTGTAGCTTTTAGTAACATGCATAGATCCTTGCAAAACCTAGGCTAGGACTAGCCTGAAATTTCAGACACAGCTGCTTTTAGAAAGAGAAATATTTGTTCATGCTTCTTGGCCCTCTCTAGCCACAATGGCAGGACGTCTGGCTTGGTGGCTGTGCTGTCTTTGGAAAACAGAATTACTACAGGAGTTGGTGCTTCAAAAAGGGCAAGGGAAGAAGGGAGACCTAAAGTGGAAGGGAAGGAAGCACAAGGCTCTCATACAAGTTTTGTTGGGTTTTTTTGTGTTCAAGACTAGGCGTCACAAAGTTTGTCTGTCAGTTGGGGTACAGCTTTGGGATAGAAAAGGGAAGTTATGGCTTCAGCCAATTTTTGTTATGTGCATTTTGACTATAGAAAAATACTGTGGAATGAAAAATCAGGAATTTTGCATGGCTGTTAGTGTTACTGTCACAATATTTCAAAGCCACCATTCTCATTGTGAACTATAGACTCAGCTGATTAGGAATGAATTAGTTCTGTAACAGGGAATCTTGCTACAACAAGACCCATGAATTTGAAACACTCACCTGGCTGGTTGAGAGGATAAATCGACTGCTTGTCAAATATGTTTCCTCTGTAAATATCTCTGGCAGTTCCTTGAAGTGCTCCCGTGCTGTCTCTCTGAGCCCTAGCAAGTGATTGTCTATTGCCATTCCAGTAATGGCCTATCAAAATATAATTGAAAACAGACGGTTTTACTGACAGCATGCAGAACTACAGAACTCCCAGCCGCTGCTGTCATTTCCCTTGGTTAGACTTGGGGGACTTTGTGTGGAATAATGCCCTAAATGTATTTTAAAATTACTCAGCGTATATTCATTGTGGATAATCAATAATAAAAGTTCATATGGTACTTTTAAGTGCTATGTACGAGCCTGATCCTGAGAAGTGTTGAGCACCCACAACTCCTACTGAGGTCATCTGGGGTTATGGGTGCTCATTATCTCTGAAAATCAGGTCCTGTAAGTATTATGGGCGGGATTTTTAAAAGAGACGAAGGAAGTTAGATATCCAATTTCCAATGAAACTCCTTTAGGCACTTGTGAAAATCTTACTTCACAGTACATGTACTGGTTTCAAGGAAATTTTCTTAGGAAGCTCCAAAACCTCTCCAAACGGCAGCAGATTATTCTCAGAAATTTCACTGCTTGTGGATCTGGGTCTGGGCTGATAAGGGGCTTAGGGTCCAATAGAATTTATATCCACAGAGTTATCTAGGGTTCCCAGTCACTGGAGAAGAATGGGGCCAGGCGGTGGGGATGCTCTCTGCTCCTTAGTGTCTGAAGCTACAACTGACTTAACTTCCAAAGTCCGATCCTGCCATGCATTGGCCTGGGATGAATTCTCTTAGGGCCAGCTGTCCTCTGATTGCTCTAAAGTCCTTATCTAGAATGTGGAAGAGAGAACCCTAAGATACCATAACCACTTGTTCCAATCTTCCTGTGCTTTAGGAGACTATAATTGAATTAACTGAGAAATTAAAATTATTTAAAAAAGTCTTGGCCACAGCAGCCTAGGTTTTGGCTGGTCTGAAGTGGGTGGAAAGTCACTCCAGATTAAAAGACACATTTAAATCTAATTTTTCCTTCAGTTTATTCACCACAACTGCCAGCCATGGATGCTGTCAAAAACCCTTTTGATACGTATTCAAGTTCTTGGTGAATGTGTAGACTTTATCTGGGACAGAAAGATATAGTTCCTCACTGATGAAATCATTTGGGAAGGACAGATCATTTAGACGTAGAACAAGAAAGTTCAAATGGCAATTAAAGTAGAACTGATAGCTAAAGGGGCACAGAACCTTCAAGGACAGGGAAGACAAGAATGCTCTAAAAGGGAAGGAGAAGAGTAAGAAGGCAGCAATTTGTTTTTTCTCTCAAGGAAAGAATTGTCCCAATGTCTAAGATGAATGATGCAAGGGGAAGGGAGTAAATAACCTTGTCTGGCTCATGAAGGAGAACACACCCTTTGGTCAGTGGTCTGTACGCCTGTCAGCACACATGGTTCAGAAACACTGGAGAAAGGATTGTGCAACGTAACAGTGGTTACCTTGGTTTTTCCTATCGAGGGAAATTGACTTGATGATCAAAGGACATATTTTGCTATCATACAAGATTTATAAGGCTCTTAGCAATGACATTTTTGCAACATAGATCGATGCCATGTCTGAAGAGAGACCGAGACAGGCTAACGAAATAAACTGTGAGTCAACACATAGGAAAAAATTGTGCTAAATTGAATTTTAGGGCTCCAAGTTTAAGATAGCAATGTTGCTGGTAAGCCCTAACAAGGGAAAATAAAATCACCCTAAACTGCTGTTTGTGTTATGAGGTGGATGTTTTATTTTCTTCATGGCTGATATATTTCAGTCTGTAACATATACAGTTTAGTCAGATTGTGTAAACCTTCACTTGAATTTTCCCATAGTTTTAAGGCACTCCAGTTAAATTATGTTTTTATGAGAATGAGGGAATGCCCAATGATCAAAAGTGGGTGGAGTACTTTTACATCTAAAATTGAATTTCATTGTCTCTTCAAGTGCATGCTAATATTAACCTGTCCTCAAAAAAAGTGGGGGGGGGGGGGAGGAGGAGCTAATGAAATATTAAGGTTGAGATTTTAAATTCCTTATAAATTAGGAAAGCCAGAATTAAAGTTCCCAAAGCAATTTTAGCTCTGCCCCATGAGTTACACAAAGGTCTAATGTTTGTAACATTGCATTAGACTGAAAATGAACTACTGCATATTTTTGGCAATTTTAGGGAAAGGAGGCACTCTTAGTTGTGTTAAGGGAGTGCCCAGGATCTCACTGAGATTGGGGCCCTTTTGTGCTAGGGACTGTACATACAGTGAAAATCAGTCCCTGTCCTGAGGAGCTTAAAATCTACATAAACAAAGACAGACTCAGAATGTGAGAAAAGAAGTGTTAATATGCCCTTTTTAGAGATGTAGAACTAAGGATCAGGAAAAAAAATCTGTGGCAGAACCAGGATCTGATCCTCCAATGTCCTAGTGCAGTGCTTTCACCACAAACCGTCGTTCCTCATCCCTTTCTTCATTCCACAGTCTG
Organism: Chelonia mydas; assembly: GCF_015237465.2. Taxonomy (NCBI): domain Eukaryota; kingdom Metazoa; phylum Chordata; order Testudines; family Cheloniidae; genus Chelonia; species Chelonia mydas. Next base: position 70,593,008 of record NC_057853.1, on the reverse strand, counting down.
AAGAATGACTCCTTGGACATGTCTTCCCCCTCTCACTCTGCACGTGCTTTGGGATAAGGACTAGTGGAGGATGCTTTCTTGTCTATTACTACTATTTAAGCAGTAATCAGCAATGATTATGCCCAGCAGCTTACAGTGAATTTGTTAGGCATTGGACTGAGGCAAAAGTAAAGGTGGTAAATTTTACAACAAAACTGGTTATTAACAATTATTAGCATCATGAGTGACTTGAGTAAGTTATTAGTATTGTAAGTCAGCACTTTGTCTTGACGCAGCAGGTTGTGAAGTGTTACCAAGACTGAGCTGCTTTACTTTTAATCAACAGAAAATGGGTCGTTTTACTAGTAAAGTGATTTCTTCACTGGGGTATCCCCTTGTTTTATTGTAGAGCATGTTCAATAGTCTTTTAAAGGGAGTATTGTACAATTATTCATTTGCTATTAATAACCATGCAAGTTCTAAGTCAATGTTTGGAATCTAAGGACCAAATTCTCAGCTGGAGTGTATGAATGCAGCTACATTGATGTCACTAGAGCTATGCTCGTTTACCTCAGTGGAGGACTGGGCTCTAAAGGCATAGCTGCTTCCCCGGAAGGGTAATATAAAAATACATCACTAGCCAGCTTTAGAAAAGTAACCCCCGGTATAGTAGAGACCTTCTTGAACAAAAGCCTTGGATCTAAATCCCTGTAAACTCTGGGAGAGATGTGCATGCTTGCTTCTATTCCCTATGAGAATGGAGTTTTTGGACACTAGAATAAATACTGTGCTGAATAAAGGAAATATAGGTGGGTGTCTCATTGAGCTCCTGCATCTGCCTGCCTGTCTGTATCTACTTATTGCGTCTTTTTGTATACTTATATTGTAAGCTCCTTGGGTCACAGAATGTCTTTTTGTTCTGTGTGCATACACTGCCTAGCACAATAGGGTCCAGGACTGGGGCTCTTAGATGCTACTGCAATACAAATAATTAATAATAATGTTAATAATTAATAACTGTCACACAAATGCCCAGTGTCCATGTAGAGACATCAACTACACAAGGCCATCTTCTGTGACAACTATATAAGAACTATCATATCTAGAAAGGTTGTGCCCAAGAGTGTTATGTCCAAAGATTATCATGTAAGCTAACGAGCACTGTCTCATGCAGATGTTTAACCTTGCAATATCAGCTTCTGGGAAGCGTTTCTTGAAGTGAGATCATAGAAGATGGAGCCATATGGCTGTTTGGATGGTAGGTCTGATAGTCAACAAGATAGTGTGAGGCACTGGGGTCCTCCGTATTCAGAGGCACCTAAAGTTTTTGAAATTCATGTACTTAGTGATTATGTCTTCATGTTTTTGTAAACATAAAACTGGCTGGTTTTCATCCAGGCAGAACAACAGTTTACTCACCAAAATAGTATAATTAGTCTGTGCCGTGATTGCATCTTTAAATCGTTGCATCTTCTCAGATTCCTGTTGTGGAATAGAAACATAACTATTACTGAAAATCTCTCCAGGAAGTAACTTCTACTGGCAACGAGCCAACAACCAATAGTACACCCAAATGCCCCCGGTTACCCCAAAATACCTACTTTGTTGTGGGCATTCTGAATGAATGGAAGGCCATTATGGTTCAAAGTTATGCTCACTATTATTGCCTTATTTTTTGAGGGTCAAATAGGTCATAGGACCTAATCTAAAGCCAATGGAAGTCATGGAGAGACTTTCAATTGACTTAATAGAGTTCGTATAAGGTCCATAGTCAACATAATGCCTAATATATTTTTTAATCATACTCTTATCTGATTGGCAGCAGGTATCAATAAATTAAAAGCAGAATGAACTGTGCCATTACATGTATTGTATTAGTGAACAGAACCAGTTTACTGAAACTAAAACATGATCAGTAGAGATGAGATGAACTGGTGAAGAAAATTCTCAGTCAATGTAGGTCACTGTGGGCAGTCAGTAAAGTTTGCAACAGATGAAGTATGACTTATTAAATTTTAAAATTTAAAAGGTACAATAATTGCATAGTTTAATCCTTGCCTTGCAAAACCATCATAGAAATTTACCAGACCAGGCACTAAATCTGTTGAGCGTCCTTTATCATGATGACAGAGACAGTGATGTTAATGAAAAAAAGTATTGATATTTTACCAGCTGGTCAAGAAAATCACTCCCCTGAGTGAATGGGCAACTAGAATTTTCCAGGGCTGCTTTAACCTTTGCAGTTACTACACATCTCTGGTTACAGAACTGTAAATTTTGGCTCCTGCCAAGTAACAGACTTTAGGACATGGGATCAATTTTAGGCATAGCTGCTAGTGTATATCAAGTGAGATGTTCCAGATTAGGGAGATCGTGAAACAGGCAAAAGTTACTGCCTTCTTTTGTGTAATTCTAAATGAACAGGGAAGCTTCAGCTTGCATCAACAATGAATGATCTTTTGAATAAAGAATTCATTTTAGAAGCAATCCAAGGGCATCATCAGAGACCTTCACAGCACAGAATCTGATATCTCTCCATGAGACTAGAGCCAGGTCCCAGGTCCTTTAGATAGATTACATTAGAAAATGCAGTCTTTAAATCTGATTTACAGTTTCTCAAGCACTCTCTGCAATGTCAGAGGTTCCTTCCTGTAAAGATGGTGTCTAGTGTATGATATATATCTCCTGTGTTAGATAATCAATCTGACTCAGACTCAATCTTTGGTGATTGTTCAAACTGTCATTTGAAAATCACTTTCTTTGGTATCAGAAGCAAAATATTTTCTGATTTGATTTGGACTAATGGCTACTAGCAAAAAATACTTCAGAGAGTTCAAGGCTCCTTAAATCAAAAGACAGGTCTTTTAGTCCAACAAAAAAAACCAACCCCGTTTCACTTCCATTGGTGGAGTGTAGGTCAGCTAAGGGAATCCTGTTTCTCATTCTTTTTTTAACTATAGTATATATGGATCTAAGACTGGAAAAGAATGGTCATATATGAACAAATGTTTGTGTTCCAAAAAATTATGGGTGAAATATCCACAGAGTAATTCAGATGCCTGCACCTTTCCAAAGGGATATTCTAACAAAATATGCATACTTTATAATCACCAGGAAAACCATAATTCCATTGGGCAGAACTGTATGATGTTTACAGGATTCTTTAGATGGAATAATGACATCATTCTCCTCCATATTTATTATTGCCAAGGGGTGAGATAAACATTTGGAAGGTTGGAGCACACAAAATGAGGCACGGGCTGGCAGAGGTGGTTCTAGAGAAATGAGGACTATGCGGTCACCTGTGACATTCCCTTGCTCACTCACATGATTCAACACATTTAGGATATCACTGGTGGGTACACTGTCTCAGAGTTGAGGCAGTAACGTAGTGGGAGATGATGAAGCTTTGCAAGTGCTGGAGAAGCCAGATAGTTGAATATGAGTGGACAAAGGAAGGGATAAGAGCCACCAGCAATGGTTCAAAGGGGCAAGAGAAATCAGATAAAAAATTTGGCAGGAAAACGTGGGGGTGGGAACTGACTGGGGAATCTGTCTTCTGCTAGAGGTTCTGAAAGTATGAGAGCATGCACTGGTGTGGCACCCAGGCACTGCGTGCTGTCCAGGGGCAGGGACTGATGCATGGAGAAGGGACTGTTCTGGGGAAGTACCTCAGGGCTTGCCCACTCTGGACAAACTTCATCTTCCCAGGCAAGCTGCATTGTTGACAGTAGCACTGTATCACCAGAGAGGTTACCGGCAGGCAGAAGCCATTTTCAGCATGATAGTGAATCCTATGTAGGATGGGTTGGCCAGACTGGAGGAGCTCTGGCCAAAGTATAGTGATTACCATTAAAAAGTCATGTCCTGTTCAGGAACCACCTCAGCCTTCATGTTGTCAGTGGATTTTTAACATGGAGTTTCTGAGAGCCCTGTTCAGAACAAGATGGGTTTTGAACTGGACAGCATACAGCGGTGGAAGATGTGGTGGTGGAATGGAAACTGTCACCTCCTTATACAGTTCTCCAGCAACCTCTGGAATTTTGTACACAGGTCTGTACTACACTTACACTTACAGATGTACAGTGCTGTGAGTTAAACCCACCTTCATACAGCTGAGTAGGGAAAACGCTGCAGTCTGTCCACACTGACAGCTGCCAGCGCACTGTTGTGGCCACATTTGCGGCTGCATTGAGAGCGGTGCATTATGGGCAGCTATCCCAGCATTCAAGTGGCTGCAACCTACTTTTCAAATGGGGGGTGGGTGTGGAGTGTGACAGGGAGCGTGGGGGGGGGGAGAGAGAGTGGGTTTTTGGGGTGCTGAGAGTGTGTCAGTGTGCTGTCTTGTAAGTACAGACCCCACTCCCTCCCCCGCCTCTCTCTCACTCACTGAAAGCAAAGGGCAGCTGTTTCTTTTTTCTCATAGACAAGATAAGCAGCCGCTCACCGAACCGGACCCCAGTCCCCCCTTCACTCCCCCCGCGCCGTCTCTGTCTTCAAGCAAACATTAGCTGTCGGCACTCCCAACGGAGCCCCCCTGCCTACCTCTCACTCATTCAAAGCAAACAGTAGCTGTGTTTGGTTTTTTGATAAGCAGCCCCCGAAAGGGAGCTTTGAAACGGCACTTCCGCGTCCGTCCGGAGTTCACAACAAAACAAGAGAGGACGCTTCAGTTAAAAGGATTATGGGGAGTTTCCGGAGGTCAATCAGTGCATAATAACATTACTCCTCGTTTACGCTGGAGCGTCTCAGCCAATGCGCAACAGCTGTTAATCCTCTCGGGGAGGTGGAGTACCAGGAGCGCTCCAGCCAGGGAGTCAGAGCGCTCTACGTGCCTTGCCAGTGTGGACGGGGAGTGAGGTAGAGCGCTCTGGGAGGCTTTATTGCGGTATAACATGCAAGTGTAGCCAAAGCCTAAGATTTCTTAAATCACCACACCTCATTGCATTGCAATGTTTCTGTTAAAGTTCTGATACTTGGAAGCAGCTACCCTGACTACCCCCTGCTAGAAGTGGCTCTGTACAAATATGTCCAAATTCTGGCAGGGTGACACATACAGGCACCCACCAGAAAATCTGTGCACAACAGAGGTGGAATACTCCCCTACAAAACCTGCAGAGATGTACAGAGGGGCTTTCCTGCAGACTGCAAAGGGGAGAGCCTAGGACAAAAATTAGGGTAAGCCTGTTTGTGCATGTGCACTCCCTGACCTGGCAATTGCATTTCGCCACACACCCTCCCACCAGTGCAAATTATTCATATTCCTGGTAGGCTGATGGAGTGTGTGCAGGAGGAATCTGCACATGGGGCAGCTGAATAGTGCAGTTCCAGAAAGTGTCTGTCAGTGCATTATGGAAAACTGTTTCCTAAGCTTGACCAAGATTTAAACATCTAATCTCAGAAGTTTTAGCCTGACTGGGCATATTAGATAAACACTATCTATGTTTGGCAGAAGCGTGGCTATAGAAACAAACAAACCAACTAACATCTAGTGTGCAGTATATGACCCTGAACTTTCAAGTTCAGTGTGAAATTCTCCAAAGAGCAGAATTTGGCTCTGTGGGTGTAAATTACAAAAGATTCTGTTAAGTAAGTTTAGACACAGATTCTGTTTCTCATGGTGTAATTATCTGTATCATGATTTTGAGTGGTCAAATAATAAAATGAATATTCATATTTAGCATGAAGCTCTGGTTCTCACAGAAATGAGTTCCTACCTCACTAAAGTCTATGAGGCATTTTTGTCACCCTATCTATAGATAGTAGATTGAGAAGCATGATTTTTTTTTTGTTCTGTTTTAAATAAAAGCAAAAGAGAGGGCTTAACGCACCGGTAGAGATGACTTGTCATCAATCATTGCTTTTACAAAAGCTAAAACTTCTGGGGTTGCAGACCTAATATTGTCGACTCTTCCCTCTTCAAATCGGCGTATGGAAGCACTTTCATAGGTAGGAACAAGTCTCCTGTGGCATCTGAGAGAATGAAATAGGAAAATCAGAGAGTAATTGTTTTAGGGAATCATAACGGCAAAAAGAAAAATAGGCTCAGTAGATTTTATTTTTATACGGTTGATTTTATTTTTGTGTAGTATTTCATTTTAATGTTAATAGAATTATATAAGAAATTGCCAAAAGATGGATACTATGGCCCTTTCAATACAAAGAGCTGTGTACAGTTGAATATATTTTATTTATGGAGCGCTAGGAAAATATTATTTGGTATGTAAAAACAAGGCTAATAAAACTAGAATTTACTGAAAGATCCCAAGGACTGTTTTATTAGTGCCACACGATAAAATAATTGTGTGATCAATCATTTACGTACAAGACTGGAACATGTTTTATTTAAAACAAGAAAAAAATGCATTGCATGTTTTCTGTGTGTGTGCATGTCACAGAAAATTAGAAGAGGAAATGTATGCCATTTCAGATTTAGAGCCAAAGGTGAAAACCCAGGTTACAAGCAGAACTGTACATGGAAATTAGCACATTACCATCCGTTTACAGTCCTTTGTCCCCTGCTTTTGCAACCAGTGGACTTATTGGTATCCCCACTGAAAATAACTTACAAATTACTTTGGCTTGTCTACACTACAGTTGAATCAGGGGACCTGTTATAGCTCAGTTGTCCCCCAGTCTATGCAGCAGAGTTGAAATCTGTATTATAGTTGGGACCTACCATGCTCTCATAACCAGGCTATGGACAGTCCTTTGTTGGCATTATTGGATTTCAGCTAACAAAGTGGGTGAAACAAGCTTGGCATCTGGTCACGTGAAAGACCATTTTAGATTTTAATTTGATAAGTTTAGGGATTGTTGGTGTAATGGGTCTACTGTAAGAAACCCCACAAGTGGTCACTACCCTGGGACATTCATTGTCCTGACAGTCCATAAGAGAGCCTGTGACAATGGAAATGCCATGGAGATTAGTATAGTAAAAAGAGCAAGCAAGGTCAAACCCTGGGGTGCCCATTTTGCCTGGGGCAAGCCCAACAACAGCTTATGTCAGCTATCCAGGGGGAAATAAACAGTAACTACTACCCTGCAGTGGAGCTTGAATCCTATATGCTGCTGAGATATCTTCAGAAGGTCTCTGTTTTTCCCTGTGGATGGGGAACTGACGGCATTATGGCAGGTTGTGCAGTGTGCTTCAAGCTGCACCCCCTACTGGCAGATGCAACGCACAGGTAGGTGCTTACTGCACAGGGGAGTTGGTTTCCAACAGAGGTCTAGGGCTTCTCTTTCCCTTGGCCACTTGGCAGCTCCCACCACATTCAATGCCTATCCGCCAAGCTGCCCCCTCCTCCCCCCCCAGTGAAAGTGGAGGGGAGGTTGTATGGGACGGGAGAGGAAGGGGTGGGAGAGAGGGCAGGCAAAGTGAAACAGAGAGTGAGGGTGAGAGAGACAGAGAGTGAATAGGGACTGTTAAGTGGTGGAGACGAGGTGATAATGAATGTGGGGTATGGGATGAATAAGGAGAGAGGGAGCGGTAGAGTGGAGAGGCAAGGTGATGGAAGGGGAATAGATTGTGCTCATGGGTTTTAACTATGGCTCAGTCAGTCATTGATTCCTTGCACAGAAAAATAAAATAGAAGTGATGTTGGTGTGCACTGCACAGAACCTCTGGGCCCAAATCCCATATAGGAAAGGGGGTGGCACCTGGGTCTACTATTCCTGCCAGGGTCTGTATCATTTGTTTATATATTAGTAGCTGCAGCCTGCCTATGCCTATTTAGACAGGTTGTACTCTTTTCCCCAGGACTTCCTTTATGCTAAATAGTCTACTCAGTCATGTGTTTACTCATTTCAAGCTTTTGGGTGATGTGATTGTGTCCTGTAATTACACACCATTATTAGAGAAATCCAGAACTGGGTATGTTTTCATTATATTTTATATGCTGAATCTGAGCTACAACTTGGATTATAATAGACAGACAAGAGGCTGTAACCCTTCTCTGATTTATCGGCAAATGACAATTTGCTTCCCTTCAGCTTTTTAAGCTATAGGCCCTGTAACTTTGCAGTAACTGTGGAAGTTTTGCTTACTTTTCTAGCTGATTTAAATAGTTCCATTAGAATTGTAAAACAAACATATACCCTATGAGAGGGTGCTATATGTCAGAACAAAGTGACTACTATTATGGGTTTCCATCCTGTTTTTTAAGGGCCCCATCCAGCAGGCCTAACCTTTTATGCCAATGAGAGTTTGTCTGGGTGCAGGACTAGGCCCTTTGTTTTCCTGATTAATTGTAAATCTGTGCTCACAATATATTATTCCCATGATTTGATAAACATACCTGTAAAATGCCAGCTGAAGTGCTACTTGAATGTAGGCATCTGGGCTAGTCTTTTGTTTCTTGATAAACTCTTTTCCATAGTTTTCAAATGTATAAGCAATAAAATCTAGATTGTTTACTATCCTAGAAAACAAGCAGGGGCGTTTGTTGTAGAGGAAAATGCAAGATTCCCATATAATGTGGTTTGCAAGCAATATTTAGAAAACATTTTCCCCACGTACTGTTTACCACATATCTCAGCTAGCATCTATAGACATTTTCAGTCTAATGTCTGGCACTTGGCAACCAGTAAATTGTTCTCAACTAACAATCTCTAATCATGCACTAGTCTACATGCAACTTTAATCTTCAGCACTGCTTATGAGCTGTGACACTCATGTAGTTGTGCTCATTTGAGTTAAACACTTTCCCCCCCAGCAATTCTGCTCCTGAAGGATACACATGCTCTTTTTTGTTCTCGATTAAATATCAGTGAAGCACTTATATTTAAATAATGGAGAGATTAAAAGTCTAATGCAGGCCCTGATTTTATTATGAACTCCCATTTCAAAGAAATGTCACCTTTTGTTTATTTAGAAACAAGACAATTTTTATTTTATTTTTGGTATCTGGAATGAGCTAATGCCTCTCGTATTAGATCTTAGATTTTAAACACTTTGTTACCAGTGCTGCCTTATATAACGGGATCACAATAAGCGAAGATTTAAAATTGGTCATGTGTACATTGTTAATTTTCTGATGAAACTTAGACAATAAGCTTAAATCTCTCAAAAAACATTTTTGTCATTCAAGGTCACCGTGAAAAATTCCGCGCATATCCACTGTGATCTAGAAAATCCAGCTCCAAAGAACTGGCCTTTGTAGTAACAGTGTAGATACAAGCAAATTAAATGCTTGTCTATTCAAACCAGTTGTTTACAACTCCCCTAAATACATTTCCCCCACAGGCTTGGCTATGTATGGGTCAGATCAAATCATATACCTGTACAAATAGAGGCCATTGTTCGCATTTTATGTAAATAATGAATGCTGAATCAAATTTATTTCCAGTGGTATTTGTAGTTTCATTAACTTGTCCTATATTTAGATGAATGGAATGGAATGTTAGTGCAGTTCCTAGTGCATTGTATTAACCATACAGCCTGATCCTGTGAGGCACTGAGACCTTTTGCTTTCATGGGAATTGAGGATGATCAGCACTGGGTGGGATCGAGCTGTATAATAAATCAGTTGTTTGTTAAGTGGCTCACAACTTGAAGCAGTTCAGAAAAGTCCAGGAATCTGCCGTACCTTTGAAGTTTTTCTGCTGATGATGCTAAATGTCCCTGAATTTCTGGAGAGCATTTCCATCTCAATCTCCTTGGAGTAGGAAGCTCACTCACTGAATCAGCTCTGACTAATTTCTTAGAGCTTTCCTTCCTGTAAACATGTCAGAGAAAATACAAACGGGACATGGTAATAACCTATTTCTTACGAATGGTGTGATAACCGTTTTCTTGGTAAATCATTAGTTCCTGACGTAGAGAAACCAGAGTAAGCTCTTATATTACGGATGTTCTGTTTTGCTGGGAAAAACACACAAATGCAATGGGCCTAATTTTGATGTCACTTATACCAGTGTAAAGCAAGAGTAAATCCAAAGAGCTGATCAGTTCGAGTTGTCTTTAGATACATGGTTTTTATTTGGGTCTGTTTCCGCTTGTTGGGGCAAAGCCAAGGGTGAAACTCCCACTGAAAAAAGGCAACTAGGATTTGGTCCATTAAACAAAAGTGGAGGAAAATGAAAGTCCTAAATTGTTTCAATCCTTTCTTATGCGCAAACTGCGATTCCAGTTATAAAGAACCATAATCAAGAGTGTGAAGTTGTTCGGGGCGGGGGGGGGGAGGGGAGGGAAACGTGACTTCACTGTGGGTTTCAAAATAGAGTTCAAGTGGGGCTAAAGCCATAGGGGTGAATTTCTGAAAGAGGATCCCAGTATGTTTAGAGCAGATACCGCATTTTTTGTTTTCAGGCACATTCATTTCTTTTAACACTTAAGAGGCCCAATTAATGCGTTTGAGCAAAAAAACCCAGGATGCTGTCCTGTTATGTTAATAATGAAAGAGGACTCACATGTGCTTGAGCAAATGTTCGGTGCACTGTACCAGGACGATGCCATCGAAAGGGGAGTGTTCACACACAGTGCCACAGACTCCATCTCTTCCCACAACAAACTAGCAAGGGAAATGCCATAGCATAAATAATAAGCATAGGATAATGAACTGAATGCACTGTGCTTTGGATAAGAAACAGCAAGTATGCTGATGGCAGCAACATAGTGGAGGGCATTGTTATTTCTCCGCTGTGTTATTTGCACACGTCTGGAACCTGCTCCCTTCAGAGGGCCACTAGGGCCAGAGTTGGGAGAGCTTGAGGTTAAAGTGAAGGACTTGGAAAGAAGAGGAAATATCAGCTGCTCTCATCCTTTTTCTTGTTCTAGATTTCCTAATTCAACCTTTTTTCTTTCTTTTAGTCTGGGGTAAAGACATTTCTGGAATGTAGACGAGACAGATATCGTCTCAGCTGCATGGGTAAAGAGTAGCATTATGAATTCTGCAAGTGATTAAGTGTTAAAAAGGACAAACTATACACCTCAACACTTCCTGTTCCCCAAGTAGGACTTGTTTCCCCTGTCTGCCATCGCTCATGGACAGGAAGCCATTCTGGTCTCAGTGCCAGTGCTTCCCAGCCTCTTGCTTGACACGCTGCTAGGACCCCCCTCACCCACCCACCCCCCCGACTCTGCTGATTCCCCATCTGACTATCCTGCCTTTGCTCGTGGTCTATGCCTGATACTCCAAAGGAAATGAAAACCCTCTGTGATGTACTTGGCCTACTATGGCATGCAGATGGGTATCCATCCAGACCCCTGCGGTGATCAGTCCTGACACATGAGACTTGAGTATGCCATGGTTAGTGTGTATCAGAGCACAATTACATGTCAGAGTACAGTAAGATTTTACCTGCATGGGTTTGTCATACCAGCGATTGGCACCATTTTTATCATAGCCTCCCCCATGCAGAAGTTGCAAAGCCATATTTGTATCGTTGAGTTCCACCCCACTTGGGCCATCCAGACACACCAGGCATATACACCGTTCAATCATATCCAGGGAGTCTCGGTTAGTAGAGTCTGCGGATAAAACATTGACACATTTACAACTGCATCTTATTATTTGCATTACAATAGCACCTAGAGGGCCCCATAGAACGAAGTGGTGTGCAACTATAGACCATAATCCAGCAATGAGCTCCAGGCAGAAGGGCTCCTCTGTCCTGCACAGCCCTATTGCCATCAGAGCTCATTGACGGATCAGAGGTATAGAGCAGGAGGACAATTCCTACTCCAAAGAATTCAGTCTTTCGTGTTAATTTTGCAGTATAACTGTCTTTCTTTTACAGTAGTTCAATAGTATCAGTCTCCAAAAATTACACACCTTACCATAGCTCATGGGGCAAGTCAGGCCTTTGGTTTTCCTCAAGTAACCATGTAGGAATTCAGGTCCACTTCACTTCACGATGGACTTTTTCATCACATCATATTTGGGCAGTAAAATGACATCTGTTAGCTTTATTCCCATCACATTGCTTTTCATAAGAAATATTTAGGCCCATATTGTGAGAATTTCAATTTTGGGCTTCTTCACTCCAAGTCTCGTATGTAATAAAACACTGGGCTTTTGCTTGACAAAAGTTCCAGGGGGGACATATGCAACTAGATTTTATCAAAGCAGATGTGACCCCTGAAATGTGGCTTGACAAACATTCCACGATGAAATAACTGGATCTCTTCAGCGTCACCCCCTTTCATTAAGTAGTTTTCACAGTAAAAATCCTTTTGGAACAAAGAAACATTTATTTGTTCTCTCATTTAGCCTGAAAATTCTCAACTTGGGAGCACTGAAGAAAATCTGCCTAGTCCGTAAACTCAAAGTTTCTTGTAAAAAAACAAAAACAAAAAGAGTCTCCAACTTTGCCAGTTTCATGTCAATAAAGAAGATAACTCTACAGCTGAATGCTAAGCTGGTCTCAAATCACTGTCTAGAGGACAGAGCCCTGGACTGGCAAATGGGAGACCTGGGTTTTGGTCCCAATTCTGGCATGCTTGGGGACCTTAGGCAAGTCACGTCACTGCCCGGGGCCTCACCTTCCCCGTCTATAAAATAGGGATAATTATACTTATCCCTTTTTGTAAACCACTTTGAGATTTACTGAAAAAAAATGCCAGATAAGAGCTAGGTATTATTATTATAGCTTTTGACACGGTCTCCCACAGTATTCTTGTCAGCAAGTTAAAGAAGTATGGGCTGGATGAATGCACTATAAGGTGGGTAGAAAGTTGGCTAGATTGTCGGGCTCAACAGGTAGTGATCAATGGCTCCATGTCTAGTTGGCAGCCGGTGTCAAGTGGAGTGCCCCAGGGGTCGGTCCTGGGGCCGGTTTTGTTCAATATCTTCATAAATGATCTGGAGGATGGTGTGGATTGCACTCTCAGCAAATTTGCGGATGATACTAAACTGGGAGAAGTGGTAGATACGCTGGAGGGCAGAGATAGGATACAGAGGGACCTAGACAAATTGGAGGATTGGGCCAAAAGAAATCTGATGAGGTTCAGTAAGGATAAGTGCAGGGTCCTGCACTTAGGATGGAAGAACCCAATGCACAGCTACAGACTAGGGACCGAATGGCTAGGCAGCAGTTCTGCGGAAAAGGACCTAGGGGTGACAGTGGACGAGAAGCTGGATATGAGTCAGCAGTGTGCTCTTGTTGCCAAGAAGGCCAATGGCATTTTGGGATGTATAAGTAGGGGCATAGCCAGCAGATCGAGGGACGTGATCGTTCCCCTCTATTCAACATTGGTGAGGCCTCATCTGGAGTACTGTGTCCAGTTTTGGGCCCCACACTGCAAGAAGGATGTGGATAAATTGGAGAGAGTCCAGCGAAGGGCAACAAAAATGATTAGGGGTCTGGAACACATGACTTATGAGGAGAGGCTGAGGGAACTGGGATTGTTTAGTCTGCAGAAGAGAAGAATGAGGGGGGATTTGATAGCTGCTTTCAACTACCTGAGAGGTGGTTCCAGAGAGGATGGTTCTAGACTATTCTCAGTGGTAGAAGAGGACAGGACAAGGAGTAATGGTGTCAAGTTGCAGTGGGGGAAGTTTAGGTTGGATATTAGGAAAAACTTTTTCACTAGGAGGGTGGTGAAACACTGGAATGCGTTACCTAGGGAGGTGGTAGAATCTCCTTCCTTAGAAGTTTTTAAGGTCAGGCTTGACAAAGCCCTGGCTGGGATGATTTAATTGGGGATTGGTCCTGCTTTGAGCAGGGGGTTGGACTAGATAGAATATTCTATGATTAATAATATAGATATTCTATGATTCTATGATTATAATTTGAAAATGGAAAAATATGAAGTTAAGGTTGTGGGGTTTGTTTCATGAACACTTTATTGTGTAATCTATGCTCCGCTTCTCCTCCATCCCTTTCTGTCTCTGACACACTTTGAACTAAATGCACTTATTTTGGTTTTCAGTCTATGCTTCTCTCCCCCATTCTGTGTCTGTCTCTGTCTGTCTCACATTCAAAGATGATTTGCATAGGATTTTTTAACAGTTGGGCTTGTGCTCCCTTTTTCTTCTTTGTGATGGATAAAGGCATGAATGGTTTGTTTGTTTATTTTATTTTCTGTGTGGCTTTTAACTCCCAAACATAAGAATGTAAAGTCTAGTCTTCCCTGGGAAGGCCAGTAGGAAGTGTCAGAAATGTTTATTGTTAGCTCTTAATCCCTTAAGGTAAAAGGTAAAAGTGTGGCATCTTTCACAAAGTCTGTGCTTGTATTCCAAGGTATATTAGTCAGTGATTGACATTAAATGGTTGTTATCAAAATCAAACAAAAAACAATTTCATACACTGACTTAAAATCCCTCTGAACAGCTTAGCTTCCCCTCTCTTGCTTCATGTGATGTTGTCATTTACACTATCTCTTCAGTCACCGTGCAGTGAAAAAGAGGAAGAAAATGCACAGAGAAGAAAAGGCTACACAAGAGACAGAAAAGAAAACAAACAGAAAAGGACATGAGAGAAAATGGAAGCGAAGAACTATTCTGGGAGTTTGGGTGAAGAGGTTCACTCCTCCACTAGCTCAATCTAAGGGCAGCTCCAGCAAGAAATAGTTGGGATCCACTGGTTTAAAGTGATGAACAGGTCCAGGTTGTGAGCCCCTTGCTTGCTGTGGTGAACAGTTACAGGAGTAGTCTCATTGACCTCAGTTTACCCACAGGAGCAGACCTATTGCTCACCAGGACAAGTAAAGGGCTCATAGTCTGGCTCATAGAATTCCTGTGTGGTTCTACACGTAGACTTTAACCTCAAAATTGTAAATGAACAGATAAGATGATCTTGAAGAACTCATTTCAAGCCATGGCTTCTGTTAATTTAAATGGTTCCCTTGCAGCATGCATGATACGCCATAAATACAGAAAGAAAAGGAGTACTTGTGGCACCTTAGAGACTAACCAATTTATTTGAGCATGAGCTTTCGTGAGCTACAGCTCACTTCATCGGATGCATACTGTGGAAAGTGTAGAAGATCTTTTTATACACACAAAGCATGAAAAAATACCTCCTCCCACCCCACTCTCCTGCTGGTAATAGCTTATCTAAAGTGATCACTCTCCTTACAATGTGTATGATAATCAAGTTGGGCCATTTCCAGCACAAATCCAGGTTTTCTCACCCCCCGCCCCCCACACACAAACCCACTCTCCTGCTGGTAATAGCTTATCTAAAGTGACCACTCTCCTTACAATGTGTATGATAATCAAGGTGGGCCATTTCCAGCACAAATCCAGGGTTTAACAAGAACGTCTGAGGGGGGGCGGGAGGAAACTGCATTTGCTCCAACCCCTCAGACAGAGACAAACACCTATAAGATCTCTATCAAGCATTCTTACAACTACAATACCCACCTGCGGAAGTGAAGAAACAGATTGATAGAGCCAGAAGAGTTCCCAGAAGTCACCGACTACAGGACAGGCCTAACAAAGAAAATAACAGAACGCCACTAGCCGTCACCTTCAGCCCCCAACTAAAACCCCTCCAACGCATTATTAAGGATTTACAACCTATCCTGAAGGATGACCCAACACTCTCACAAATCTTGGGAGACAGGCCAGTTCTTGCCTACAGACAGCCCCCCAACCTGAAGCAAATACTCACCAGCAACCACATACCACACAACAGAACCACTAACCCAGGAACCTATCCTTGCAACAAATCCCGTTGCCAACTGTGCCCACATATCTATTCAGGGGACACCATCACAGGGCCTAATAACATCAACCACACTATCAGAGGCTCGTTCACCTGCACATCCACCAATGTGATATATGCCATCATGTGCCAGCAATGCCCCTCTGCCATGTATATTGGTCAAACTGGACAGTCTCTACGTAAAAGAATAAATGGACACAAATCAGATGTCAAGAATTATAACATTCATAAACCAGTCAGAGAACACTTCAATCTCTCTGGTCACGCAATTACAGACATGAAAGTTGCGATATTACAACAAAAAAACTTCAGATCCAGACTCCAGCGAGAAACTGTTGACTTGGAATTCATTTGCAAATTGGATACAATTAACTTAGGCTTGAATAGAGACTGGGAGTGGCTAAGTCATTATGCAAGGTAACCTATTTCCCCTTGTTTTTTCCTACCCCCTCCCCAGACGTTCTTGTTAAACCCTGGATTTGTGCTGGAAATGGCCCATCTTGATTATCATACACATTGTAAGGAGAGTGGTCACTTTAGATAAGCTATTACCAGCAGCAGAGTGGGTTTGTGTGTGTGTGTGGGGGGGGCTGTGTGTGAGAAAACCTGGATTTGTGCTGGAAATGGCCCAACTTGATTATCATACACATTGTAAGGAGAGTGATCACTTTAGATAAGCTATTACCAGCAGGAGAGTGGGGTGGGAGGAGGTATTTTTTCATGCTTTGTGTGTATAAAAAGATCTTCTACACTTTCCACAGTATGCATCCGATGAAGTGAGCTGTAGCTCACGAAAGCTTATGCTCAAATAAATTGGTTAGTCTCTAAGGTGCCACAAGTACTCCTTTTCTTTTTGCGAATACAGACTAACACGGCTGTTACTCTGAAACCTGTCATAAATACAGAGCGCTTTGCTGCTGGGCATTGGCTTTAAAGCTACCACGGCACTTTTGATAAGAGTAGGTCTTGTCCCAGTGTCCTTACCCATACATCTCTTCTTTCCCTAGTGCGTGCCATTCTGACGTGTCCCGGGATGGCTGTATGTCACTGGTGCTATGTGTGCATTATTGTTACATCCATTAGCATTCTTTAAAGGTGGAAGATGCTATATAAATGATTAATGTTGTTATTTGTATACAGAAGCTTCCTAATACTATGGAAACAAAAACTGGTTGGATAGCGAATTACAGAACGGCCGTCCCTGTTTGCTTACTCTGTGTTCAATGTTTCGCTTATGTTACCTCACAGGCTTATGCGTTTTATTACAGCAGCTGCCTACAAACCAGCAATCCTCACTCTGACAGATGGAGTCAGGGCTGCAATAACCTAGGTTTTTAAGGTGAATAAAATGAGACTCGCATGCTAGAAACAGCAAAGCAATGGGAAACTGCCCTTACCAGTGAACCAGAACATGTCCAGAGAACCAATCAGTCAAACACTGACAAGTTTATCATGTAAGCAGAAAATGAACTGAACAAGAACTCATGTACCGTGATTTGGGATGGGGAAAAAATTCTAGAAGGAATGAAAACAAGGGGCTAGCAGAGAACAAAAACTGCATGAACAATTTGTTCCTTTTACCCCCTTACCTAACATACAGAATTGCATTTAATATGGTAAATCAATCTTTCTGGAGGAACTATTTTTTTTAATAGGAAAAGAAGAGAAGGGAGTCATGGGCCTAATTTAGACACTGTAGGTGAGACTGCAACTCTAATGACTTTAGTAGATTTTCACTTGCTTACACCAAATCTGAATTTAGACCTCTGAATCTTATTAGCTTTGCGATATGAACTCACAGTTAATGACTGTGTGTGTATAATGGTGACCAGTGTCCAAGTATGACACCCTATAGCTCCTCTGCACCCTCACCCTCTTAAATACCCATTCTTTCTTGTCTATCTATCTGTCGAATCATATTTGTATGGCCCCCATTATATCTGAATGCCTCACAATCTCTAATATGTTTGTTCTCACAATACCCCTTTCCAGTGTAGAAAACCCATTCCTGCTGCTTCGCTCCCTTGCTCCCTCCACTGAAGAACTGCCACTGGCTAACTCTCAGTCTGCCCCAGCTCCCACTGTAGACCACCTGCGCCGAGATGAGTTTGTTGCCAACTCTTGTGTTTTTATTGCAAGCTTTGTAATATGGTTAGGGTACTAGGCTAGGACTTGAGAGACCTGGGTTCAATTCCCTGCTCCATCACTTCCTCTGTGGCCTTGGGCAAGTCATTTAGCCTCTCTATGCCTCCGATCCACAACTGTAAAAATGTTCCCGATGCCTCAGTTCTCCATCTGTAGCAATGACTTACCATATTAGTAGCCCTTCCCTACTTCACAGGGGTGTTGTGAGGATAAATGCATTAATGATGGTCAATGCTTTGAGATGCAAAGCTCTATCTGTCAGGTATTATTATACTATCACTTAGAGCAACAGCTCCTGGAAACAGATGATTAGCTGAAAACTCTCAGCTTCATTTAAAAAAAAAGTTTCTGCCCTCATGGTTGCAGAGAAAAGCCTGAAAGTGGTACAAGGGTACCCTACAGGCTTAGCAACCAGAAGACAAAGATTTTTTAAAAAAAAACCTCATGTTTTTTAAGCTAATCTCATGACTTTTTTTGAGGTCTGGCATGTTTTTTTTAATGCTTGGGATTGGCAATACTGTGTTTCTGTTATCTGCCAGAAAATGGGAATAATTGCTTTTAAAATAACAAAATCAGGATAAGCTATACTAGCTCTTTCTGCAAATGTTTGGAGCAACTCAGCGGACAGGTTTGTCTTTCCTCTTTTGCTGAAATTCACTAATTCAGTAGCTATGATTTTTTTATATCCAACTATTACTCTTTATGTCCCTTCAATTCTTTTTTCCTGTGACATCAGTTTGGCGACAGATCTCCATCCATTAGTGGCAATAAAACTGCTAGGTGTCCAAAGTCAACCCCTAAGCATATTTTAATGCTATTATGTCTCACCATCTGCTTTAACTCACCTGGATGAAGGTGTTTCCTGAAAGTCTAGCCAAACTCCAACAGCATGAGAGTGCCATGGCCATGTTGATATTTTATTTGTTTTTAGAACATTGAGATCTATGAGACCGACAGACTCAGAGAATTGGTATTGGGATAGGAAACTTTTTATGTCAAGGTTACTGGTATGAATGTGGCGTGGGTTGATAGCTTGGGGATTTGAGAAAGATATTGACACATTTTATGCTGTCTCTGATCTGTTGACTTCAGTTTCCAGTGCTGTGAATCTGGTATCCTTTGTAAACACAAGACAGACTTTTTTTTTATCATTAGAAGCACACTCTGATCAAAGGATAAGCTATTTGCTATGAGAGGGGAACAATAAGAGGGCATGAAATGGGTACACTTATCCCTTGCATACATGCAGAAGTAAAATGTGTATTTCCTTCTAGCATAGGCTCAAAATGTATGGCAAGTAGAAATCCAAGGAGCAGACCACTTGCAAAGCAGAATGAAAAGTGGATTTAAAGGAACTATGGAACACAGAAAAAAAATAGCAATGTTTTAAAGAAAATGTTCTCTTCCTACAAGTTCATACAGAAATGGCCACCATTTTGCTGTATGTAAACTTGTACCCCCAAATGTTGTGATATTTTGATAAAGGCCTGAACAAAAGCCCATTGAAGCCAATGAGAATCTTTCTGTTGATTTCAATGGGCTGTGGATCAGGTCCTTAATTACTATTTTTCCATCTAAAAAGAGCTTAGCAGCTTGGTGAAATTTTGTCTCAGCAGAGGGGCTCTTTTAATAATAATTCTGAAATGACTCCTGCACTTTGTGTTTTGGTGGCTGATGCAGGTTACAATTAGTGACAAAAAGAATTAACATTTATTTCACCATAGTATTTACAGAATTTCCTGCATGTAGAATGGGAAATACTACAAATGCTGGGGTAAACTTAATTAGGAAAACCATTTTTTCCCCAAGGATAGTCTTAATTTACTACCACTCCAATAGGGAAAAATAAAGGAGGTAGGTTTGATTTTTGGGACCAAACTTTCATAGCCTTGACATGCACTAACATCTACATGACATTTACTTGTGCAAAATCTGTCTGTCTTGGGTTTTATACATCCTTTCCTGTGCCTCCACATACAGATGCTCCAATCTTTCACCTGAACAAGTAGGTGTCAATACTTGAAAAGTGTTTGCATGCATAAAATTGCACACACAGAAACAGAGTCTGGTTTTGCTCATATAGTTTCCAGCACTCAGTTATGATGAACATTAGCATGAAACCTCTGAGGTTTGAAGCCTTCTTTCAGAATCTGGTCTTTCAAATAACTCTTTTTCCATCTAGATATCCTATTTGTCATCTTAGGTGGCCTCTCTTTCTTTGCTGGTATCTAGACCAGAGAATTCTCTCAGAAATTCACTGGAAGTTCTGTGTTTACATAGTGATTATTTACAAACCACATCAAGAGAAATGTTGCTCACTGCTCAGGAATTTGGAGGAATGGAACTCAGAGAGTGAAAGGGTGCTGCAAATACAAGACCCAACAATGAAAGCAACTGAATACTTAGCCAAAAGTATTGAGCCATTGAGTAACCAAAGTTAACTGACTCGAAAGGAAAATCAGAATATTGAAGAATCAAATCAGAGCTGTCAGAATTTAAAGGGAAGGGGTTAAAATGCTCTGATACAGTACTATAAAATCCTCTTACCTGTAAAGGGTTAAGAAGCTCAAGTAACCTGGCTGGCACCTGACCAAAATGACCAATAAGGAGACAAGAGACTTTCAAATCTGGGTGGGGGGAAAAAGGTTTTGTCCGTCTGTGTGATGCCTCTGCCCGGGGACAGATCAAGAAAGCAAGCAATTCAACTCCTATAAAGTTAGAAAGTAATCTAGCTAGAAAATGCATTAGATTTTGCTTTTGTTTTTGACTTGTGAAATTCGCTGTGCTGGAGGGAATGTGTATTCCTGTTTTTGTGTATTTTTGTAACTTAAGGTTTTGCCTAGAGGGATTCTCTATGTTTTGAATCTGACTGCCTGTGAGATTATCTTCCATTCTAATTTCATAGAGGTGCTTCTTTTACCATTTTTCTTTCTAATAAAGTTCAGTTTCTTTTAAGAGTCTGACTGATTTCTCTATGATCCTAAGACCCAGAGGTTTGGGTCTGTGATCACTTTGTAACCAATTGGTAAGGATATTATTTTCAAGCCTCCCCAGGAAATGGGGTGTAAGGCTTGGGGGAATATTTTGGAGGAATAGGAACTCCAAGTGGTCCTTTCCCTGATTCTTTGTTAAATCACTCGTTGGTGGCAGCGTACCCCCCCAAGGGCAAAAAGTTTGTGCCTTGGGGAAGTTTTACCCTAAGCTGGTAGAAATAAGCTTAGGGGATCTTTTCTGCGGGTCCCCACATCTGTATCCTAGAGTTCAGAGTGGGGAGGGAACCCTGACAAGAGCCAAGAACATTAACTCTTTAGGCATTCCAACAAGCTGGCACATTGCAGAAGATGACATTCCTAAACACAAGTCAATTTTAGTGCAGGACAATGGTATCAGATTGGCACTTCCTTGATAAGATATTCTCTATCCACAGAACAGATACTACTGCTGTAACAGAGGGTAAGCTGCAGGGAGCTGCAGAGTCAGCCCTCTTACAAAGGCAATGTTCCTGGGGATCCTGAGCGGATGAAAACACAATGAGCCAGACCCTTAGCTGATTAAAATGGGCTTAACTTCCTTTGAAGTCAATGGAGTTAACTGATCACACCAGTTGACGATCAGGTTGAATATGAAGAAAACAATACAAGAAATGAGCCTAATTATTCTTCAATAATGTTGATTTTAAAAAAGATAGAGAATTTTCCAATCTATACTTAACACTGTAATTTATAGGCAGAAGGTCTCCAGAAAATCATTTCTATACTATGCATTTTTATAGAAAAGTTAATGCTTAAATTCCATTTTTCTTGTTTAGTTGTAATGAGGGCTGAGGGTGGGTGGATTGTGTGAAAAGCCATTATCAGTAATCTGAAAGGGAAATGGGTATCCTCCTCTGGGGAAATATTTTGAAATGACAAGCTGTTTGGTCTGGTGCATTTCTAATTGTAATAGCACAAATAGTATTCTTCTTAGTATCTCTGAGCCAGAGATAAAGGGATGATTTAGCATTTTTCAGAGAGGAAGATGAACTCCAACATTGTCCAGAGAGAAAGATAAATAGGAAAATTTCCCTTACCTTGCTTCAGTCTGAACACAGTGTAAAACATAAAGTGCTAGACTATCCAACACTTTCTAAAGCCTACGGATGCATTGTACTCATTATCACAGTTTGACCATGAAGAAATAGACAAATCACAAACTCTGATGGTATGTTCAGAATTTATCAGATGAAAGACAAAGAGCATGGGATGAAATCTCGCAACATGGTATTGCCCTTGGAGTTACACAGCTGAAGGCTCAAAATCATACAAGAATTGAATGTCCTCATACTAAAGGAATTCAACAATATGACTGAGATTTTAGCCATCTGTTTGCCTTAAGGATCACCTCCCATCAAGGACAAGTGATGATGATGAGGAGGATGAAGAAGAGAAGGTTGGGATTGCCGCTGCTAACCTTTCATGAGGATTGTCCTGGCATCTGCCCACTCGGTTCTTCCATCAGATGTCAGTAGACCAATTGGAGGCAGCCTCTCTTCTTCATTCTCTGCCATTTTGACTATCTTTCTTAACTGAGTGAATAGATCCCCTTCGCTGAGACGGCGGAAATTAATTACAACATCCAAAACAAAGAACTGCAGGGAAATGATAAAAGTCAGAAGGATCACAGACAGATTATACTGAGCTCTGTAAGAAAAATTCTCGCTCAATGTGGGATGGCCTGGAGGTCCTGCAGCTCTGCACAATGAGAATTACGTGGCTGAGAGAAGTGGTGTGCTAACATGCTGGGGCCTGATACTGTGCTCTCACCTGTGTTTGGGTTTGATACCAGTGTAACTCCACTGACTTCAGTTGAGTGGCTCCTGATTTACAATGGAGTGAGAGCAGAATAAGGCTTACATTGTTTGAATAAGTTTAAAAACACCTAAGCCATTAAAACCAGGAAGCATGTTAATAATTTCCATAGTCCCAGCTCTTTTAAAAATAGCATAGGGATATGCAATACTGTTACATGTGGAACCCACAGAGCTTTTTATAACCCATTTATTATGTGCTAAATTACGCTGCTTGCTCTCTAAAGTTTTGCCAGCATTCAAAAGCTGACCATTAGCAATAAGTAAACTGTAGAAGATTAAATGATCTATTGTGGATGGATAAACAACCAAGTGTCTGGATGCTTTTCCAGATTAATCCAAACCATCTTGATGGAGAAACTGACAGGGTCAGATTAAGACCAGCTGGGACCTAGATCTACCAGAACTTCCCCTCCTGCCAAAAACAAAACAAAAACCCACACCACAAAAAAGATGACCAGATTCTTTCCCTCTGATTATCCATCTTCAGCCCCCACAAATAGACTTTCACTGCCAGTTCCTTCCCCATAGACATGTCACTCCTCACTCTTCACACCACCCATAGGTTCCTTAATCTTCTGCCCTCCCATTATTACTCTCAATTGGATTGTTGTTCTGTTAGGCCCACACAGGCTGGCAGGCAGGGATTCCAAGGATTCTGCCTTAAGCTATCCAGAAAATTTCATGAGTACAGGATTTCTCATGACATTGCCAATGATTCTGAAACTTTGGCTTTTCATCTTGATTTAGAAAGAAAACACAATTCAAAATGTCAGAATTTTCTGTGGAAAAGAAATCCTGTTTTGTGACCAGCTCTGCTCCTTATAATACATTTAAAAAAGCAAAATCTTTGCCTTTGAAATACACCATATTGTACTAAATGTCAGGAATTTGCAAACAAATGCTGTATGGGAGGGGTACTGTAGAAGGTCTCTTCTCCTCCCACCCTCACTCTAAATTATACAGGCTGAACACTATGCGGTACGCCAATATACCCAATAGAGTTTTCAGGTTAAAATATAAACATTTCAGCAAATGCACGTTGTATAAATTTGTTCGCCAGTGGTGTTGCTTCCCTGCTTGAGAAGTGTTTTTATTTGAGTGGAAACTAAATTAGTATTTTCCCCAGTCCCAAATCCATCCTCGCTGCAGCAGTGTACTCACAATGTAAGCTGGGCTAGGAAGGGAACAAAACGAGGGGAGCTTCTTGTTAAACTGCTGGCACCACATCACTGATAAGAACTGAGTATGGGCTTCAGGCCTGAGTCCAGTGCCATCATCTATTGTATATTCAATGGGATCCTGGACCAATGATCGTATTACATTGTTATCAAGCAAATTTATGCATACCCGATTTCTGAAGGAAAGAGGAAAAGGTTTAAAAACATAATATCTACTCACCTGATTGTTACAAGCAACAATGATGTGCTCTGGTTCTGGCATTATGCTGCTTTTCTGGGCCACAAGAGTATCTTTGGTATGGCCTGGAAGACGATAGGAAGAAAAGAGTCCATAGTATTGCTTCATACAGAGAGGATGACCAGACAGCTGTCCACGAGCAAAATCAACAGGTATAGCATTGCTGGAGAGAGGGGAGAGAAACAAAGCCAGAGAAAAGTAGAAAGAGAGAGACAAAGAAAGGAAAAGAAATCTAATCTGTCCTTTGTTCTGTTACAATTAGATTAGGTACAATACAAATGGAATAATAAAAACAAGATTACAGTGTAAGGAAATAGATGAATTCCCATACCAAAGTTAAATACATCATTCCTGGCAGATTCATGCATATTCATTAAGCAATTGTATTTGCATTCAATGAATATGTGTTGGGGACTCAGACAATAGCAGGGCATGCAAATCAGTGACTGCAACATATATTCATCATCTGTGAATATACAGTACACTTGCACTTTTCCTCATCCAGTATAAAATCTTTCACATATGTAGCCCCTGCCCATCCAAAAACAAAACAAAAAGAAGGACCCCCAAGAGTCCTGTGATAGGAGTAGGGAGCTTGCTTAGAAGGGACCCTCAAAACTCTGTAGAATAAATGAAAGTCAGTTGAACATCTGAAGTTGACATGCACCCTAGAACACGGACGGGCAAACTTTTTGGCCTGAGGGCTTCATTGGGTTTCGGAAATTGTATGGAGGGCCGGTTAGGGGAGGCAAACAGCCAGTTGTGGCCCGGCTCCCCCCCCCCATATGCCCCTCCCTGCTTCTTGCCCCCTGATGCACCCCTGCCCCATCCACTCCCTGTCCCTTGACCGCTCCCAGTACCCCTGCCTCTGACTGCTCCCCACTGCCTCATCCAACCCCCTCTTCTTCCTGACTGCCCCCCCCAGGACCCTTGCCCCCATTCAACCCCCCTGTTCCCCGTCCTCTGGCCGGCCCGACCCCATCCACACCCCCGCCCCCTGACCACCACCCTGAGCGCCCTTGCCCTCTATCCAACCCGCCCTGCTCCCTGCCCCCTTACCATGCTGCCTGGAGTACCTGTGGCTGGCGGCGCTACAGCTGTACTGCCCGGCTGGAGCCAGCCACACACTGCGCAGCACAGAGCACCGGGTCAGGCCGGGCTCTGCAGCTGCGCTGCCCTGCCCCAGGAGCTTGCAGCCCCGCCGCCCAGAGCATTGTGCCAGTGGCGCAGTGAGCTGAGGCTGCGGGGGAGGAGGAACAGCAGAGGAGGGACTGGGGGCTAGCCTCCCGGGCCAGGAGCTCAGGGGCCGGGCAGGACGGGCCCACGGGCCGGATGTGGCCTGTGGGCCGTAGTTTGCCCATCTCTGCCCTAGAAAGCCATGTTTGGTTTGTACTGGAAGTCCAGGCTAGAGTTGCTTAGAATGTTTAAGGGAAACATCTCCATCTCTGGTAGAATGTGCAGGATGGAGGGGAGTCATCTTGACTGTGAGGAGTTAATTTAACACTACCAAACAACTTTGGTCCTTAGTGTGACACATGGGGGAAGTAAAGGCTGAAATTTAGCAGCTGGATCCTTTTTAATTGCTAGGAGTCTGGCAACAATACACACTAAAGTGCCTCTTTAGTGACCAGAACAAAATCTGGTTACTTTTCTGTGGAATATTTTCTTTTCTGATTACAGATTGTAGGACACTATACTGTCAATGCAGTAGAAACTAAAGTAGTTGTCATTGTAGGCAGGGGCCACAGGGAAATTGCTGGTCTTGTGGTTAAGATACTAGACCAGGAGAAAGTTGTCTAATTCCCAGGTCTGCCATAGACTTCCTGTATGACTTACTTCCTTGGAAAAGTCACTTAATCTCTCTGTGTCTCAGGTCCTCATCTGTAAAATGGGGATAATAATACTTCATTTATTTCCACCCTCCACCTTTGTCTTGTCTATTTAGATTGTCAGCTCTTTGGGCCAGAGACAGTCTCTTATATTCTGATGTAGTGCAAAGCCCAATGGATTCCCAATCTCATTTTGGGCCTATTTTTACAAGAATAGTATATAATAACAATGATGATAAGAAAGCCTGTGATTATAATGATTTTAGGAAGGGTCATTATACTATATTGTTCTGACAACAAAACTTGCACTGATTTAATACCTTAAGCTATGTTCTTGTGTTATAATATTTGTGTCTGTCTAAGTTAGGCTTTGTTTGAAATACTTTACCCAGGCAACTGGGCTATCTACATATCTAAAACTACATACAAGTAAAAGCTGTGTTATCCGGCACTTTATCAACCAGAAAGCTCTATTAACCAGCATTTCTGATATTTCCCAATACAAATCTTCAAGCTAGTAACTGGGACTAGTATACTGCCCAGGAGGTTATGCAACTGCATATTCTACACTCTACTTTTATGCAAAAGAAGTGGAAGACAAGTAAGCAAGCCGATACCAGGGATTTATTCAAAACACCAGCTTCAAGGGTATGTCAGAGGGTCATTAAAGATTCAACGCAATCTCCTACACCTTCTACATCTACAATGATAACTGATGTTTATAATGATGACGCCAAGGCACTGCAAGATCCTGAAGTGCCTTCTGAATCATCAAAGATTAAATTATGTTCAGTATAGTTTTAGTGTTAAGTTTATTTTTAGTGATCTGGGTGTCTGCCATGTGCAGCCCATAGTGATATGTAGTGTCATAAGATAACCTACTGTATAGAAAACTTTACCTGTATACATCTAAGTGCTTCAAGAAACCAACCACTCTGCAGTGCACTACTACTGGATTGGTGAGTACAGTACCTGTATACTATTTTATATTTTATTCATTTTTTGTATTCTATTTCTTTGAAAATTGGTATTCCATTGGTAAGTATAACTCTTACTTAACTGGAATTTTTGACTAACCGGCACCACCATTCCACCAACATGCCGGATAATAAAGTTTTTACTGTACTTCGGAAAGTTATGAACTGCTTTTGCATACTAGTTTTGTGCCTATTGTGTTTGCCTATGTAGTGATTCAAAAGATGCTAGGATTACATTGATTATCCTATGGCTGTAAAAGGGCAACAATAGATATTGGAATATTAATAGTTATAATGAGGAAATATTAGTGTTGGTACCCAAAGGTAAGCAACAACAGTAGAACTTCATAGACAAAGGAGTAAAGAATTATTAAAGAGAGGCAAGGAATACTGTGACAAGTCTTCTTTAGATCAAGGAACCCAGGTCAAAATATTAAAGATAAAATTTTACATCTTTGCTAAGCAATATGTATTCCTAGCTCTTCAAAGATGCATACCGTACTGTCATGTAAAGATGTAGCGACAAAATAGTTTATAACATATCAACATTTGTATTTTTAGATATGCAGATATGGCATACAGTTCTATAGTTTATCTTAGACAAAAGCACATGTTCCTGAGCAATCAAGTGTGATAAGTTTTTGAATAGTCTTAGATTTTGAAGTAAAAAAATCCAACAACTCCTTCCAATTTCTTTTCTTATAGTCAATTCACAGGTGATGAGACTAGGGTGACCATATATCCCGATTTTATAGGGACAGTCCCCATATTTGGGGCTTTTTCTTATATAGGCACCTATTCCCCCCCCCCCCCCCCCCCGATTTTTCACACTTTCTATCTGGTCACCCTAGGTGAGACCTCAGATGGCTAAATATCGACTTTGTCTTTCCCTGGCCCAAATGAATGCTGGTCAGGATTCGTGACAAGGGGGCTCTCATTATCCCATGATTGAAAATGTTCCCTTCCTCCATTATGGTGCAGTGTACTGTGCCTTGGTTGTCTGCCACATTCCACTCTTTGGGTGGATGCATTTCAGTGGTACTGCTGGAATGTAGTTTGTAAAATTCTTTTGGATGAATGGTGCTATATATGTAAAATACTGTTATTAATAGTTCTCAAGGACTGCTGGAGATATTTTCCTACATTTACAACAGGAAAAATGGATTACAACTTTTTTTGTTAAATACCAGCAGTAGAACCTGGGTGTGATTACGCTTCCTCTTGTGGGGTTTATTATTTTGGGATGGGATAGGGGATGTCTATTAACAAATTAACCATGGTGGAGAGGTGAATATCAGAAATATGGAAAATTGTAGAGATACTTGTGAGGGAGTTTACCAAACTGGTGGTTCTCAAGTAATACATAGGGCTGTTAGCAAACTTTGCTATGACACACCACACAATAGAAACATTAACCCAGGAACCAATCCCTGCAACAAACCCCGTTGCCAACTCTGTCCGCATATCTATTCAAGGGACACCATCATAGGACCTAACCACATCAGCCACACCATCGGGGCTCGTTGACCTGCACATCTACCAATGTGATATATGCCATCATGTGCCCGCAACGCCCCTCTGCCATGTACATTGGCCAAACTGGACAGTCTCTATGCAAAAGAATAAATGGACACAAATTGGACATCAAGAATTGTAACATTCAAAAACTGGTAGGAGAGCACTTCCATCTTCCTGGACTCTCAATAACAGACTTAAAAGTGGCCATTCTTCAACAAAAAAACTTCAGAACTGGAATTAATTTGCAAACTTGACATCATCAAATTAGGCCTGAATAAAGACTGGGAGTGGCTGGTTCCTTCTGTTGATACTCACACCTTCTTGTCAACTGTTGGGAATGGGCCACATCCACCCTAATTGAATTGGCCTTGTTAGCACTGACCCCCACTTGGTAAGGCAACTCCCATCTTTTCATGTGGTGTATATTTATACCTACCTAGTGTATTTTTCACTCCATGCATTTAATGAAGTGGATAATAGCTCACGAAAGCTTATGCCCCAAAAAATTTGTTAGTCTCTAATGTGCCACAAGGATTCCTCATTATTTTTGCTATGGACACTGCCACTCATTGATCTGTGGTTGGAGAGGATGGACTCCTTAGGTACATCTGAAACAGTCACATTAGTCAGATTTTTATGTTGTACTGTAGGTTGAACTGTGTATCTGACAGATGACTGACATGACTTATGAAGAATCCTCAACTGGCACCTCATATTTTAGTCATAAAGGAGAAGCATGTAAAGCTACCATGGTGTTGCCAAAGCTACCATACCTGAACCATTTCAGTTCCTAACATTAGACTGGTCCAACGAATTATGGCCTAATGTAGCCTGACTTTGGACACCTCCAAGCATTCCTAATCAGAGCTCTTTATATTTGTAGTCAGTCAGTGATTCTATTTCCAAAATACTTACGCATCCAGTAAAGCTTTATAATCCAGCACTCCGGAAACGAGATTAGCAGCAAACCTGTAAGTAAAAAATAGAAATAACCTCACTCTTTTGCCATGCAGCAACTTGGTGCCATTTCTGGGAGTTCAGCCTGAGCCCAAGAAGGCCCATAAAGATCAATTATACTCTACAGCAGTGGTTCGCAAACTTTTTTTTCCGCAGATCACTTGAAAATTGCTGAGGGTCTTGGCGGACCACTTAATGATCTTTCCAAATGTTATTTTGTACCGTTAGCTAACTATTGTAAAGTGCTTTAGATAAAAGCGCTATATAAAAAAAAATAATTATTAATTTTTTTTGGTTCTACAGATAAAAGCACACAACTCATATTTTAATATCAGTAGTCTCATCTTTCTAATGCGATGGATGTGCTCTCTCTCCCCCCCGCCATGGCAGCCCCCGAGCTGGGGCTGGGAAGGAGCGGGGGTCTCTCCCTCCCTCCCAAACCACAGAAGCCCCTGATCTGTGGCTGGGAAGGGTGGGTATCTCTCCCCTGCCACAGCAGCCACAGAGTTTAGGCTGGGAAGGAGGGCCGTCTCTCCCCAGCAGCTGCAGCCCTGGAGCTGGGAAAAGTTGCCTCTTTCTCTGGCCGCCATAGCCCTGCATGTCCCAAATTCCCCCCATCCCCTCTTCTCACCCCACTGCCTCCTCCCACCTACCCCTTATTCCCCCCAAGTCCACCACCTCTCCTTACATGTGTGTCTTCTCCAGGGTCCAGGCACCTAATTAGTGGAGCCCTGCCTGCGCAACTCCATTAATTAAGTGGATAGCCCTTCATTCTCTCGTGTGTGGCCATCCAGGCATGCATTTCAGAGAGAACTTTTCACGGACCACCTGAATGGAGCTCACGGACCACTGGTGGTCCACGGACCACAGTTTGAGAACCTCTGCTCTACAGCATAACAGAGTCTGTCTCTTGGCAAGAACAAAAAAAAACAACAGCTATGATTAATTTTAAAATACACATGCAGAGGAAGAATTAGTTGACTAGTGTATATAATTAGTGTTATGTATTTTTATGAGCATAGTGCCTAATCATGGACCAGGACCCCATTGTACTAGGTGCTATACAAACACAGAACAAAATGACAGTCCCTGCCCCACAGAATTTACAATCATGTAATGATGATCCTTACTTAACAATTAAACAAAATTAGACTGGATACCACAAGAGGATACTTGGAAGTAGTTGTTTACAGAACGGGATGGGGGCTGCATCCTTGATAGGAGTCTCAGCAATATAAACGCTTAAATACTACCTGGTGTATTGAAGTACTTGCTGTCCTGAAATATATACTCTTGCTCCATGGCTGTAGGGCAGGAACATTATTTCCTCAGACCGCCCATTTGCTGTGTTTCTGAATGGGATCTTCTATGTTAAAAGTGTTTGCATGTTACACATCATATGCATTAGAGAAATGCAAAACAGTTTCATAGAAAAGAATGTGCACAGTGAATCTATTCAGTAACAAGAGGAAGCACATTTATTCTAATGTTTAGAGTAGGTTTAAAAAAAGACATGGTGCTCTGTCTATGCAAAATTTTAATATAATACAGATCAGCTTCAAGGTTCTGGCTGTTTTTCAAAATTATAATAGCATAAATTCATATGCAATTTAGTGTTTCAGTAATGTGCAGCCGGAAAGTACTAAAAGCAAAGAGGAAATCTGCAATATCTGAAAGTAGCTTTGCTTTGTATTGCTGTTTAAAAAGGGGGAAATGATTTGGCAAAGGTTGAGAATTGGAAGCTTACTTTTTTAATAGCATCTGGGGATGTTTATTGTGTACTTGGCTTGTATAAACTTTGTTTATTCTTTATGTTTTCACTTTTTAAAATAAATTTAGCCACCCGTATATCCATATAGGGAAATGGTCAACACCAAAAATGTTCTTTGGATGCTGGTGATTTTAGAAGGAACAGGGCTCCAGAATTCGTTGGTTTTACGTGCAGCAGCAGGTATAATCAGGAGTAATGCAATTACTTTTTGATATAAAGTAATTTTTGAAAACACTGTCTGTTAAAGGGACCCTTCTCCCCCAAACCTGTTTTCTTATCCTTCAGTCAGCTCTGTTGTACATAGCCTAATTCTTCATGAGTCCCGGAAATGATTTTCTTCTAGCTCATGTTTTAATATTGTATCGCCACGTTCTTTTCTTTGGGCTCTGCAGCAGTCTTTTCCATTAATCTGTTATCTGATCAATGACAACAAAGCACTCACTGTTGTTTTAGAATGGATTTTATCGTATTGTCGGAGGGTGTTGATTTCTTGATACTAGTTCTTGGTATCCCAGTTGTTTCCATTGCACTTTCAGGTTGTTTTGACACTAGCAAAGTTAGTGCCCACTTTCCAGCACTTGCGCACCCTTGGGGTACATGGTAGGAGATGGGGCAGTATACTAACTTTTGGGCTTATATTTTTCCCTACTCGTCAGTCCCCAGGAGATGCTCAACTGAGCACAAATGTTTTTCCTGCATGGCACAAAGACCTCCGATTATGGTGGCTGACATGTAGGGCTCTGCTACAGCTTGCTGAGTTGTTACTGTAGCATATTGGAGACTGTTCCAGTCTAAACAGCACGCATGGAGTCAGGATTTCTTTTCCCAGCAAAGAGCTCTGATTTGGAAAAGTATCTGATGAGCAGTTTAAGATGCTTCACAAAGATCCCTAGTTTTAAAATTTCCACTAGTATATTTTGTCTAAAATGATAAATGTGATGGCAAAATTTTCTATTAAAAAGTATAATTCTTAACTTAAGGTTTCTGCGTGAGTGAAACTAGAAGCTGCCTCTAGCCAGTATGTACGGTAGGGAATGGTTTAATGACTGGCACCCTCATTTGTTCAAACAAGCTACTTGCCTGTTTGCCAGAGTAGCATATTTAAAGGGTTTTTTTCAGAGGCAAAAGCTGTGGTCTTTAATACGTTACCTCAGCTGGTCATTCACATCCTTGAAATGTTGACGAGCAAAGATAATTGCAGGGCTGGAATTGACTGGAAGAGCCGACCGGTTGCTGAGGTACATGTCATCCAACCAGTAGTTAAACACCTAAGGGAAGGGGAGGAAACATCTTACAACCAATAAAAGTGTGTGTGTGTGTGTGGTGGCACTATGCATTAAATGTGGGCTTTGATTAATGGGGCCATTGATCATTTTCAGTCTGGGCTCAGTGGGCTCAGCTCACTCTAAATCAGCCACAAATCCATTATCCTATCATTCAATCTATGGTAATTTACAGTGTGCACCATAAAAAAAAAACAAGTTTATTGTATTATTACCTATATATTTGTTCACAACAAAGTAGATTTAAGAACCAATGGTAAGTGTTTATTTCTTAATGGCACCAACTGTATTTTCAAGGATGGGTAGAATTTAACCAGTGTAGGCTTTCCTTGTGGAGATTGCTGCAAATGTCAGTTGATATTGCCTAGATGCTAATTTTATTATCTTTCAAACACCTTCAGCATACTTACTGCTGTGCAGTATGTAGAGGTATACATAGCCCCAGCGAACTTAATAATCTAAGGCCCTGATCCTGCAGATAATAGTGGATGGGTGGAATCCTTAGCCTGCACAGAACCCTATGATAGTCAATGGGGCTTCATGCATATGCAGCAGTCCACTTACATGCCATCAGTTCCAAGATCAGGGCCCAAATTAGACAGGCAATATACTGTAGTTAAAAAAACAAACAACATCAGGACCTAAATTTTCAAAAGTGACTAGTGATTCTGAGTGCCTGAGTTTTTGGATGCCCAACGTGAGAAACCTCAAAGGGACTGATTTTAAGAGGGGGATGGTACTTAGCATTATCTGATCATCAGGACTATTTGAAGTGGGGAACTCCAAAATTGGGTCATCTAAAACACCAGTCATTTGAAAATTTAGGTCCATGTGACCATATGAAGGTCAAAATTTCAAAGCAGTTCCAGCATGGGGTGTTTGCTTGTTTTTTAATTTAACAAATTTGCAGGTGGATTATGCCACTGAGAGATGGGGAGAGAAGCACATCAACTGCTGGCATGTCAGAGTGTGATAGTTATCAGTACTTGGCCCATACAAGCACAAGTAATGACCTCCTAAGCATTTGTGTACAGAAGTTGAAAGTACAACAAAGACATTCTCATATCCTCAGCCACTGTTTCACGCTGTTGCTGATCACCACGTTTTGGAAGACAGAGAGTTGCTTGGAAAATCAAGTTGTCTGTCTGAATTTAGCAGACACACTTTGAGTACAGTAAATATAAACAGAGAAATTATGCAAAACTAATTATGAATTTATGCATCTGCTGAAAAAGATTTCCTTTGAGGTTTTTTCAACGTTATTGGAACAGATGTTGAAAATAACTCCTTCCCCCACATTCCCTGGAGTCTTCAGGAGAAGAGGCCAAAGCTTTATTCCTGGGAAGTTAAATTCCAAATTAAAATAACTCTAGTTTGTCTTA
Source organism: Chelonia mydas (assembly GCF_015237465.2). Lineage (NCBI taxonomy): Eukaryota > Metazoa > Chordata > Testudines > Cheloniidae > Chelonia > Chelonia mydas. The sequence goes on along the minus strand of NC_057853.1, from coordinate 70,559,290 downwards.
ACAATTGAATGATTACTTTTACTAGCCAGACTGGATGTTGTGATATTTCAGAAAAGCCTTATATGTGGCTCATCTATCATTCTTGTACCCTTTAGGCGGGTCACATTTCTTATTTGAATGATCAGCTCTCTCCTTAAATAGTTATTAGAAACACATTTTTATTTAATAAATGTATTTTTTTCTCCAACCAAGAAGATGAATTATTGTTTTAGGATCAGAATAACAAAAGGAGATTTGACCATTCAGTGCAGCTTGCAGATGATATCTGTGTGTAGTCTGTATAGCAGGGAGAGAATTATTTACTTGGAATGCTTTGGCTTTTAAAATCCAGCTGTCATGTCATCATTACAATCTAGGTGTGAATATAGGAACACTTTAATTGTTCAAAGGTTCTTGTGGATCATATCACTAAAGCTGGGGGGAAATTCTGGCCTCACTGAAGTCAAGGGCAAAACTTCCATTGACTTTAGTGGGGCCAGGTTTTCAACCTCTTCCTAGATGAGATGGATAAACCTGAATACATACGATTTTTCTAGTTTAGTTACAATTTCTGTCACTCATTCATTATCCAATATGCTGTCACTATTGCCATTTTTCAGATTGGCCAGTAGAGACAGCTTCAGAATGGATGGCCTGTAACTGTCTGCAAATATCAAACACAATTTATCCATAACATATTGAACTTTTCTTGCTTTAGGGAGCAGAAACCTAGATTGTTTAAAGATTGAGGTCTTCAGCATGGTGCATACATTTTTTTTTTTCTGCAAAGAGGGATTTTAGGCAAATCTTTTGACATACTATACAGAAAGAAAAATAATAGTCTTCTTTAAAACCATGTTCCCCATGTATACCGCCCAGAATAATTCGATTCGATCAGAGATCAGATGGAATTGGTACCCAATAGTACACCATGCCCACATTCCTTGTAGCCCCATCAGTTTGTGCAGAATTCAAACTTTTTTTTTAAAATAAAAAATTTCTAGCGCCCAAGGCTCCCCAGAAAGCCTTCCAAAAGGGATGTGAGGTAGCGCTCTCTGCCTGAGTGTGCAAATAGCTTAAAACAATGGCTCTGAGAGATGTGAACTGCCCTTATCCATACTACTGAGTTGTTGACCCTGAAGTCTAATGATGGCATTGTAAATATCTACATTTTTAACAATATCAGTGGCTAGTCATTTTAGAAACATTCCAGTCTACCCTTCTGGGAATGTGAGTAGAAACTGAGTAAAAGCATCAGCACGTTTTAATCTAGTCTGACTCCTGGACTTGATCCAAAAAGGTGACGTGATTTATAGCAACCTTATATAAAGGTTTTTCATATAACTCATGTAGGTAATCACGAATAACTTATAAATGAGCAGCCTCTCACACAAGCCATTCTTTTTCTAATGTGCATTTACTTACCCAGTTTCCAGTCTTCTCCCTTCTATCTAGAAGTTTTTGCTGTAAGGATTCTCCTAGGCCTCCTGCAACTCCAAATTGTTCTACTATGGCCTTGGTCTTCCTAAATTGCTCATCTGGAATCAAGTGTTTCACGCATTGTAGGTACATGTGCAAGGTCTGTTGCAGGGGAGGCACTGGAAGCTTGGGCAGTGTCTAATCATAAAAAGATGGAGCGGTAAATAATGTTATGCATTCGTAGTATTTCTTTAGTTTTGGGTGAGTTACAACAGAGGATGTGAATATTTTAGAGGAATATATAGGTTCAGATTGGATCTTGGTTTTGAGATGTTATTATCTGAGACCAAGCCCATACTCCTAGCTTTGCCCAAATGTCATTTCTATCACACATTTTTTTGCATTAACTGCTACAGAAATAGCATGAAAATGTTTTTTCTTCTTTGTATTAGAAAGATGAGCCAGATGAAGGCAACGCTTAAAGAAATCTCCCAGGAAGAGTTAAAGTTCTCCTTAAGGGAAGCCTTCCTGATGATGCTGGAATCTTACCAAGTTTAACTGAAAATATGCAGAGATTCCTTTGGAATTAGTTGGTGCTGCTCTCAACATGCAGATTGATTTTCAGGGATAGATGCACAGAGCTTTTTTGAGGGTGACTGTGACAGGTTTCAGTTGGTCCACCAAGCCGCTGGGGGGCGGTGGGGAGCTACTGCCTCACCAGCCGGCCTTGATCACACCTTTCTGTCTCTAGGGAATTAGCGGAGGGAGGTGTGCCGGCCCGAGTCAGTGGCACACCCCTCAGGCAGGGAGAGCGCCGGCAAGTCTGTAGCGTGCCCCTCAGGCAGGGGGAGCGCAGGCAAGAATATGTAGCGTTGTCGGGATTCTGCTACCCGAGGCGGGTTGGCCGGGGTAGGGGAACAGAGGCCCACGCAACTCCACTGCGTTCCAGCCCAGGGCCCTGACAGTGGCGGGAGGATAGGGTCCCGCCACTGGGTCAGCGGGGAGCCATCTGCAACATGCTGACCAAATAGACCCGCTGCACTGTACAGTTCTGCCCCTGGACTACTTCCTACCCGGTCTCTCGAGCGGGTTCCTCTGGTCCCCCCAGCTCATCAGGGTATTCCGCTGCTGGCAGCTCCAGCTCCCACTCCCCCTCCGCATCAGGCTCATGCTGGCCCGGGTTACTGCCTGGCTCCTCCACGTACTAGGCAGCTGGCAGTCCTGGTAGCTCCAGGTTAGGTTTCTCCTGGCCCAGGGCCTCCCCTGGCTCAGCAGCAGGGTCTGGAGGGAACAGCCAGCAGCCTGTGTCTCCCTCCCTCCTTGGTGTGCCCTGACTGGGCTAAGGGCCCCGCCCTTTGTACTTCCTGTCCCACTCCTCCCCTTCCGGGGGTTGGAGTAAGCTTGGTCTGGCCCTGCCCACTCAGGCTGAGAGAGTGGCTCTTTACTCTCTGGTTCGCAGGCAAACCACTCTGGCTCCCTACAGTGACTAAAAGGGGAAATATGGAGGACCACATGACCTCTTTCTCTAGAAAAGGTTTCAGCCATCTTAAGAAAACTTCCCTTTTGGACACCTTTAATTCTCCTGGGGAGATTCCTTTAGTAACTACTGTCTATGTCTTTCAAATAAATCTGCATGCCATGTGCAGTATCAATGAATTCCAATGGGATCCTTGTATATTTTACATTTGTAGTGTCTCGTAGCAGTTGGGGTTTTGAACATTGTGAGTGTAATTGTGTCACTTCAGTGGAGTTGGATCAGTGATGATGTTGACCCAAGATAACTTGGGTTTAAGATCTCTGATGAAGAGCATAGTTAGTTGTCTATAAAATAATGAATCAATGGTGGCTCTCAAACAGCATTCCTTAGTGTTCCCATGCATTACTTTGGGACATTATCACTTTGTTTTATAAATTGGAATTAAGCCAAACAAATATGAGCTTTCATTAAAAATAAAAAGAGCAGAGAAGTCTGGTGGATGGGGCAAACAAAGCAGGGATCCATGGAAGAATGGAAAAATATGAGGAATTTTGAGTCTATTGGAAATCACAAGTGTAGTCCCCAGAGAGGTGTACGGCGGCCTCAGAGTCCTGAAATTGATTTTCACCTAGTGAAGCCATCCATACCCACCCATTAGTATTTCGCATACAATGGGATGTTTGTGTGGATCAGTTCTTTTAATAGATATTCATTCTTTTTTTTTTTTGGCTTTTGTCTGTTTCATAAACAGGCAGTCTTCAGGTTGCTTTTCCCTAGTTGATGTACTAGAAATTCATTTTTAACAGGTTTGTTCCTTTATCAGAGAAAGTATGTGAGTGAGAGAGAGCTGTGCTCTGAGCCAAGAACTGGGAACCAGGGAACTCTGAGTTCAAATCCCAGCTCTACCACTGCCACTCAATGCTGCAGGGAAAGGCACCACTTTGCCTCCATTTCCCCATCTGTAAAATGGGGATAATATTTAGTTACCCGTGAAACATGTGATGGGATGAATTAATTGATGAAGATGAAGGGCCAGTTTAGCCTGTAATGCATCTATATACATCATAAGTGAAAAAGTAATTAAGTGATTTTTGTCCATTTGGTGCACAATACAGGCATACAACCTCCTCTGGAATTTATTTGAGCAGTTCAGTGGTAATGGGCATGGAAATTTGTATGTCCTGGTGATGTCAGATATTCTGGTTCCACCATGTTTTGTCCAAGTAACATTGCTGTTAGTTCCACGTCTTTATTAAGGCCCAAAGTTTCACACTTGATGGATTTAGGTAATTAATTTTGGGCATACTCATCTGAATTTCTGGCCTAAGCTCCCTAAATCAATGTATTAACTTTTTAATATTTTTACCCAGCTGTCTCACAGATGAGTTGTATGTGAGAAACTGATAGGCAGCCTGTACTACCTTGTGGTAGAATGAAATGAATACTGGCCATTTCAGACTTTGTTGTAAATAATCTGCTCTATTTTTTTGTTGTTAGTCTCTGTTTGAGATGTGGATAATAATACATCACTACCTAGTAATGCAAATGCAACAGGGGCTGGGTGAGGATGAATTATTTGTACTTTGAATACGAAAAGTGCTAAGACTAGTTTAAGGTCTTGATACTAGACTGTTGCAAGTGACCATTGTTTTCCAAAAATAAAGAAATGAGGTCAGGAATAGTGTTTGTATTTACCACTGAGTTTCATTGATAACACTGCTCCTATTGATAATAACTAAAAATCATCTTTCTTTAATCCAACTCTGTTTTGTTTTTGTCCAAAAACAGCCACCTACTGTCTCATCTTTGCTGCATGCATCTTTCTCCTTCTGTGTGGGCTTCTCTAGCACAGGCATCCTTGCATTTCTTTTGAGATCTTTTACTGAGGCCAGAAATTGAAGCCACTTGGGGGCACTTACAGAGCAGCACACCTCAGTTCTGGAAATAGAAAAGATTTAAAGCCAAGTCAGTGACAGTTATTTATTACCAAAATATGCACAATATATAGTGTTCCCTGTGCAAACATACACTGAAGCTTAAGAATGCAAAACTGAAGAGAAACAGAACTACAATATCTAAAGTAAACTGAATTGAATCCTTTGAATATTACTTTGTCATTCAATTTGTTGCATTTCTCTATAAATTCATTTCTATAGAAAGATCCCAGGCACTTAACAGGTTCTCTTTTGCCAGTTTTGATTCACTTTAATTTGTCAGTCTAATTTACTTCACAGTATGTCACACCATTTCAGAGTAAGGCCTGGTCTGCAGACAGCTTTTGTACTAGTATAACTATGTCAGTCAGGGGTGTGACTTTTTGCTGACATAGTTATACCAGTACAACCCCTACTGTGGATGCAGTTGTACCAGTATATTCTATCCAAGGTACTTCCAGGGCCCCTGTTACCACAATATCAGAGCACCTCACACTCTTTTAATGTGTTTTTTTCCTCACAACAAACCTGTGAGGTAAGGAAGTGTCAAGTGACTTGCCTAAGGTTACAGAGGAAGTCTGTGGCAGAGCGGGAAATTGAACCTCCTGAGCCCCAGGTGAGTGCCCTAACCATTGGACCATCCTTTCTTTTACCTGTGGCACTGCCTTATACTGATATAGCTTGTTCTCCTTCCCATTCAGGGATAAACTATGCTAGTATAAGCAGATATATTGATATAGCTGCATCCACATCAGGGGATTGGGCTGCTTTAGCTATAGTGGTATCGTTAAGGTAGTCCAACTTTTGTGAGCAGACAAGCCCAGATGCTTAAAGGTACTTAGACACCTCTCTGCCTCTCAATTCAGGTGTCACTGACATTTTCAAAGCTGCTGCTCAGCAGCTGCCAAACCTTGTAGGCACCTAAGTCTCTTGGATACCTAAATATCTGCCAGCCAGCATTTGCAAAGCTGCCTAAGCACTGATGCCACCCCCACAAGTAAAATAAACAGATGTTGATCAAGTAGATAGAGAGCTTCAATGTTTATAAAATACTTGTGACTGTACAAATGCAAGGTAGTGGTATGATTGCTACAATGGGGTTTTAAAAGAATTGGTAGGAGAATTTTTGTGTATGAAAGTGAGGGGTGAATAACTGGGCATGCTGTGGAAGGCACTGTGGGTTATTTCCCTCACACAGCTGTATGCAAGGGAAATTTAGGTTAGATGGCAGGGAAAACTTTCTGGCTCTAAGGGTAGTTAAGCTCTGGAATGGACTTCCAAGGGAGGTTGTGGAATCCCCATCACTGGAGGTTTTTAAGAGCAGGTTAGACAAACACCTGTCAGGGATGGTCTAGGTTTACTTGGTCCTGCCTTAGCACAAGGGGCTGGACCTGATGAGCTGTTAAGATCCCTATGGTTCTATGTCATCTTTGCTATTCCAGTCTTTTGGCGTCTGTACAGCTCTGCCAAAAAAGTGTCATTTGAATCCCCTTCTGTGATTCCAGTCCAGAGCCTTTGCTGGACAAACTGACACTTGTACCATATTGTGAGATAGCTTTAAAACACTGGTGGATGTCCACAGGGCACTGGAATGAAACATACCAAACTCTTTTTGATCTGTGATGTGCTTTATCATAGATATGAGGTGAAAGGCTGCATTAACCCACAGTACCACTCAGCTCCCTATATAGTACTACAAAAATCTTGCTAAGTATTTATGAACCATTAAGCGAACAACATAAACTCAAAAAGAATTTAACAAAGAATTTAACAAAAGAATTTAAACTTTCCGTAATGCTCACTGAAGGCTATGGCGTATGTAGCTGTGAACCTGTGATCCCTTAGTTCTCTGTGTACTGCCTTCAAATTAGTAAAAACCTACGTTGAAAGACAGAGCAGCCAGTTTGTCTTTGGCACTGACGCAGCCTGTGCTGAGGAAGCACACACGTGGTGCTCTCGCAGGCAGACTTTACTTTCTTTCCTTATTGTTTCCTTTAATTTGAAATAAATGTCATGCAATCTCAAAGTACGTGTTTGTTCTTGGTCTGTGGAAAAATCTAGCAAAGGCAAAGCCCCTGGGGTTAATAGAATCATAGAAATGTAGGGCTCAAAGGGACCTCAGGTCACCAAGTCCAGTCCCCTACACTGGGGAGGACTAAGTAAATGTAGATCATCCATGACAGTTGTTTGTCCAACCTGTTCTTAAAAACCTCCTGTGATGGGGATTCCACAACCTTCCTTGGAAGCCTGTTCCAGAGCTTACCTATCCTTAGAGTTAGAAAGTTTTTCCTAATATTTAAACTAAAACTCTCTTGCTGCAGATTAAGCCCATTACTTCTTGTCCTTCCTTCAGTGGACATGGAGAACAATATAAAGAAACAATATGTATTATGTACAAGGACTTGGAGAAATATGGGAAAGCTGACACTGTAGTTACTTTTGTTTTGTCTCTTCTGTGGATAGAGTCTCACTTTTAGTCTCAAATACATCCGATGAAGTGAGCTGTAGCTCACGAAAGCTTATGCTCAAATAAATTGGTTAGCCTCTAAGGTGCCACAAGTACTCCTTTTCTTTTTGCGGATACAGACTAACACGGCTGCTACTCTGAAACCTATCAATCTAGCATCTCTCACAAATCTTAAATTCACTTAAATGTTGTACAAAGAAGACGAATGTTGCCCCAATGATGGAAAATCCCAGAGAAAAGCAAGATGACTTTATAGTTACTCGCTCTGATTGAAAGGAACATTGTCAAAATTTTGAGGCCAAAAATTAATTTTCATGTCTTTAATTATGAGTGGCTCAAGCACACTCCCACTGTTCCTTCAGTTAACTCCATGTTTTTCAGCAGGATGCAGGCCTTTGCAGGAATCATGTAATGTTCATCATATTTCAAAGCAGCAGCAAAAATCCACAACAGAGAAGACTGACCTCTTCTTTAGCAGATAACAGAGAAAGAGTGACCCATCTAATCCACTTATTTGGGTTTGTTTCCAACTCATTATTGGAGTCGATAGCTAAATCCTATCAGTTAAAATTACTTCTTGCAATTTATAGTGTAATGGTAGTTTTACATGAACAGCTCACAACCGATCATGCTTATTCTCTTTGGTATCAAGAGTATGCACTTTGAGCTGTGCGTTACTATGGCTTGTTAAATGTTTGAAAACGCTAAAGTCAGGGCTATTTAATGACTAATTTAAGTCTCAGCCAGTCACATGGCCATTGCTTGATATATGGTGTCTAGTGCAAAATCACAATTAAATCTTTTGCTCTTCCTTTTCATATTCAGACTTCTTTAACTATTTGATGTGGTGGAAGGGTATATAAGTACTGGGATGAAAGTATGAAGGGGAACATTTAGGCAGCATGTTAGGAGAAGTGGGAGAGTGAAGTCATTCAGATTTCATCCCTTGAGACATTTAAAGCTACATTGCAAGAAATAGTAGACAAGGCAGGGAACAATCCTGGATTCGCTCTGAGACAGATCAAGTTGACCCAGTAGGTCTTTTGCAGTGTGTCTTCGTGAGCAATGGGCCTGATCCCTCAATATGCCAAGTGCCTCCTACAAGGTTCTGATCCCCTTCAACTCCCAATGACATCAGTGGGGATTGCGGGCTTTCAGCACTTTGTGAGAGACCCTCAGCACCCCCGGGCCTGTTTTCTAGCGTGCTAACCAGGCCCAGGGTATGCCAGATGAACAACTCAAGGATCCGCGAAGTCAGCTGAGGAGGGGAAAGAAGACTTGGAGGGCTATAGCGCGTGGGTGGAATACCTACCCCAGACGGAATCAGAGCTATAGTGTGAACCCAGCATCTAACCTTCCCCTCGGGCAGTGTTGAGTGGGATCACGACAAACTGCCCAGCGCTACTGGGGTGCAGCCGCCGCTGGGCTGGGGAGCGAGCGATAGCGGGAATATTGGCCGGGGGTAGGCGCGGCGGGGCAGGTCCTGTCCTACTCCCGCAGAGGAGGCATTGGGAGGTCTCCTCACCAACGCTTCAATCCCTTGGACAGCGCAGGGCTGAGAGCTCGGTGCCCCGGGCTGCGTGCTGGGCTGGGCTCCCGGGCAGGGGCGGTGCGGATGAGGGGTGCGGGCTCCCGCAGGGGGCATTGGAAGGGGGAGCGGGTGACCGCTCCGGGTTACAGGCCGGCGGGCAGCTCCCGCTGATCAGCCCGTTCTCTCTGCGCGGCGCGGAGCGGAGCCCCTGGAGCCCGGATCTCTCGCTGCTCTCCCAAGCCAGCGGTTACCTTTAGCTTTCGCTTTGCTCGCAGCCGGCATTATCCTGTTTCCTTCTTCCTCTGCCCCTTCCCATCTCCGTCCCCCTCCCCGCCCTGCCTGGCTGGGCAGCTGGAGCCTTTCTGGCCATGCCCCTGGCTAATCCCCTTTCCATCCATAGGCTTCTGCGGCCATCCCCTCTCGGTTCTCACCCTCCTGCCTCAGTTTCTTTCTAGGTGATCCCGAGGGAGGCTATCGCAATAGCAATGGGTAACCGCGGAAAGCAGGAGATAAACCGTAGGCTTTGCGCTGCTGCTGGGGGGAACACCCTAGTTGAGTTTCTGCTGTGAATAAAAAGTTCTTACGCTCCAGCTGTGCTGAAAGTAACTGGACTTAGGTACCAGCTGCGGTGAATGGCAGTGTCCGCTGCGCGCGGAAAGCCTGGAATTGCTCAGGAGAGGGCAAACTCCCGCATGCCCCGAGTCCTTGGGAAAGAGTTTGCCATCGAGACTGGATCTTCCACTTGAGTCCAGAACCCGCCCCTGGTGCCAGCCTTTCCTCTTCGCCCCGGTGGGGTTAGTGCAGCCACCTCTGGGGCTGCCACCACTTGGAGGCGGATTCGTCTGTTACAAACCCATCCCCAAAGACACAGGTGTCCCCAAAGGGTGGAGCGCTGAGTTATAGACCCAGCCCTGGTTCGGATCCCTTGACAATCTTCCCGATCTTCCAAGCTCTTGAGCCCTGATGGGAGGAGGCAGCCTATACAAATATTTAAAGGGACAGCAAAGATGCTGTCTGCAGCCAGCCCCTTTGAGGAAATGATTTAACGCGTTGGAATAGTCCTAGACAGGGATTAATGGAACTTGCCAACTACATCAACATAATAAATGGTTAGCAGCAGAGCAAATTAATAACAGCAATAAAAGTCAAATCTTCCCCTTACCGTTGCTCTGCGCTCCGGGTGTTAAATTGATTATAAACTGGAGGCGTCTACAACTTGTAAAAACGGATGTAAATATTCCCCCTCCTCCCACTCTTCTGGTTTTAGTCGCCTCCCGGCTAAATGAAGGTACTGTTTGAATGTCTTTAGCTGATTCCCCGGACATTCTGCAGAGACTGGCGATTTGGTTTGTTCGGGGGTGTCATTCTACAGAACAATGTCTGCTGCAAAGTGGTTATAACGCGCGCACACACAGGGGTGAGAAAGGCACATCTGTCTGGAGCAAAGGTGGGAAAAGGCACAAGCTAAAGAACATCTGACACGCACCCCTGACGTGCTCTTGAGTGCATCAGTGCCAGCCAGCGGCTGAACACCCCTTACCTGTTCCAGCGAGTTGATTGAAGTCAAAGTTTCAAACGCAAATGTCAGGAGCAGAGGGAAACGTGGGGGTGGATATTTCAGGCTTCAAAGCGCTTCTTGAGGGCTCAGAAGCGCTCTGGGCAATGTGGAGGCTTTGGAGCCTGCTTTTGCTCTGTCCAAGGTACTTTCATGTCTCCCTTTCCTTCTGGACACATACACTGGCGTTGGGAGAACCTCTTCGTTCAGCCTCCCCCAGGTCTGGCTGTCTAACTCCTCCCTCCCTCCCTTCCTATTCGTGCAGCCTGAGCGGCCTCCCATAAGGCAACCCAGCCCAACCTCAAACCATCCTCCCGCTAGAGTTCAGCTTTCCTACAGGCTGGACACGCGGAGAGCGTCCTCCTCTCCGGGGCCAGCGGCAGGGGTTTTGCGTGGTTCGCGGTCCCTATCCCAGCAGCAGACTGTGCGTTTAAAAGCAGCATGGCACTAGCCTCTCTCAGCGACGAGTGCCCGGGAGCGGGTTGTCCGAAGTTACTGGGCATCGCCCCATGGCGTGTATTTCAAACTGAAGGCGCCTTTTTTTTCCGAGTGGAAAGCTGGTGCAGGGAAGGCAGGGTCCCCCTTCTGCGTTGACTTCGATAAAGCCACATTTTCTTTCGGTCTTTCGTTGCTTGACTCGCAGGTTAACCTGCCACGTGCGACAGTCTGACGAAGGGAAAAGGGCAGACACGCAATGGGTACGCAATATACATGTGCTCTGACCTCTCCCGATTCCCGATCTGCTTCCCCGGCCCCGTTGGGAATCCTTAATACTCTCCAGCCCTTAAAGGAGCAGGCTGAAGGACAGGGCCTCTCCTGTGTATTGAGCGATGCTTCCAAGCTTGAATTAAAGTTCTTTTCCTTGGCGTTCATTAGATGATTAACGGTGTTACTGGGGGTAAGGGAGTGGGAGGGAAATAAACAGCTCTGACTCCAAGGAAAAATTCAATTCCCCATTTTTGCTGCCTTTAATTCAGTTGTAATGCAAATTCTCTCCTCTCCCCCCTCCCTTTAAACAATAACAGCTTCTCCTTTGACCAAGTCAGGTCTTTATTCCCCGTGTTCGTTAGAATGGAGTCATATCTTATTTCTAAATCTCTAGCCCGCTAGCTTCGGGGGTGCGGGTTTCATTTTAAGGAGCAATTGGCAGTGCATTTCGAAAGAGCTTATTAAATACCCTCTGCACCCGGTCTTTAAAGTAGTACTAGTCTATTGGCGAAGATGGTTAACCAAAGGGTTTTGAATAATAAGAATCGGAGTTCTGTAGAGAAATTATTTGTTCCCCTTGAGTCACAGCTGGACGAGGCAGCGGTCTCGCTCTCTCTCTCTCTTTTTTTTTTTTTTTTTTTTTTTTGATACAAATTGTCTGTCCTGAAAAAGGTAAGCACTCTCTCTTTTTCCGCTGGTTTAAAATGAAATCAGAATGTGGGTGTTTAATTAGTGTGCAGTCCCTGGGTTTGTAAATATTGCTACCCTGGCTGAGCCTCCTTACCAGCACACACAAAAGCAAATGATCATTCGAATCTAGTCACACTGAAAAGAAAGTAAGCTTTCAGACATTAACTAAAGTCATAACAGATTTATCCTATTACCAATAGCACTATGGAAGGATGCCAGGGAAATCCCAGTTATCTGACTCCCAGCGAAAAAATTTGTTACATCCTTAAATCTTCTTTTTGGCAGTTGCAAGTTGAGCTTTATTTTAGAAATGTGGGACTCAGCTTGGTCCTACGGTCATTACTGATTCTTTGTTACCGAAACCAAAATGCCACTACAAAGCAGCTTTTTCATTGTTATTTGTTCCTCTGAGAGGGGACTCCGAGGCCCTGAAAGCTGCTATCATAACGCCCTATGTCAATCAGAGACCTTGATGACCAAGTGAAATTGATGACTGATTTGCTGTGTTTCTTCTTCATTTTTCTAGGAACCTAGCAGGAGGGGACTCTTTATTTTTTAGAAAAGAAGCCGTTTGTTTTGTCTAATAGATGGTTGGACGTTTAAATAAACGATGTATTATAGCGACCTATAAGGAAGGGGGGAATCTACAGGGAAAAAAATGTGAGCTTCGGTTTTATATTTGCGTTTGGACCACAGGTTCCATCATTTGGATACGTTTGAATAAATCACCTTCGCCCTTTTTAGCCCGTGATACTGACATCCTTTGTGAAGTGCTCTGAGATCTATGGGAAGCGCTAGGTATACGAGCTAGGTATTATTATTTTAATCCCCATAGATTATAATTATGTGATATAGACGGGACTACATTCTGGGCAAAGTATTACATTTTCCTTACCGTAAATCTACGTGGGGTAAATGCAAAATTCGGAAGCATTTGATTATGTAAAGTCTTTATTGAAAAAGTGCTGTGTTTAAAAAATAAACCAATACCTTAATACCAAGACAGTGTACCAGCGGAGTTTGATGCCCTGTTTGCAATTCAGTACACATTTTCTGTCGGAACATTTTTACATTGTCAATCTTTGAATTCTGAGATTCCACCCCAGGGAATTTATTTGAATTTATTGAATAGGTCTTAAGAAATAAACGAGGCTGATGTTATAGGGAACTTCTTGACATTTGTTAGAGTAATATCCTTGCGTTCAAAAACAATGAAAGAAAGACCATGGACCCCTCAAACTTCATTTATTCAGATCATATTATCCTTGTAGATTTGGACTTACACATGATACAGTATATTGCATTTACCAAGTAGCAGCACAACAGAAAAAATGATTACAGCGCTTCAGCTGGTTCCCAAAGAAGAAATAATACGATGTGATTTTTGTTGCTGTTGTTAAATATGAAACCAAGTGAAAGTGTCAGTACATATATACAAGAGTTAGTAAATTTAAGTCCCTGAATATGCAATCTGAATTTTATTACAGACTTCCCTCCCTTTTAATGTATTTTTACAGAGATATACAGTATGTCACACACAGCGTTTCAACTCGAGAAAACTTTTGTACAAGAGACCTCAGCTAAAAGTTTTTGGAAGGACCACCACAGATTTATGTAAATGCATCATTAGATTAGTCTTCTTCGTGCTTTTCCCTTGCCAGTGTCTAAGGAAATACCAACTTAAAACAAGTCGAGAAGACATTACAGCATGATAAAGGTTAAATTGTATATAGTGCACATTGGTACATAAACAGATGGCAATAATGCTTTCACCCCCCCCCCCCATTTTAACCCTTGTTCTGCCAGCTCCGTGTAGTCTAACTGTATTCATAGTCTGAAGAGTCCTCCTCCAAGGACCCTGTCAGGTCTCTGTGGTAAGAGTCCACGCTGTTTCCTTGCATCCCCCCTGTTGGATGGGGGGTTTTCCCCTTGCCTTTGCGCTCCTCCATTTTGATGGTGTCATAGAGTCCTTTGGGTCCTTCCTCCAGCAGGATGTTCCTCTCGGAGTGAGAGGCTTTCATTTGGCAGACGTTTCTGAGGAACAGGAGGACCGGGGCGTAAAGCACGTTGGCAAGCCCCATGCCCAGGTTCAGCTGCACGAAACCTAGCGAGTGCACGATCTGGCTGGCGACGATGGGCCCCAGGGCATACGCCAGGGAGTAGGAGATATCCGCTATGGCATAGACGCTGCCGTAGACGGAGACGTGGCGCACGTCCACGAGGAAGGCAAGCGTGGGCAGCAGGGCCGTGTCCACCAGGGCGATCCCGAAGCAAATGCCGCAGAGCGGGACGATGAGCTGCCCGAAGTTCCGGCAGGCGGGCACTGTGCACGAGCTGGCGCCGATGATGACCATGCCCAGGGCCCCATAGAACCACTGCAGGTGCGGGTACTTGGCGGCCAGTTTGACGGTGATGTAGACGCCCAGCACATGGGGGAAGAAGGCGGGGAGCCACGTGACCCCCATCTCCCACTCCGAGGCGCCCATGGTCTTTTTCATCCACGTGGCGATGGTGGGTTCGAGGAAGGCCAGGGGGATGTTGCACGTGGTGAGTGCGCCGGCCACCACGGCGATGTAGGGGTCGATCATGAGCCTCTGGATGGGGGTGCCCACGGGCATGTTCTCCCGAGCCCGGCTGCCGAAGGGCTTGATGACGGTGAGCAGCAGCAGGCAGTCCAGCAGGCAGACGCAGGCCAGCACCAGGAAGGGCACCCGCCTGCCGGCGAACTGGTGGAGGATGCCGCCGAAAGGGGGCGCCACCAGGCTGCCGAAGGAGATGAAGGCCAGGGCGATGCCCAGGGCCCGGCTGCGCTCCGACTCCTCGGTGTACTTGTCGGCGATCATGGCGATGCCGGAGGTGTCGGCGAAGGCCGAGCCCAGCCCCTGCAGGCTGCGGGCGGCGAAGAGGGTGGCGTAGTTCTCGGCCAGGGCGAAGATGATGGTGGAGAGGAACATGACGGTGAGGCCGATCAGCAGCGGGATGTCGTAGCCCACGCGGTCGATGAAGGTGCCGCTCAGCGGGTTCACCAGCAGCTGCAGGATGGCCTTGGAGGCGAACAGCAGCCCGATCTTGATGTCCTCGTTCTCCGGGGGGTACCCGGGCCCCAGCACGGACTTGGCCCAGCTGGCGTTGGCCCCGCTGGCGTTGCTCTCCCGGGCCTCCCACTTGGTGAGGTAGCTCGGCATGATGGGCACGATCACCATGTAGAGCATGTTATCCAGGAAGAGGGCCACGCACACGATGACCAGGATCAGCCGCCGCTGCCGGTGCACGTCCTGCATGGCCGTGCCCAGCTGCTTGGTCTTCTCGCCCATGGCATAGGACAGCTTCTCCACGGCGGACTTGGCCAGCCCGGCTCCCCCCTCGGTCGCCATCCTCCGATCCGGGGGACACCCCGTCCTGCGCCCGGCAACACAGCCGCTGCCCTCCTCAAACTTCAGCTTCTCCGCTGCGCGGGTGCTTCGCTATCTGTGCATGGGGGGCCGCGGGGGGAGAATCACTCTGAGGACAGAGAAGGCTGAAGCTCCGGTCTTCTTCTCCACACACCCCTCCTCCGGCCTTTCCCTCTTGCCGCCTTCTTCCTGGGCGATACGGCTCCCTCCAGACACACCTCCTCCAGTCCTGCCCTGCTTCCTCTGCCCCTGGCTCTGCTTTGCCCTGCGCTGTTGCTCGTCTGCTCCTCACATGCCCGGCCGCCTTTCACTCTTCAGGGAAGCCGGCAGGGCGGCTCACGCTGTGGCGCGGGCTCCAGACGCGCGTTGGCAGCTGCTTCCCCTTTGCCTCGCCTCTCCTTGACGGACGGGCTGCCAACGCGCCCGCTTACTTCGCTTGGCTTTGGCCGGAGCTCACTCCCAGTCCGCAGCGACCGTCTCTGCCAAGGCTGCGAGGCGGACGGGAAGGGCTGGCCAGCCGCAAGAGCGCCCCCAGCGCCCCCGCTCCCCAGCTCAGAAGGCGGCGGAGAGCCGGGTGCCCCCAGGGCTCAGTCCCATCGCTCGCGAGCCAGCCCGTGGAAGCTGTGCCCTCAGCCCCGCGCAGGCATGCCGGCTTTGGGGGCCATCGGCGCAAATCGAGTTGCATGCTTCTCGAGGCTTACTCTTATTTTTTTTTTCTTCCCCCCAAATAATCCCGTTTCCCCTCCCCAGCCAGGGCTCTGACGCACAGTCCGCGTTGGCCCCCAAGTGGTTACTTTGCCAGCTGCGTCTCGGTATGCTAATGTGACACATGGAGGAGCCGTAGCCAATTACCGAGGAGAGAGCCGTGCCCCGAGCGCAGCCCCTCCGCATGGAGTCCCCCCCCGGCTCGGGGACCAGCACAGCGCCCACGAGAGAGGGAGGCGGCGCGGCGCTGCTACGCCCTGAAGCCACAGAATCCGCAAGGAAGTTTTTGGGACGGGACCGTGCAAGACGCAGCACTAGCCCAGTTGTAAGGCGAACCAGATCTAGCAGCAGGGCCGTGTAAAGTGTAAGCGAGTGTGGCTAAATCTGATCGTTCACTGCACTCCGCGAGCTAGACCTGCCTCGGGGGCACTTCTTGGGCAATTTAAATGAAGGATTCCTTTAGTTTATTCCAAACCCAAAGGAAGAAAGAGGGGAGGTGGGTTCAGATCCCCACAGGAGAGCAACAAACAGGGCACAGACCCTGTGGAGAAGAATAGACTCTGTTTTATCTCCCGTTTTATCCGTCCCCGTAGAGACCAGCGGAGACTTTCAAACCGCACACGCTAAAATCCCCAACCCCAATCGCGAACATTTGGGCGGAGCGGGAGGGCTGGGGGGATGCCACGTTCCCTTTGCTTGAGGAGTATGGCATTTCGTCATCTAAATAAGCCCATTTCTGAATCATTTCTTTGACAGGGTCCTCTGTGCCTGAGGTACAGGAGAAGGAAGAAGCAGAACCTAAGATCCCACTGATCCTGTCCCTAAAATGTCAGCAGTCTTTCTCCAAACAGGGCTTGCGTTTGTTCATGGAGTTTTCATTAGTGCTGCTTCCCCCGAGGGGCAGCAGGTGAAATGCTCAGATGGCCAGACTGAAACTGCCTTTGCTTAGGAGAGATGCTCTTAGGCTCAGTCCAGTCTCCAGCAGCGCTGATTCCGTTCGGTTTTCAGACACGGTGCTAGGGAGCAGGGGATTAACTCTTTGGACCCTGTGCTGTTTCGTCTGTAAAACGATGTCCCCCTCAGCTTTGTGCCGCCTGTTAGATCGCCGTGACTTTTGTTGTCATTTTGCCGGAAGAATTAACTTGATCTCTTAGGCGCCACATGTTGGTGTAACTTACGACAGGAGAGGGCATTGCGATTGAGAATTGGCACATTCACACACAGTTTCTACTCCCTCACACCCACAACAACATACCTAAGGAGCTTGTCTTGACACTCTGCCTTTTCAAATAGGAGCGAATGATACCCCTGGCAATGCTTCATGCAGGCTCTGCCTTCTCTTGATACTCCTTTTAGTATAAGCGAGAATGGCTAAAAGGGTTATAAATTAACCATACGCGGTACGTCCCCACCCCTGAGTTAGGTACAGAAGGACATTTGGGAGGCACTTTCTGAACAATTTGTGTCACGCTTTGTAAATCCCCTCGCCCCTAGTTCTTATTAGATTATCCTTTGAGCAATTTAGTTTTGCTGAAATGGAAAACATAGAAATACTCTACATTCAAATAACAACTAAAAGAGGATTAACTTTCTACATTAAAAGTCTGTTTCAGATGGCATTAAGTCTAGCCTGAATAGTAGGAGAAAATAACTGAAATGGCGCTTGACCCTGGAGCCCCTAAAACAGGTAACTTTCTGGGTTGCCCGTCCATGAAAGGGACACTGTCAGGGATAGTTTGAGTTTAGATATTAAGAACAAGACCTTTGGAAAATTAAAGCCAAGAGAAACAATTTCATGACTCTTTTAAAATTCAGAAAAGTTTGTTTGGATTTTAAACATTCTCCTGCAGTGTGTACAGCATAAACAGTACAGCCTTGTGCTAATTTAGAAGACCAGGGAAGTGAAATTAACCCAGGAGCAATATGAAACTGACTAGTCTGTTTTCACCCCCTAAAATGAAAGAAATGCAAAAACTAAAACAACAGAATAAATTAGGAAAAATATATTAGATGTGTACATTTCCTGAATTTTTAATCAGTGAAGTGGAGATACTAAGGCTGCAAAGTCTTTTTTGAATGCTGTGTATAACACATTACCAGTTTGATAAATACCCAGAAAAATGAAATATATTCAAATATATGGATTTCAGACATTTTAGATTAGGTTTTAAAACAAATACAATCAGAATTATGACTTCAACTATATACTCCTTGTAGCAGAGCCCTTGCTCCCCATTGTGCCCTGTGGAGTTGGGAGCATACAGTAAATAAATAAACATTCCATATAGCAGAATTATGTGTAGACTAATCCAAGGAGATAGTTCTGCAAATGCTGTTTAAAATAATCAGACCTCTCAATTGAATGAAAAATGGTTTCTTCATTGATATGGAATGCAAGACTCCTTCATTTGCTTGCATTGCACTCTGCTGGGCTTCAGAGGCCATAAGAGAAAGTCATTCATTCTGTCAGTTGCTGTGTCTTGCACTATTGAAACAAAACAGTCTAGATGACCAGAAAGACTCTTAAGATGAGTGTCTGTATGGAGACAGAGGTATACAGATGTAATTGTGCATATACAGAAATGGAGAAGCAAAAGCAATGTAAAATTATACACTTTCACTGTTGCTGTTATTTATTTATTTTATTTTATCCAATAACACTCACATTAGGGACAAAGATCCCAAACAGAGACCCTGAGAATGATGTAACATTAGTCAAAATGACTATTTTCACAGAATGAAAAGAAAGCAGCCAGGAGGAAAACTAGTTGCTCCTAAGGTACTTAAAGGCCATTGCAGTTACTCCTGGATGCACAGTCCATGTCAGTTGTTTCCCTTGGAAACACTGCTCTTTGGACAAAGAATTTAGACTGGAGCGTCCACAGAAATACCCAAGGGGATCAGGCTGAGGAGGAGATTTTAAGAACGTATAAAAGCATACCTGGGGTTGGGGAGGGAGAGAAGAGAAATGAATCTAAGGATAAGAATAAAAATGCTGAAGGACATTCTCCCTACTTGTGATGGATATCACGTTTACACCAAGTGGTAATGGGTTGTGTGTGTGGTGGGGATTTGATTTTGGATTATTGCTGTGCTGTAGTCAAGAGTATTGGAATCTTGGCTCTTGCTTGATGATGCACTTTATTTGATTAAAGGTTCCCTTTTAATCAAAGATATGGCCATTTCCCGTCTCTAAAATGGAATCTGGCTGGGGCCATGCCTGGAAAATACAGGGACTGGTTCTCTTGTCTCAGGGGAGCTGATATCTCATTTATTACCAAGGGTAAGCTGAATTATACTTGTAAAATGTCGCATAATAAATTTAGCCTTCTTAGTAAATCAAATCAGTTGATTCATTTATCTACGACAGATGCGTCATAGCTACGTGAACTTCATTGACTAGACAGAACTAATAGGCAGAGTATGTACCTTCAAACGTGGTCGAAATTTATGGAGCTACAGTGAAATGAAGTAAGAAGCAGTGCCACAAGGTCAGTTTAGAAACTAATAATACACTATAAATAGAACTCTAAGGTTAGGTGAAAGCACTTTGTCCCTAGGTTCTGTTCTTCCCACAGCCCAAAAGACACTAGTGCACACACTCACTTTGGGTTGAAGGCGAAAATGCTAAGGAGCAGATGTCCTTCACTTGTCCTACATTGCAGTACATTAGCTCTTTGGAAAACTACCATGGATATCAAGATCAGTAAGAAGATTCTATATCCATAAAGGGAATGAAATCGTATGGGCTAGGATTAGTTACCTCCTTTGTTCTAAAGGTTGTAGATAAAGGGAAGGGAAGCCTGTGATGAGCACTCTGTCCTACTTATGAGTTTAATGGCAAACTGACATTGAAGGAACTTGTAAAGAGACTGCTTTTGTTGACGAGTCTTTATATTCGTTTTATCATAATTTCATTCATTGCCATCCAGCTTGGCACTTACATAAGTGGTAAGAATCAGGAAAACACCTGACCTTTCATCACCTATATTTTTTATGTCTAATGATCTTTCCAGCCCTCATAGGCTTCAGATCTCCTGGGTTTTTCAGTTTCCAGATAGTCATAATTAGAACATTGTATCTACCTCACTGATGCTCTTTTTAGGATAGTCCAATCCAAAACCTGTTAAGACAAAATGTTGTGATTTTTTTAAAATTGAAACAATTAGTGGAAGTGATGTTTCGGATAATCAGATTTCCAGAGAGGAGAGAATTTAACACATTCATATAAATAAACACACAAAAGGCTAGAATAAAAGTTGGATTTGATTATGAGTGGGAGTGACTTGTAGCAGAACCCACAGGTTTGTAACACTCACTTCAGTAAAAGTAAGAAGTGAAAATCCTTAGGAAATTCTGAAAATGAAAAATTTCAACTTACATGTTCTAATAGGAAAACAAAGGCAATGACCTTGCAAAATCTGCACTCACCTCACTGAATTACTGGTGACTCAAAGAAAACACTTGTGCTTTGGATTAAGAATTGCTTTAAAGGTAAAATTAGTGCAATTTTATAAATAGAGAAATGATAAGACAGTATTGTAAAGAATGGATTTGAGATAGTTATAAGGTGTTTAGAAATCTGCGCAACAGAAAAACTTCTTGGTATAAGGAGACTAAATACAATACTCAGAAGCTTGGACCACTTCATATCTTCAAAATACTAATCCCCTTAATAGCCCTAGTTCTTAATGTTTGTAATAAAGAGCTCATCCTCTTAAGGACTGACAATACATTTTGGCACCCATCACAGAGAAAATTATGTTTCCTTTTCTAGATAATTTTTCACCAAGATCTGTGTGTCTATTTCTTGCAAACAGAAAAACCATCACCTATTTAGACAAATACTGTATTATTTGTCTAGACAGGGCAGGGAGAAAAGGGAGGAGAGTTGAAGTTCATTTTTCAGTAAACTCAGTTTCAAGTATCCCTTTATATGGTAAACAATGGAAGTAAAAATAGAAGGATGTATATTATTTTTGTATGCAGAATTTAAGAGTAAATGCAAATATTTTGCATCAGCCAATGATATTTTTTCCCTTGTATCATTGATATACCTAAGGAGTCATCCTGATCCCATTCAAGTCAATAGGAGTTTTGCCATTGCCTTAATCAGAGTAATCATTTCACACCCATCTTTTGGAATGCATTCTGGGACTGTTAACTTTAATTCCCTGATAATTTTCAGGAAAAATATAGCGGAAATCAGAGAGGTAGGCTTTACACTATAGCATATTTACTATTTGCATAAAACCAGTGTTTAAATTGTATCATTTCTCTCTGGAAATATTATTACTGCTTAGTTGTTGACAGTAGTAAATCATCAATTTGTTTATACTGCGTACTTCATATAGTTTGAAAACTGCTGTCATACTTCCTGAATTTTTTGCAAATACTGTTTTGAGAGAGAGTAAAACAGGTGACAGATAGGAGACAACAGGCAATCAGAAACTCCAGGTTTATAAATTATGGTATAAGTTTGTGTTAGTTTAGTGACTGTTGATGTTCTTGTTAATACTTGTGGTAATATCATCACAGAGTTGAAATTGGAAGAGAGCGATTAGATTGTGATTCACCCCCTGCAACGGTAGAGTTATTCTCTACGATATATTCTTGAGTATTTTTATTCACATTAGTTTAAACAGCTCAAGCTACTGGGCTTGCACCACTTCTTGGGAGAAAACTTAGAGTCTAATAGGGCTCACTGCTTGAGTATTCTCCTGATATTCAACCTTAAACTTCCTTTGCTCAGTTTTATCTCATTAATCCTAGTTCTATTCCCTTGGATCACATTAAACAATCTCCTTCCCTTCCTGGGTTTTTACATCGTTCAAATACTTATTCTGTCAATCACAAACCATGCCTTTTACATCACTGGCATACCCATTGATTGATCTCCTGTATCAGTCTTCTCTTCCTTGAGCTAAACATGACATCAGCAAGATCTCAAGGAGATCATCTGCACATTCCCGCCATCAGGTCTCTTTCTAGGCACCACTGTCACCCTTATTCTATCAAATCTCCCTTCACTTCACTGACAAAACTTGTTAAAGAGATTCCCCAATCAGCTCTAAAAACATCAACCTCACCAAGTCCTCTTTTCTCAGCCATTCAATGCTAAAAATACAGATTCTATTCACAAGAATAATTTGTGCAAGAACTCACCTGTCATCTGATAAAGATAACAGAAAACCCTCCTGACATTTCAAGAATACATATGTGTGCGTGTTTGTGTAGAAGATACATATCTAAGTTCTTTAGCTTTGAGAGGCCAAGTGAACCGAAAAAGCCACAGAATGAGGAAGAAACAGAGTTCTAATAAGAAGGAATTTAATCTGGAGTAGGGGTAAGAGGCCAGCAGCTGAACAGAGCGAAGTAAACAGGAGTTGAGTGAGCAGGAAGACTGCAAATGTTTTGATGGTCTGATGATTTGGGGACCCTGTCTACGCATAGCTTATTAATTCTGTTAGATGTTGGGTGCTTTTTATGTGTATCTGTGTCAGACTGCAGACTCCATTTTGAACATGGGGTTTGTTTGCCTTTGAGAGCTCTCCATGTTGGACTGGAATTCCAAGGGGCAGTGGCACAGGGCTAACACTAGAGTGTTATTAAATCAGGATGGTCCTCTATTCAAATAAAAGCACCATAGACAAAAGACCAGCTCCTGCCCAGGAACTGGGAGAGGTTGCCTGGCAGGGAAGTCACCTGTTGAAGTAGGGGTCTGAGGTCACCTGTTGAGGCTGATCAGGAAGTCCCATAACAGAGGAGATTGGAAGGTTATAAAAGGGCAGAAGCTGCTCTGCTTTTGGGTCTTTGGCCATTTTCACCAGCTCAAGCAGAGGAAAGCTGCTGCAAGACCATGATGATGAGGCAGGGAAAACCTTCCTACCTGAACACAGATGGACTCTCAAGGGAAGGGTGACTCTCAAGGGAGGAATGTGGGGGTGGTTTCTACATCACTGGTTTTCAAACTGTGGGGTACCCCCCCAGGGGTGCAATGAGGTATCGGGGACACAGGGTGTGGGGTGGGGCTGGGTGTACATTCTGGGGAGCATCCAAGAACTGCCGTGGAGGCTTAGTGGAGACTGCATTGGTTTTGGGCCTAGGCAATTGGACTTGAGGGGTCCCCCCGCTAAGAAGGGTGTCAGACACGAGGCCTGCATTTGGAGTGCATCCCTAGCAGCCCAAAAGCAGACAGACAACATCTAAACTCTGCCCAGTCCTTGCAAGGGAAGGGCACATGGGATTCAACATTTGGATCCCCTCACAGCAATCTGTTGAGTACCCAGGAGGAAGAGCGTGACCAGATCTGACAGATTTTTATTGGAAAAATTGTGTGAATGGGAAGACTGCAAATGCTTTGATGACATTGTTTCTAACTCTCATCTCTGCTGAATGCTCAGCTTTGTTCACCTCTTAGTACCATACTCCCACTCAGATTAAATTCCTTCTTATTAGGACTCTTTCTTCCTCCTTCAGTGCTTTTCTCAGTTCACTTGGCTTCTCAAAGAACACACACACACACATGAAATGTCAGGAGTGTTTTTGTTTTACAAATTGTATTTAGCATCTTGACAACCAGCTTTGCTGGCATTTTACCTGAAATTTTTCAATATGCTAGGTATTCTCACCATGCTTTCTGCATAAGAAGAGTATCTAGACAAAGCTATCCAGAATGTCACATTAGGTAATCTGTGAAGTGATCAACATTGTCTTATGGAGAACAATTCTCATATGACTTGCTTGTCCTCCCAAATTGAAAGGCAAATGTCCTGGAAAGGAAAATGAAGAGCATTCCAGTGCTTGCAGAACATACTGCATGCAATGTATTCCAGTGTGCATGGCACCAATCAGCTTCTGTTCAAGTTGTTAAATTGAAGCTTTCTTTTCATAGAATCGTAGGACTGGCAGGGACTTTGAGAGGTCATCTAGATCAGTCCCCTGCACTCGTGGTGGGACTAAGTATTACCTGACAGGTGTTTGTCTAACCTGCTCTTAAAAATCTTCAATGATGGAGATTCTACAACCTCTCTAGGCAATTTATTCCAGTGCTTAACTGCCCTGACAGCTAGAAAGTTTTTCCTAAAGTCCAACCTAAACCTCCCTTACTGCAATTTAAGCCTATTGCTTCTTGTCCTATCCTCAGAGGTTAAGGAGAACATTTTTTCTCCTTCCTCCACGTAACAACCTTTTATGTACTTGAAAACTGTTATCATGTTGTCACCGTGCCTCCATGGGTCACAACTGAGAATACCAAATTCAGGACAAACTGCTGAGAAATAGGGCAGACACACCCCAAACTGGTGGTTATTCTTCCATGAGATATACCAAGCCAGCACCAAAAGTAAACTTCTGTCTCACCACACTGGCTAACAAGGAGTCAGAAGTGTAGTCTCCTTAGGTATTCCAGTCCTGGATTGAACAGCCAGACACCAGACTTAATGATGAGTAGTTATTTAAAACCAATTTCATCAAACCAAAGAACCAGCCACATACCCAGGTCAATATATAACTCAGAACTTACCCAATAATCATGCTGTTGCTAATCCTTTAGTATCTAAAATCTAAAGGTTTATCTATAAACGAAAGAAAGAAAAGTGAGAGTTAAAATTGGGTAAAGGAATTAAATACATACAACAATTGCAAAGTTCTTGAATCAGGCTCATAGCAGTGATGGAATAAACTGCTGGCTTGCTAAGTCTCTGGTTGCTTCCAAATCATTGGAAGGTCCTCAGTCCCTTTGTTAGAATGCTCCCTGTAGTATAAGTTCATAGTCCAGAGGTTTGAGCAGGAAAGAGGCAAAATGGAGCTGTTTCCAAGGGCTTTTATAGCTTCTGCCAAGGGAAGGGAAACCCATTGTTCTATTTTGTGGAAAATTACAGGTAACAAGATAGTGTTTGGAGTCACATGGCCAAGTCACATGTCCGTGACTGCTTAGCTTAGTCATAGTAGAGGCCATTAGCCATAATGTAGTTTGAACGTTCACATGAAAGTCCATCAGGTGTAGATAGGCGTTTCCCATGGGCCGTTATGAGTTAAGTCTTCCTTGATGGGCTATTTAACATGAATAGTTCCTTCAGGATGTGCGGGCTAAATATCTTGTGGGTGTTACCACATGAGCAAACATTTGAAATACAGATACGTAATTAATATTCATAACTTCAGACACAAAAATGATACTGTATACAAACAGCATAATCATATTCAGCAAATCATAACTCTTCCATAGACATCTTACGACACACTTTGTACAAGATTTGTTGCAGTTATATAACAGTGGTAGTAACAACGATCTACATGATCATATTTTAATCACATAATGTCACACGTCCCCTCTCAATCTTCTCTTCTCCAGACTAAACAAACCCAATTTTTTCAATCTTCCCTCATACGTCATGTTTTCTAGACCTTTAATCATTTTTGTTGCTCTTCTCGAGACTGTCTCCAATTTGTCCACATCTTTCCTGAACTGTGGTTTCCTGAACTGTGGACACTGTACTCCAGTTGAAGCCTAATCAGCACGGAGTAGAACATAAGAATTATATCTTGTGTCTTACTTACAACACCCCTGGTAATACATCCCAGAATGATGCCTGCTTTTTTTTGCAATAGTGTTACACTGTCGACTCATATTTAGCTTGTGATCCACTATGACCCCCAGATCCCGTTTTTTAGTATTCCTTCCTAGGCAGTCATTTCCCATTTTGTATGTGTGCATCTAATAGTTCCTTCCTAAGTGGAGTACTTCACATTTGTCCTTATTGAATTTCATCCTATTTACTTCAGACCATTTCTCCAGTTTGTCCAGATCATTTTTTGCCAAGAAATCTTCACACACACTGATTTTTGTAATGCTTTAACACAAAATTACAATTAAAAACACGATTATGAATAAAACATAAATAGATGGGTCCTGATGTCCCTGGGATAAACAGAACAACCATCCCTCCAGTAAGAGCCTGGTATGGTGCCACTCATTGGTCAGAAAATGCAAGGTAAAACTAGATCATTAAGAAATAATTATACAAGTCCACAAACATGTATGCATACTTGCGTGCATGCATTGTATGTATGTGTATGATAATATATGCATATGCTATATGTAGCTAATGCTGTCACAGGATCTATAGCTAATGTTGCCTATACATTTTCATTATAATTCCCTATTTACAGTAACTCATAATTCCGAAATATTCACCTTTGAGCTGAAATTTTCCATAGCTGGTCTCTACTTCAGAATAATTATTCTGTGTATGACAAGTTTGAATAAAACACTCAAAAATGTGGAGAGTGGGGAAAAAGGCCCCTTGTCCCACTGTGAATAAAACCAGCTCATTTGCGCTTGGGGCCTGTTCATGGGCACAAACTAGGATTCAGGCTTGTGCCAGTTTAGGGATTAAACGGTAGATATGGGCTGGGGTCCTTTTCAAGACTTTGGGCTGGGTAGAAGATCAGGGCTAGATTGTGGGCCTAGCCTAAACTTATGGTGGGGTCTGGCATTAGGCCAAATATAATGTTTACTCAGTTTGGGACAGACTAAGGTCAGTTTGGGGCTGTTTTAGGCCAGGGATTGGGGACAGTTACTGGATCCACGCCAGGTTTAGGTTTAGTAAGGATCTTGGGCTTGGGTTAGGATAAGCATTGGGAAAGTGTGAGAATCTTGTCTAGCGTCACATGGGGTGCTTTATCTTGGATGCAAACCAAATATTTCTGCTTTACACTATGTTCAAGCCATTAAAGTATTGATCAAGTAATGTGCAATTTGTTTCTTTTTCTATGCATTAAATAAGCCTGTTGAACAGCCTGTAGGGATTTTTACTGTATAAACAAATATCTTTGAATGACATCTAAATGATTGTATTAATTAATACAATGTGTTATCTACCTCATCAAAACCACACAAACCTTTTTAAACCATCCCTCCAGTAAGAGCCTGGTATGGTGCCTTGCAGTATGACCAGAAGATTAGAAAACTCAGACTCTGCTGGAAAAACAGATGATTGAATCTCAGAGTTGTTTGCTCCTCATTGAACATTCCCAGCCTAATAGCCCCCAGCACTGCTCCCTGTGAAAAGTTCCTCTAAGTGACTAGGCTGTTGCATTTTGCATAAGCTGGTATTTGTGGGTGTTCATCAAATATTGCACCAAGTAGAGCACATTGAAGTAGTCTCATTTGGAGATGGCAAAGGCATTGGTTACTGTGATGAAGACAGCATCCAAAAAGAATGGTCACAAACTTGTAGCTTAGGTTTCAGAGTAACAGCCGTGTTAGTCTGTATTCACAAAAAGAAAAGGAGTACTTGTGACACCTTAGAGACTAACCAATTTATTTGAGCATCCGATGAAGTGAGCTGTAGCTCACGAAAGCTTATGCTCAAATAAATTGGTTAGTCTCTAAGGTGCCACAAGTACTCCTTTTCTTTTTGTAGCTTAGGGTAAGTGGAAAATAGCTCTCTTCATCACTGCTGCTATCTGCACTGTTTAAGAATCTAAAAATTGAACTGAGTGTAAGGTTGTAAACTTGAATAACAAAAGGGCAGATAAAAGATTCTCAGTCTATGGGGTAATACCATTTTTCTTCAGTTTCTTCCCTTGCTCTATCAATATGACATGACAGAATAGAATGCAGCAAGTAAGAGCACAGGGGCAGATGTATTGTGCATTACTTCCTGACTTTTTAGGTGATCATGTTATGCCCCTAAGCATGAGATTTATTGTCCCTCATTTTAGCTTGCACTACATACAAATGGTACTAGCATTCAGGGTAGATAAAAAATCAATGATTTAAAAAAAAACGCAACTTCTTTTATGTAGATTGGAGTTTTTAAATTTAAATTCAACACATTTTTCTTTTAAAAGTGAACTTATTTAAAATTAAATTTGAAATATGACTGCCTGTGCTATGGCCTAAACTTATTATAATCTATAAAAATGATTTAATTAAATAAAAAACATATGAATCAATCCATGTTTGTTGCCAAAGTTTTAAAGAAAGCTAAACCACTGAACAGACGGAAGTCATTGGCTAAGATAAACTGGTAGTGCTAAACCAGGTTTTGACAGTAGTAGCTTCTTCTCCAGTTGCAGAGAGAATATCATCTTCATTTTAGTTTATTCAACTAGTTCAGTTCAATGACTAGTTCATTCGAAGCTATGAAACTGATTGGGGGTTGAAAAAGCTTGCTTGCCTTGTCCAATCCATGAGTAAAAACTAGATGTGGGAGGATGAGATCTACTGTTCTAAAATCTTGAAGGACATGGCGACCAGAAACAATCGCTTTGATTCACTAGCTACAGATAATATTAATTTGTTTAATAAATCAGTTAGTTATAAATACAAAATATGTTTTCATAAACTTTTATTTTCCTTATATATTCTGTACATTTAAGGTAGTTTTATTTAACTAATAAAAAAGTAAAATGCTGGTTTTGCACATTTTTAATTGAATTCCAATTTTGCAAAACAAACAGGGTGGGACACAAATCACAAGTAAAAAGTTACCCATTATCTAATAAATAAGAAATGCATCATTCACCATTTTCTAACACAGTCAAAAATGTAGAAATTAAGAATCTGAATAAATGTCTAAGTTATTTGATTGCTTAAATAAATGTGTATCCTCCTGATTAGCAAAAAACAGTATCAAATTTAGTATAAAGGCTATATTTAGTTGCAAATCTACATGTTTTAAAGGTTACCAACCAGTGGGAATCAACTTTTCTTTAGGAAAGGAACTAAAAAGTACAAATGGAAAACAAGATTTAAATCACCAGTTTTAATCATGGTTTAATTTAAACCATTTGATCAAGCAGAAACCTTGATTTAAATAACTGATTTCATGACTTTTATTTAAATCAATCCACCCTTCTAGCATTTTTTTTTTTAAATTTAGGCATAGTATTTGACTCCATGACCTACTATAGCCAAGAAATCCACAGGTTGACTATATGGTATGGGCAAAAGTATTTCCTTTTATTTGTTCATAATTTAACTTCCCATTTATTTGCTTAAATAACTCCCTTTTTCATATACCTTTGGATAAGGTAAAAAGAGTGAGATGAGCATTTTTCACTCTGCCCTCTGTAATTTCAAGTGTCTTGGTTAAGTCTTTTCTAACTGTCAATCCAGCTTCAGACTGGCATATGGTACAGAGAATGTGCAGTTCTCATTGGCTGATGCACCCTTCCTAGTGATGTACAAAGGTCAGGTGTTCATGCTGGTTCTCTTAGATCTATCAAAGCAGCCTTTGATATCGTTGAATAGTGTTGAGTGAATAATTCATAATTAATAATACATTAGACGAATTTGTCTTCATTCTCTGCTCAGGAATTATCTGAGGTTGCTTTGCAATTGCCTCACATTTATTCGTTATTTGAGAATTTTGTGAATCATTCTTGGTCTGTAGCTTGTTCACAAACAGTTTGCTGCAAATATTCAATACCTGAAATGGGAATTGTGTGCTGCATTGGCTAGGTTTGATTGGACACAGGCCTTATATTGTTTCTGTTCCCTGTCTGAAAGAGCATTTTTTTACTGTTATATTTCTGACTTGTGTTTACAAATTAAAAATTCACTATTTGTGAACAGTCTCTTAATGTTTTCTTAAAATGTGCTGTTTCAGTGAACATTCCTGCCATGCTCATCATTGTAGTATATAGATTACAACAGAACTTCAGGGAGCATAAAATTGACATTGAACATATGGTGTAATGGATGCCTCCTTTTACATAGAGACAAATGGAGATCACTGCTAATGAACACCTTTGCACCCTGGTGAGATGAAGGACCGTAATGAGATCCAGTAGGTTTTCATCTCTTCCTAGCAGTGAACTTTTAATGAGGCTTCTTCCTTTCTCTGCTCTATTTAAAAATGTCTCTACCACTTTCTGAAGATGGCACTTGAGAATTAAGAAGAGGAGGCAGTGATTTTGCCTTTCCACCATCTATTGCTAGGGTAAAATTCTCCTGTGCACAGTCTTGGTTTCTGCTTTTCCTGTGCAGAGCTCCCTTTGACTTCAATACCAAAATTTAGTACTTTTGTGCCAGAGACTTTTGTCCTAATTATCTCTTACAGAGGGTGCATTAATTGGATGCCAGGATTCTGATTGCCATCCCCAGTGCTGTCATAAATCAATTCTTGTATCCTTAAACAAGTTATATCAGCCTAATGGGAAAAGATGTGCAGAGACAATTAAAAGAATTAACCCAGGGAATTGGAGGTCGATACCATTGTATAATCTATCACTTAGTGTTGTGATCAGTGCAGTTGAATAGCCAAACCCAAATCTCTCTCATGAGGAAGCTGCATTTCCAACAGCATCTGACACTGGGACTCTGAGGCTTCCAAGTGCTTGGAGGCTGCAAAGGTTTAATTATTTTTGTTATTAATTTGTATTGCTCCAAGGTGGAAATCATCCGTGTGTGTGAATGCATTCACCTGGGTATATGTGTAGATCTTTCTGTCTAATACTATGCATCTCTTCCAATAAAATCAGAGCAGAGGCAGTAGGACTGAACTACGCTAATGATTTAATACTTTATAGCTATGCAGTTTTTCTTAATCACTGACACAAGAAGGTTGAGTTGCAATATTGATTATATGCTTTAATGGGTTGCCTAAATCTAACCATGTGGGACTGTTACCAATAGAAAGTATCATTTGGAAGACTTCATATTAGAGTTATATTGTAGGACAAATTATGGTAAGATTTAGAAAGCCAGATAGCTTTGAAAATTCTATCAAAAGATGAGGTTCCAATGATACTAGAGGAAGGTTTCCTCAATTTTGTCACAGCATCATTCCCTTTGGCACGTTAGGGTCAAAATGAAGATGTGTCTGTTGAATATTTATGGCCTCGATATGTGTACCAGGGTCTCCCGGTGAAATCAGAGAGCTGCGCATCTGAGAGATGAATTACTCCTTCAGCATCCAGTAATTATTACCTGGTTCTGGTTTAGCTAAGTCCTATGGAAGAAAGAAAAAAAATATTGGTCCTTTCCATTTCCCTTGGGTACGCTTCAGCTTTCCCTGGAAGGTACCAAAATATCCTCAGGGAGGCTCTCTCACTGTTGGAAAAGCAGTGTAACAAAAGCAATAGCATTAGATACAATATTAACCCCCTTTGCTCGCCCTGATACAATTAATTGTAGCATGCTAAGAGAAACCAAAAGAAAATCAGACTCTGCACTGAAATTTTCTGATAAATCAGAAATTAAGCTGTCTCTGAAACCCTTTTATTTGACCCTGTGTGCTCTAAATGAATGCATAATAACTAGGGCTGTCAAGCAATTAAAACAATTAATCTCAATTAGTTGCGCTGTTAAACAACAATAGAATACCATTTATTTTAAATATTTTGGATGTTTTCTACATTTTCAAATATATTAATTTCAATTACAACACAGAATGCAAAGTGTACAGTGCTCATTTTATATTTATTTTTATTACAAATATTTGCACTGTAAAAACAAAAAAATTGTATTTTTCAATTCACCTCATACAAGTACTGTAGTGCAATGTCTTTATCATGAAAGTTGAACTTACAAATGTAGAATTATGTACAAAAAAAAGAGACTGCATTCAAAAATAAATCAATGTAAAACTTTAGAGCCTACAAGTCCACTCAGTCCTACTTCTTGGTCAGCCAGTCACTCAGACAAAAAAGGTTGGTTATAATTTGCAGGAGATAATGCTGCCTGCTTCTTGTTTACAATATCACCTGAAAGTGAGAATGGGCATTTGCATGGCATTGTTGTAGCCGGCGTTGCAAGATATTTACGTGCCAGATGCGCTAAAGATTCATATGTCTCTTCATGCTTCAACCATCATTTCAGAGGACATGCTTCCATGCTGATGATGGGTTCTGCTTGATAACGATCCAAAGCAGACTGACACATGCTTGATAACGATCCATGTGGACTGACGCATGTTCATTTTCATCATCTGAGTCAGATGCCATGAGCAAAAGGTTGATTTTCTTTTTTGGTGGTTTGAGTGTTGATCTTTTAAGACTTCTAAAAGAGCATGCTCCACACCTCATCCCTCTCAGATTTTGGATGGCACTTCAGATTCTTAAAGCTTGGGTCTAGTGCTGTAGATATTTTTGGAAATCTCACATCGATACCTTCTTTGCATTTTGTCAACTCTGCTGTGAAAGTGTTCTTAAAATGAAAAGGTGCTGGGTCATCATCTGAGACTCCTATAACATGAAATATATGCAGAATGCGGCTGAAGCATGGAAGGGGCATACAAAAGCTTAGCATATCTGGCATGTTAATACCTTGCAACGCCGGCTACAAAAGTGCCATGTGAACGCCTGTTCTCACTTTCAGGTGACATTATAAATAAGAAGCAGGCAGCAGTATCTCCCGTCAATGTAAACAAACTTGTTTGTCTTAGTGATTGGCAGAATAAGAAGTAGGATTGAGTGGACTTGTAGGCTCTGAAGTTTTACACTGTTTTGTTTTTGAGTGCATTTATGTAACAAAAAAAAATCTACATTTGTAAGTTACACTTTCAGGAGAAAGAGATTGGACTTCAGTACTTGTTGGAGGTGAACTGAAAAATACTATTTCTTTTGTTTATCATTTTTACAGTGCATATATTTGTAATAAAAATAATACTATAAAGTGAGCTCTGTGCACTTTGCATTCTGTGTTGTAATTGAAATCAATACTGAAAATGTAGAAAAACATCCAAATATATTTAATAAATTTCAATTGGTATTCTATTGATTAATTTTTTTTAATCATGATTAATTTTTTTAAATTAATCGACTGAGTTAACTGTGATTAATTGACATCCCTAATAATAACCCATGGGATTGACAGCTTGTGTCAGTGGGCACTCCTATCACTGTGGATATATACTTGGCTCTCAGAAGGTGTTTTCTCTCCCATG
Source organism: Chelonia mydas (assembly GCF_015237465.2). Classification (NCBI taxonomy): domain Eukaryota; kingdom Metazoa; phylum Chordata; order Testudines; family Cheloniidae; genus Chelonia; species Chelonia mydas. Next base: position 70,526,532 of record NC_057853.1, on the reverse strand, counting down.
TTGCTGCACAAGAAAGTTTTGGGCTTTGGAGAACTGATCCAACCCAGGACTGCATGATTGCCGATAATCCCATTTTGTCCAAGACAGTCTGAGGTTATTGACCTCTGTCGCAGGTCAATAACACCAGCTAAGACTGAAAAAAATGGTTTCAGTTCTTTCCTCTGTTACTAGAGGCTACTGCTGCTGCTGGGGTGTGGCCACTGGTTTTCTTCCCATCTAACCCTGGCAGCTTCTTCAGACAGGGAAGTGGTCACTAGCAGAATGAGCTTCAGCTCAGTTCATTTGGAGGAGGCAGATAGGAAGCGCCACCATGGGTGATGGATTAGAAATGTAAGGGGAAACCTCACAGAGGGCAAAGGAATTGGAACTCCACAGGACAAAAAAGGAAGGGGTAGAAAAATGAGTGACAGGGTGTGTTGTGGGTGAACCTGACTACCAGAACATAAAGGGTGCAGTTAAATAGGATCTGAACATTGCTGAGAAGCTGAATGAGTCACTTGCATTAGTTTCATTCACCAGAGAGAATGCTGGGTGGGGACCTCAGATAAGCAGGATGATGCACCACTGGAGACTGAGATGTCAAAAGAAAAGGTGCTAGTCGAGCTGGTCAGAAATATTCATCAGAAAATGCTGGTTTGTCAAACCCCAAATGGCTTGTGAAAGCAAATCGGGTTTGACAAACTTTTGTTGATTCACAGATAGGGTTCCATGGAAACCCTGCCATGGTCTGCTTTCTGAGTAAGTTTCTGACCAGCTTGACTTCTGGGCAAGGAGAACATTGCTATCGCCTTTGCTATAACCACTGGACAATATTCCGTCCCAACCAAAGAAACCAATATTTCATCTTCCTTATGTTTAGTTAGATATTTAGCACCAGAACAAAAGTTCATATTAACAAACTCCACTTTAAGCCACATATAGAAAATAGATTGACAGTAGACAAGATTTAGTAACTTACATCTATTGTATAAGAGAGACAAGGTGGGTGAGGTAATATCTTTCATTGGACAAACTTCTGCTGGTGAAAGAGACACGCTTTTGAGCTACATAGAGCTCTTCTTCAGGTCTCAGAGTGAAGTTTTTGACTTCTGTCCTAGATCAGTAACAGGGTCTGGGACTGTAGGTCTCAAACCTGAAGAAGAGCTCCGTGTAGCTTGAAACCTTGTCTCTTTCACCAACAGAAGTTGGTCCAGTAAAATATATTACCTCACCCACCTTGTCTCTCTAATATCCTGGGGTCACCATGGTTACAACACTGCAAACAATGGAATCTATTGCATATAAATACATACAGACTGTAATTAATTTTTGTGTGTTCTGCATTTAGATATATTTTCACAATATGTGCTCAAGAGATATTTGAACAGAGGAAGGCATCCATTGGTGCAGGAAAACAAAAACCTGGGATGAGAACATGAACAATGACCCACCACTTCAATCCGCAACTTTACACTCCCCTGTAGTGGTAAGTAGTTGGAAAACGTTTGCTTGTACTGCAGGAAGTTCCTTAATTCAGAGTAAGTTTTGTGGCTTTGTTCCTTTCTGCTTGATTTTAAGATCTGTTTTGTGTCCCCCTTTTTAAAGTGCTAGCTACATATCTGGAAACAAAGAAATATTATATTAATAAGGAACAACAACACTTGCAGGCAGGAGAGAATAATTTAACAGACTTAACCCTGCACTCTTGCATGCCATTTACTGCTGGGTAATGCACACTGGCTGGTAAATCCTTCCAAACATAGGGAAGTTACGAAGGCCATTCAATGCTTTGGTTCTGGATTTCTATAAGAATACTGGTTATCTGGTGCAGATGATTCTGTTAGTGTGATACCTCTAGGAAAGATCTATATTCATTGACCTTTAGACTCACACTTCCCCTAACTAGTGTAGTGTATGTTTACCACTGCAGCTTGTGTTATAAAACAAGCTGGGATAATTTATTGGCTTGCTCAACACCTGCTGAAGGATGCTTTCCCACAGGGCATTCTTCTGTGTCTGTGTCACGGTCATAGACCTGTGCCATTCTTCACCTACTTCACATGCTCTGTCCTAAAGGTCCCCATCATTTCGAATGAGGGTGACATGGCATTTCCCTCTCAGACTATCAAAACCTCTCCCTGCCACAAAGGGTCATTGTGGAGCAGTGTGAGGCATTTCCTTTCCCTCGGGCTAGACATACTGACTCTGCAGCACTGCCAGGCCCTGCTACTCCCAAGGAGCAGGAGGTTAGGATTTAAAATCTGATTCCTACCCCCAGGCTTAGTTTTTGTGGGCTCCTTTGTGGACGTTGGCAATGCTAATGGTTGGTTTGCTGCCTGTTTCCATAATTGTATATGCACATCACTGGAGCCATTTTCTACTCTTCTTTGGGTAACAAAGTTACAAAAAAATCAACTTTATTTTATAATGGTGTTCCTTAAAAAAACAGGAAGGGAAGAATTTTACTACATTTTAGCTATATGTTTCCCTCTAAGCAAGGCACCCTATCAAAATGATCTTTTTGTACACAATGATAGTTATTGGGACAACGTATGCGCTCATTTACACTACTGTAGAGATGGAGTAACTCCTCTGTCTTCATCTGCAGCTACTCAAGTCCATGATTATGTTTCCACACTCAGGTAGCCCACACTGCTCCAGGTCTTTGTGATATGCAGTTGTATATCTAGAAGGAAACTAACAAGTTGGACAGAAAGGGACGAGAGAGAGAGAGAGAATTGTAATCATTCTTGTACCCCTGCAATGGTATGAAATAAACACGGACTGTCATTCCTAACTCTGAATAATATTAAGGTTGTGAGATGATACAGGAAAAGCCAGACATTCAAATGTAATTTGATTCATATAACTTTCCTTTTTCAGGTAGCATTAAAGAAGAAGGAACAAAAATGGTGGTAGTTATGTAGACACTTGTCTCAAAGGTCAGAATGGCTTTTTGGAGCTGAACCAACTGTGTGTGTGTGTAATTATATATGTATTGTACACTTTATGATCATATTTTGCGGCCCAAACTGAATGGCTATGTCCTGGGGAAAGATCTACAGAGGACGAAGGGGAAGCAATCCTCTCTCTCATTCTGCTCCACAACTGCTATTGTAGCCTAGGATTTATGTAGCTTCTATGTGGATTTAACCCACCCTCATGTGGAGGGAATGATTAGGGGAGCTAGTTAGCTGTGCTTACTCTGGCCCCACTTCTGAGGAAACGTGGAAGAAGCAAATGCCGAGATGGGCTCTGTTCTACATGGGAGATCCACACCCTGTGTATGAACTCCCAGCATCCTATTCGTTCCTTTTCTCCTCATGCAGTTGAACTACTGTTCTGCTGTGTCCAGGGCCCATTTTGCCCATCGATGGGGATAAAGGGAAAGTTGAGCCACTTAAAAATGCGAAGTATCTACAATTTACCAACATAAGCCTATATTCTGGAAAACATATAGCAATTCCACTGATCTCAATGGAGTTACGATGGTGTAACACCGGAGTAATTTAGCAGTGAATCAGGCTCCTTGTCCATGTATTATATAAAGAAGTCAGTGGATTTCCAAGAACTCAGGGGCAGGTTAAAGTGTATGTGTGTGTTTAAATCTGAGATGTCAAGCAGCTTGGAACTGCTCTCTGCATAAGTAAGTACATCCTGGGTTACCATTGTGGCATATGTGTAAGGCCACAATACTATACATTATACACAAGATGGTGTCTGTGGGTTTTATGCCTTTATATTAGATCAAATTCCACTCTCAGTAACAATCAGACAGCGAATATACATTTTCCAAATGTGACTGCAGCTCTAAAGTTCAATGCAAGCATGTTTGAAACATCAGTTAGGTAAGGTAATAATAAAATACCTGACAACTCATTAAGGGGTCTGGAGGAAGTTATTGCTCAAATAAATACAATGCTTTTTTCCACATTTGGACATTTGTCAAAGCACCTGGAGCCAAATTCCTTGCTGACGTGACTCCATTGAAGTCTGCGGAGAATCTGCTCCACATTTCCTAGCTAGACCATTGACTGTAGTATGGTTGTGTGGATATACCTGAGGGAAGATTTTGGTCCAATTTTTTTGGACATCCCCCATCTCTAATTTGTTACAACATGCAGCACAGATGGCATGCTACACATTAACTTACCATGCTTCTGTTTTGCAGATTTTTTTTCCCATGCATTTCCACTTCTCCTGGGATTTTTTCCTGCAAAAAGGGAACATAGGGCCTTCAGCAGCCTATAATGACTCTAGTGCACAAATATGACTGATAGCTTTATGAAATATGTAATGAAAAAAATTAAAAGAGAAGCCAGTGTTTGTGCAAAGAAGCTAATGTCTTCCTTTCTTTCCCCAGCTGATTTAGTGTCAGAAACGAGGGCTTGCAGCTGCGCCTGCCCAGTCATCAGGCAGCCAAGGCAGAACCATCTGAGGCAGTCAGGTGTCCTGCTCTTAAGCTCCACAGCTGCAGAGGCTTAGCAGCTGCTCATTGCACATGTCCACAGGTTCTCTGTCACCAAACCCTGCTTTTGCCCCCCCCACAGCCTTGTTCTAGCCTAGCCCCTGTCCTGCACTGGGCCTCGTTTCAATCCTGTTCTGACACCCAGCCCTGCTTTTGCCTTCCCTGACTCCAGGTAATTCCTGACCTTTAGCTCTGATTCTTGGTTCTGACTCTATCTCGACCCTTGGCGCTGGTGTTTGGATGCTGACCTCCAGGCCTGACTCTTACTCTTAACATTAGGCCTGACTGCCTATGGCCCAGTCTCCTGGCACTTTGCCCTTTGCAGACTTTTAGGGAACTCATTTTCCTTTTTAGTCTCATATCCCTCAAAGGGTCCCTGCTGTAGTGCCCCTTCCTGTGATGCCGAAGCCTGTGTAGCTTGTCTTTAAGGGTGTGTCTAACTAAAGTTTGGGGTCTTGACTGAACTTGAGGTAGATTGCCAGCTAGTAACACTCACCTGATAGTAAATGCTAGCATAGACACTCTACAGATGTTTGGAACACAAATGGTGGGTTACTTTAGATCAAGTCTTAGTTAATTGGCAAATAATTAACTTGAATTAAAACAGGGCCACAAACTGTCACCAAATAAACCTTTTATTGGACCAGCTTCTGTTGGTGAAAGAGACAAGCTTTCAAGCTATATTGAAGAAGAGCTCTCTGTAGCTTGAAAGCTTGTCTCATTCACCAACAGAAGTTAGTCCAAAAAAAAAAAAAATTACCTCCTCCACCTTATCTTGCTAGTGTCATATGATCAATATGGGTACAACCACACTGAAACCAAATAAACCCTAAATTGGCCAGAGATGGTCACCAGGGCCTGACGGGAAATGGTGGTTGGTTGGTCTCAGAGCCTGCTAACCTCAGAGCGCAATGTTAGGAGCACAACTGGCTCTCAGCCTGGTTTCTAGGTGGCCCAGTGAGCCTTCTCCAATGGCTGTGCTTCCTGATTGAGCAGAGAGCCTGCAGCCTGCTACGTGAGCCTTAGAGTGGCAGCAGTACTGTGGCTGCTCAATATGTACCACCCCTGCAGCTGTGTTTGCCCTGGTCCTGCCTCCAGCTCTTGTTCCACTTTTCACCCCTGTCCGCTCCATTCTAGTCTTTGCCTCCCTGCCCTGCTTCCGATCCTGACTCTGGTCCCGACCATTGGTTTGGCTTCTAGACCTTGACTTTGGCTTTGCCCTGAGCTCAGTACCTGACTCCTGGATCTACGCTTGCCACTACTCCAAACTGCCATTGCACCACCCATGCACCAAAGGTTTACACCCAGATCCTGATATCCCATGTGTGTGGTCTCTAAACCACCCAATTGGCATTAAAAAACAAAACTTATTTCATAGTTCTTAGGAGAGCTCATCTGTGTAAAACTTTATTTAAAAAGTCATCCCTAAGTGCTGACTGGGAAAACATGCATTGCTGATATATTTCTTTTCCTTATAAACCTAAAAGGGGTTAAATAATTTTAAAAGTTAGCATTAAATGTTATTTAACAATCTTCTGTAGTGCAATGTACATCTTTAACAATGATGAGTTGCAGAATGTTTGGCAGATTGTAGAGCCATTCAGAAGCAATAATTAATGGCCAAATTATACATTCCCTGGTTAAAGGGGGTTAGAAGAGAAAATCTGACACAAATAATCTTTCTCTTTTAAATTGAACTAATACTGGTGAGAGGTGCCAGAATGACAGCCCTGCAAAGTCCTGTCTTGATCACCAGAACAGCCAGCAGAAATGCAAAGTTTCCTACACTGTACCCTCCCAATGCATGATCCTGGACAGTATAATTCAGGGCTATGTATGTTAGGATGAAATATCCCACTGAAACTACCCTGAGTCACCTGGACGCCATGTTGCTGATCCACATCTAACTGCAATATAATGGTGCAGAAGCTAAGGGTGAAATCTTGGCCTCGTGGAAGTCGCAGGGATTTTTGCCACTGACTTCAATGTGGCCAGGATTTCGTCCTATTTTTAAAAAAATTGTACAAAACTTAAAACACCTTTAAAAATATTCACAGAGGCTTTAGATAATGTACACATGCATTATTGGAAAACCTTTACATCTGCTACGTATGTAATCCTGCATGCCCGACAGTTGCTGCCTCTGCTTGGCATTCAGCATTTCCAAATAACTGGTTTCTTTTGGGTGTATCCTACTGTGGTGTAGCATCTGCTGCTGCTGACATGGCTCTGTTTGCTGGACCCAGATGCAGGCTGCAGTGAGTTTACAAGGTGCCCAGTGGTTTCTCACTGTACTGAAGGGGTGTGAAGTGTGCAGAAAGCAGATCTATAGCTGAAGATGAAAGCAATACCCACCGTCAGGTACTTAACTTCTAAATTGTGATATGGAATGGGTCTGAGCGTGCAGTAAATTCAGACATCGCCCCTGGAATGTCAAGACAAACATGGGGTTAAATTGCAGCAAGGGTGGTTTAGATTGGGCATTAGGAAAAACTTCCTAACTGTCAGGGGTGATTAAGCACTGGAATAAATTGCCTAGGGAGGTTGTGGAATCTCCATCACTGGAGATTTTAAGAGCAGGTTAGACAAACACCTGTCAGGGACGGTTCTGCTTTGAATGCAGTCCTATGATTCTGTGGCTGGAGGCATCTATGAAAGGGAGGTAGACTTGAGGGAAGATGCAGACATCTTATTTTTTTTCAGCCCAACATCAGTCATTAGCTAATTTTATTGCTCCTTTTCAGATGACAGTCTAATTGCCAGATCTCACACTGTTGAAAGCACCAGTGACTATGGACAGCCCATTAAAGAGAGTATATAACTGATTTGTGGTAATTTAATGCCACCTTCTGGTTAGAAAATATAACAGAGCTACTCTTTTAATGATTTTTTGATACCTTTTACTAACTAAACAGGATCAATCAAATATAGAGCTGCTCGCATCAGTAATCTGCTTCCATTAATAGGTTTCTTTTTAACGTATTCTCCACAACACAACCAATTCATCTGCTACTGTATATTATCTTTTAAAATAAAATAATAAAAAAATCAGCATTCAGTGATTTGCTCTTGCTCAGAAAGGAAAGAGTAAAGTTTATGGAATTAAGCTTTGGACCCCTCTTACCGAAAGCTGTCAAAGTGAATTGGCTCTGTTAAGTAGGTGCAGCCCAATGGATCAGTGCTACTTGTTCCTAAGTTCACGATTTTAACTGTGTATTAAAATTTAGTTTAGTAAATTTTATGCTCACTTTGCATGTTAAAATAGCTTAAGCACCCATAGTAAAGAGCAAGAATACAGTTTTGTTGAGCTTCCAAGAACGTGATAATTTCAGAAAATAGGGACTTTAGATATTGTTTCTCTTCATTATGTGTTAATCTACTGAATAAACTGTTCCTCAATAGAAACTAAGGGCAATTGCAAGTTTAGTTAGAACTGATTTATTTAAAATGATATCTTTTAGTCTGAACGTTTGAAATAAAATACAAATCTGATAGTTAGATGTACAGGTTAGAAAGAAAAGAAGCATTAGGTGTGGCTAGGATCCTCTTGGGTTTTGCTCATGAGTTTTCCCCCAGCAGGGGGTGCAAATGTATTACTCATTTGGGGGGAAAATCCTACTGTTTTTCTTCTGAACATCCTGAGTTTGATTCTCTACTGCCTTACATGTGGTGTAGTCATTTACGTGAGTGTAAAATGAGTGCATTGTGATTATAAATTGCTACCACTGGTGTAAGTGAATGGAGTATTCTGATTTGATAGTATTTCAAGCTCACTTTGCACTTACTATAGAAGGTTCAAGGCAGTGGAGAATCCGGCTGCTTCTGTTGACTACAAGCCCATTTTATTGTAATTGAAGTAAATGAGTTGAAGGTAAATAAGTGTTTTGTAGTGAAGGTATATTTTATTTCTTTGATTTGGATTGCTGAAGAGATGCTGGTTTCTTTTCACTGGCATAAACTATTTGATGCCACCTTTTAGAGTCCCCATAGAAATGTCTTTGCTGAAGTAAGTAGGAATTTGATTATTGTGACACATGGGAAAGATAGATTGCCTTTCTGATTGATATAATTTGGACATTTACATGTATTGAAAGGCAATGGCCCTGGACCAAAATCTCAGATCCAATGCCACACCCTATGTTTGTGGCTGGGTGAGTTCCTAATTTCACAGTTGGCTCTACTTCTGTTATTGAATAAACCAAAACCCCTCTGGGTACCCCTGAATTTTTTGGGTGTTTGATATTTGAATGCATATTTTGCAGTTCATGTTCCTCGCCATTAGTGACACTGCTGGTATGATACATGCTCTTGGTTTGTAGATATTTTCCTCACCTGATCTATCCTGACATAAAGCTCTGGACTAAACCATAGAACTAACTCAACCCCTCTAAGACTTGTGATTGTGGTGGGAGTTGTATGGTTGCACCAATTAGTTATTTCTATAATGTTAAGCATTCTCACTAGATGCTATGGTAATGATAAATTGTAGCGTAAAATCATTTGAAACTAAAAAAAATGGAGCAACATTTTTTAAATGACAAAAATAAATTCCTTTTGAAATTCTGGTATTTTTGTGTATTTCATTTGATTAAAACATTAGGTTCAATCCTGTAATTTTTTCTCATTATAGGAATTACATTCTGCCAGAGAAAGGACTGCAGGGTTGCATGTGGGCAGTATTTTTCTGTATTCCCATTGCTATCATTGAAAATATCTTTTTCATAAAGGTTTCCTCCCTCCTAGGACAGGATCACCCTCTACTCAATCCTTTAGTGAAGACATAATCATGTGTTTATGATGTCATGAAGTATTATCATTTTGTCTGTTGTGATGTCACAGATTCAGCATTATGACTTTATTGCAGATGAACTTGTTTAACATGATTAAAATATACTATAAACACTACGTGAGGTTTAAACTAATTAAAGATCTTTAGTGAGATATATTTGTAAATTCTTCATTAACACTGTTTGTTTCTATTAAGAGCAAGCATGGTCTTGATGTGTGGTCAGAGTGTTGTATGGATATCATCAGTAGTTACCTTTATTTGCTGCCAACTTGTCAGTAGACTAGCCAGTACTTAGGTCCTCAATGAAATCCTTGGTATTTATACAAGAACACAAAACAAACAACATCTGCTCTGCCTCGTCTGCTTAGAGTAGATTAAGATGCAGTCAGGTGTCTTGCTGTAATGCTGACTATGTAAATCAGCCTCCAGTGACAGGGCATTGAACCTTGGACTTGATTATACATAACTATGTCCACAAAGCCTAAAAGAAGGTAGAAACTGAGGTGTGGCTAGATTGCTGAAAAAGCAGAGAGTCAGAAACTGTTGAATGAAATGGTCTGTTGGGGGCTTTCCCTTCAACTCCTCACCTGGTTCTTGTCACGCAGACAGAAAGCAGAAGACCAGAAGTCTGAAGTGCAGGCAATGCGATGTTTGTTTGGGTTAGTTTCAAGCAAGCATATCCATAACTCTTATGCCGCAGAGCCTTGTTTCCCAGTATCCCTTAGCAGGCATAGATATACCTGTAGTGCACACCCTTGGTCTCTTATAATTTATGGTCATGTTCCATTTTGGGAGGTCGTGAGTCTGGGGGCTTCATCCCACCGCTTTTGTATCCCATGTGAGGGGTAAGGAGTGAGGTTGTATTTCAGTCAGGGACAGGCATTTCTTTGGCCTTAGTGTTTCTTATACCTCCCCCCAGCACCACCTGCTTGGCCTCCATGGTTGCTTGACCTTGCCTTGAGATAGAGTCAAAGCAGTCTTTAAGTGTGCGCTTGTATATTATACTCCCACCATACCCAGTGACAGTTTAGCTGTTCTTATTTGTTTCTATTATACTAACAAACCCATCTGGCTAGGCAGAAGCCACACATAATGTCTTTGTTCTTCGTTCACACACATTAGTAAGGATATAAGTGTATCAAAAATCAAACGGGCAAACAATACCCAAAATTCTATCTCAGGTGAAAGGGTCTAGGAATATACAGGCCTGAATCCTACATTATCATCACTAACACTCCTAACATGGTCCATTAAAAGAAAAGATATTGATAATTAATTAATTTTTAACCATTTTAATTGTCCTCTGACCAGTCTCAGAAAACTAGCTACCTCTGGCCTTTTGACAATGAACATTTTCTGTGGATGTGAGTCCTCCAGGTCACACCTTAAACGTCAAGGACCCTCTGGATAAATCCTGAAGTCCTTTCTCGGTGTTCTCTTAGTCAAATCTCACTTTGTATAAGAACTGAGAGCATGCTAAATAAGGACTTCTGGAACTGTCCAGTATACTTTCTTGTAACTCAAGATCCAGGAGGAAAAATAAAATAAATAAACCAAAAGGGAAACCCTGCAGTCACAGATCGCTTGGAGGTGGCTCCAGAGCAATCTTGAGATGGAGAGAATGGTTAATACAAAGATACATAAAATGCTCCCTCCTCCCAAGTGGCTAAGCATTCTGCCTTCTCGGCACTATCTGCCAGCCAAGGATCGAAGGCCTACATCCAAGTTCTTCCTCCCCCATCATGCTATTGTTGGACAGCTGGACTGGGCCTAAATAACACTTCAATGTCACATGTTCATTTACAATCTTCTAGTAGTTGATTCTTTGCTAGGACTTTGTAATGATAGTTTTTGGATTGTGTGTCCTAGGGCCACCAGTTGCAAAGTTGGGAAAATAAAGGGAAAGCATTTGCAAGTGCTATTTGGGCATTACTGGCCAAGGGCAGACTACTGGATGCAACCTGGTGAGGCTTGCTTCCTTCAGTGAGTACTGTCAGTCCATGTCATATCTATGTTTAAATGCCCTTTGAAGGTACAAGTCTGTACTTACGTATCAATGACATTCATAACAGTGATATGCCATGATAGGTCATGCATTGCTGAGAGATTATTGCACTTCTCAGGTGTTTATTTCTTGGTATCTCTGAGGTGTGTGATAATCACCCAGAAGTCCACTGCCTGTTTTATGTCAAAGTGTTTAAATGGATCACACCATTTTCTTTTCTCATTTTGAAAGTTGCAAATATGTGGTCAGGTTCTGGCATGCCATCAGAATGGTGCATTTCAAAACGCTGAGAATGACACTGATGTTTTAAGGGATGGTATGCTCCTGCTTTGGGACTAGTTGTGGCCTCTGATGGGTTAGTCCAGCTTTCATAAAGAGTCAAACCTCCCCCATCATGAGCAATCCATTTCCTTCTTCTCCTCAGATTGATTTTGTCTGTCAGGCTGAGCTAAAATGATTATTTCCAGGATGACATTATCCAAAGTTGGTTTGTTTTTACGCTGCTGTGACAGGATGATGGCAGTTGACATTTCACTTGGAGTCATACCAACTGTGTGTCTTTCTACAAAAACGAAAGGCAAACTATTATTAGGAACAAAGTAGTTAATTTTAATTTTAATTTATTCCATCCTGTGCTATTTTTATGTATTTATTTTTTTGGTCACTAATTGACTGCTTGGAGAATACTAATTTTAATGGTATTCACATATTTTATTGATTATATTTTAAAATCAATAACAATGCCCAAAATAGGGATCATGGATGAACCATGAGGTATGTATTGTTGATACATAGGATCATATATTCCCTTCTTTTTCATTGGATGGAGGAAAAGCAGAGATGCAGGTTTTGGCCAAAAGGGTCTAGGAAATCCATTAGAACGTTAATACTGTAAATGCATCGGTTAATATCCACTAAGTCCAGTGGCTACTGTTAGGATTTTCATATCTTTTGCCTTTTCACTTAGTTTTTTGGGAATGCTCTAGCACACCTGTGGGCTATGTGAATATGTCAGGGGGTGATACTGTAGCTTGCTACCTTTCTTCGTGTGACTGTCACGGAGTGTGGGGGAGTCCGGGGCCTGCACACCTCTTCCTGGGATTCATTGTGACTCTCAGCCAGCCAGTAAAACAGAAGATTTATTGGACAACAGGAACACAGTCTAAAACAGAGCTTGTGGGTACAACCAGGACCCCTCAGTCAAGTCCTTCTGGGGGAACAGGGAGCTTAGACCCCAGCCCTGGGGTTCCCCGCGTTCCACCACCCAGCACCCAACTGAAACTAACCCCCCCAGCCGGCTCTCTCCTGCAGCCTCTGTCCACATTCCCGGGCAGAGGTGTTACCTCCCCCTCCTGGCTCAGGTTACAGGCTCTCAGGTCTCCCATTCCCAGTGAAACTCTCCTGCCACATTCCCAGGTCAACACTCCCCCTCCCTGCTGCGTCACAGTGACGTCTCAGAGCCTTCCATGCTGGAGAAGTATGATATGGCCCTCAGAAAGGGAATACATGTTAATATGTGTATATGTATATATACTACTCATTCTACTATTTAACTGTAAGAATCAATAGATATCAAAGTGCTTTACAAAGAAGGTAAGCATTGTTATCCGCATTTTACAGATGAGGAAACTGAGGCACAAAGGGAGCTCTGCTATGTAATTAGAGAGAATATAAAAGCAGTGAGGCTATCCAGTAATTTATGATTAGAGCCAACCTTAGCATTTTTGGATGGGCTTTGGAAACTGTTTTTCAGTGTCCAGACCCCACCTGCCTAGCTTTATTCTAGTTCACTGTGATCATACCACTATACAAAGGTCATGGGGGAATTCGCTATATTGCTGTGTTTTCCTGTAATTATACATGTTCCTTTCTCCCCCATGAACAGAGGTCAGTTGGAAAATTCATCTGAGGACCTGTATTTTCTGGTTCAATCAGTCAAACTAATTTTATAAAATGCTAACCATTCAGGAGTTGTCTGAGATGTCAAAGCATGTGTACACTGCTATTCAGGTGACCTGTAGAAAAGGTCAATTGTTTGTGCAGCATTTAAACAGTAATGGATGTGCCAGGAATCCAGCTGTCACTACAGACACTTTTACGTATTGTGGCGAGGACACACAGTTTGCATTCCCTTTCTCTGGAGTTTTTGCCACAGTTCATTGTATAATTTTCTTCAGAATGGTCTTTCCACAAACTAAAGCTAGATTTAAAATCACATAAGATGCTGTAGTGGACATTGGTTTTAATACACAGTGTAGATTAAACATTCATATCCCAAAACAAATTCAGTAAATGGAGAGAGGCAGCTGTCTGTTAGATGGAGCTATGAATGGTCAGGACAAAGGAGTTCTGTCCTGTCAGCAAGGAATTTAATGACCCTTCTCACAACACTGCTCAGCATTTGCTCGCCAGAATTTTGCAGATGAAAGAGCCCAAGGAATAGGGAGAAATGACTTCACTCCTGATGGAAAAGAAGGGGAAAATCCTAGGGGATTTTGTACATATAAATGAACATTTTAGACAACTCGAGACAGAAGGGCTGTTGCAAGGACTTGTTTTCTCAGGGTTGGGTGTGGTTAGATAAAACTCCAGTGCTGGATGATTTCCTCTGATTGTTACAGGTGACTGGAGTGTTGTAGTTGTGTTGGTCCTCGGATATTAGTGAGACAAGTTAATATCGTTTATTGGACCAACTTCTGCTGGGGCAAGAGACAAGCTTTTGAGCTACACAGAGCTCTGTTTCAGGTCTGGGAAACTTAGGGCATGTCTACACTTACCTCCGGAGCAATCGATCCAGCCAGGTGGATTTATCGCGTCCAGTGAAGACGCGATAAATCAACCGCCGAGTGCTCTCCTGTCGACTCCGATACTCCACCGGAGTGAGAAGCATATGCGGAGTCGACGGGGGAGCATCAGCAGTCGACCTACCACAGTGAAGACACCATGGTAAGTAGCTCTAAGTACGTCGACTTCAGCTACGCTATTTTCATAGCTGAAGTTGCATAATTTATACGGACTTAGTTTACCCCCTGACCCAGTGTAGACCAGGCCTTATTTCAGAATGGCACAACTAAAATCAAGGTGGAACAGATTGTTTAGCATAAGTAGTTAATACATTCTAAGAGACACTTCAAGGTGAAGTGGCCCGTTGACACTTCTTCAGTCATAGGAACAAAAAATTGAGGGAGGTTAGTGAGTTATAGATTGTTGTAATAAGCCACAAATCTAGTATTTTTCATTAAATCCATGATTTTTAGTGTTTAACAAAGTTACGAATTTAAGCTCCTTGGGTTGTCGCTTGAAGGTGTTGTGCAGGTTTCCTTTAAGGATGAGGACTGAGAGGTCAGATATGGAGTGATCATTTTGTGAAAAGTATTTGGTCATGGGTGATATGGTGTTTTTGTCTTTTATCATTTTTGTGTGTGTGAGAGTTTATTCGAGAGTGTAGTGATTGTCTATCTGGTCTTACCCACATAGTTGCTATTAGGGCATTTAGTGCACTGGATGAGGTACACCACATATTGTGATTGGCATGTGTAGGACCCGTTGATCTTGAAACGTGTGGTGGAGGGGTATTGATCGTCATAGCAGTGGAGTTATGTCTGCAGTTCTGTTGTTATGGCAGTTTCTGGTGCCACTTTGAGTTCGTGTGTCCTGATTTGCTGGGAGCTTGCTTCTGATGATGAGCTAAGGAAGGTTGGGGAGTTATTTGTGGTCCGCACTGAGTATGGGTTGTAATTGTTGAATGATTCCCTGTATGTATTCCAGTGTGGGGTAGTAGATTAGAGTTGTGAAGACTGATACAACAGTCTTCTAGTGATTGCTTTCCAGAGAATTAAATAAGTGCTGAGGGAACTTGTGTGTCTGCACGTGTGACTTCCTTTCTTTAGTTTAAATCAATGAGTGAATTTATCTGCTGGAATCAGGAGCAACCTTTAGAAACAACAGCAATAAAAAAAAGCTGATCGCAGCTCCCCATCAGCAGCTCCAATTTTTGGCACAGTGGTGAGGGTAAAGGGTTCTCGTTCCTTTGGCACATGCGGTTAACGGTGCTCAGCAAATTGTGCTTAATAAAATGATGACAGCAGTGGAAGTAGAATGTGGAAACATGTGCCATGCACTTCCTATGGAGGAGCATATAATAATATTTCTGTGGTACCTTACATAAATGGGTCTCAGATGCTTTACAAATATTGTGTTAAACCTCATAACACATGTGAGAGGTAATGGTGTTGTGCAGCTGTTTCCAGATGGGGAAAATGAAGCACAGAAAAGTTCCATTATTTCCTCAAAATCACACACCAAGACAATGCATAGCTGGCAACAGGCCTGGATCCAACTCCCAGACCTCTGCATTAATCATTAGAATCTGCACCCTATTCTAATCTAATAACATAGAAAAGGTCTTGGTGTGGGCCCTTTATTCAGGGGTGAATTTCACTCTTCATGAATAGGTTGGAGTCAGTCATGTCATTTGTTATTCACACAGAGCATTGTGTTAAAACATGCACTTTCTTCCCTGATTAGGAAGGATGGGAACACTCCACATTGCTCTTCAGACAGTTCCTTCTAGTGTACGAGGCTGATGTTCTCTGGCCAAAGGGAAGGAATCTGGGCTGTGGTGCTTTTTGGGAAGGAGAGAGTGAAGGAGAGGAAATGGTGGGACCTGCATTTCAAAGCACGGTGTTGCTGCTGGTCTGGTTGTAGTGTTCAGCCCAACCAGATCTGGGTCCAATGCCTAGGCCTGACCTCTAGTTGACAGGGGCTGAGGTGAAGCGCAAGGTAGAATGCTTAGGCCCTCCAGTGGGCTCAGTTTCTAGATAGAGAGAAATTCTTTTGTCAATTATGTTTTCCTTTAACACTTAAGAACAATTGTTTGTTTTTAAATATTTTTGTTAAAAAACCCAATATGTGATTTCATTTCAGTCCCTCTTTCGTGGTTGGGAAGGGATGGGAGAAAGCTGGTGAAAAAATTGCTTCTCATATAAATTTTCAGTTTTAAAAGAAGCAGCTGGGATTATCTTTCTCCAGATATTTCCAGGTCTCCCGTATATGAGACTCAAGACACAGCACACCTTTGCTTCACTTAGGGAAATGAGAATATTAGTTTTGTCAGCGGGAAATGCTTGTGTCATTGGCTTGAGGGAGGGAGAGGCTTAGAATTTTGAAACAGGAAGGGTGTAAATCTTCAGGCCTTTAGATCTTCACATGGCAGTTCAATCCTTCCAGCTAAAGAAGACTGGGTGAGAATTCTTTTAAGGCCCATAAAGGCTACTCCTTAGTTGATGGCAGAGGTCATTGCTACTATATCAGATACATGCTATCTGTGGAGTTTTGCAATTCATGTGTATAAAAGTCTGGAGGTAGTGTGTGGTTTTTTGACACAAGGGATTCACTTTCCCAGGCCACTTTCCTCCTTTTTGTCTCTTCAGTGAAGCTATGGTCTGAATTTGTGATTTGATATAGCCATGTTTGTGCAACTGGCTGGCTATTGTGATTCTCTGCGGGACCAAGCAGAAGGAGAATTTGGGTTGTAAGGGAGAAAAGCTTTTAATTGCACACAATTTATTAGTTTGGACTATTTATATTGCTCCTTAAGTATTTGTGGTGATAGGTGAACTATGCAAAACCAATAACAATTCCTTTTCCCCCAAAGTTTTCAATTTATAGGCATCAGGGAATATAATACAATGCAAATACAGAGTGAATTGTGCTATTAGAACTTCATGGAATAGGAAGGCTTCTAGATGTTTTTAAAAGTGGAGAGGGAAGCAGTTTAATGTACATTATTTGGGTGGGTGTTCCAAGTAT